>NW_027436711.1:2014774-2348903 GCF_047716275.1 Strix uralensis | reverse complement strand
TTGTTTTCTGCACAAAAGCGATTCTGCGAAGCAATGGGAACACTTCTGTTTCCCAGGCACAGAGAAGGTGCTAGCAGGGAATTCTCTGCCTGCCTTTCCCCAGTGCTCTGCAAGCTCTCCAGGACAACATAAAATCTGGGGCTCTGTGCTTTCTTTCGTTCTGAACAAGTGTTACTGTTTTCTGCACAAAAGCGATTCTGCGAAGCAATGTGAACACTTCTGTTTCCCAGGCACAGAGAAGGTGCTAGCAGGGAATTCTCTGCCTGCTTTTCCCCAGTGCTCTGCAAGCTCTCCAGGACAACATAAAATCTGGGGCTCTGTGCTTTCTTTTGTTCTGAAAAAGTGTTACTGTTTTCTGCACAAAAGCGATTCTGCGAAGCAATGTGAACACTTCTGCTTCCCAGGCACAGAGAAGGTGCTAGCAGGGAATTCTCTGCCTGCCTTTCACCAGTGCTCTGCAAGCTCTCCAGGACAACATAAAATCTGGGGCTCTGTGCTTTCTTTCGTTCTGAACAAGTGTTACTGTTTTCTGCACAAAAGCGATTCTGCGAAGCAATGTGAACACTTCTGTTTCCCAGGCACAGAGAAGGTGCTAGCAGGGAATTCTCTGCCTGCTTTTCCCCAGTGCTCTGCAAGCTCTCCAGGACAACATAAAATCTGGGGCTCTGTGCTTTCTTTCGTACTGAACAAGTATTACTGTTTTCTGCACAAAAGCGATTCTGCGAAGCAATGTGAACACTTCTGCTTCCCAGGCACAGAGAAGGTGCTAGCAGGAAATTCTCTGCCTGCCTTTCCCCAGTGCTCTGCAAGCTCTCCAGGACAACATAAAATCTGGGGCTCTGTGCTTTCTTTCGTTCTGAACAAGTGTTACTGTTTTCTGCACAAAAGCGATTCTGCGAAGCAATGTGAACAGGCACAGAGAAGGTGCTAGCAGGGAATTCTCTGCCTGCCTTTCCCCAGTGCTCTGCAAGCTCTCCAGGACAACATAAAATCTGGGGCTCTGTGCTTTCTTTCGTTCTGAACAAGTGTTACTGTTTTCTGCACAAAAGCGATTCTGCGAAGCAATGGGAACACTTCTCTTTCCCAGGCACAGAGAAGGTGCTAGCAGGGAATTCTCTGCCTGCTTTTCCCCAGTACTCTGCAAGCTCTCCAGGACAACATAGAATCTGGGGCTCTGTGCTTTCTTTCGTTCTGAAGAAGTGTTATTGTTTTCTGCACAAAAGCGATTCTGCGAAGCAATGTGAAGACTTCTGCTTCCCAGGCACAGAGAAGGTGCTAGCAGGGAATTCTCTGCCTGCCTTTCCCCAGTGCTCTGCACGCTCTGCAGGACAACATAAAATCTGGGGCTCTGTGCTTTCTTTTGTTCTGAACAAGTGTTATTGTTTTCTGCACAAAAGCGATTCTGCGAAGCAATGTGAACACTTCTGCTTCCCAGGCACAGAGAAGGTGCTAGCAGGGAATTCTCTGCCTGCTTTTCCCCAGTGCTCTGCAAGCTCTCCAGGACAACATAAAATCTGGGGCTCTGTGCTTTCTTTCGTTCTGAACAAGTGTTAGTGTTTTCTGCACAAAAGCGATTCTGCGAAGCAATGTGAACACTTCTGTTTCCCAGGCACAGAGAAGGTGCTAGCAGGGAATTCTCTGCCTGGTTTTCCCCAGTACTCTGCAAGCTCTCCAGCACAACATAAAATATGGGGCTCTGTGCTTTCTTTCCTTCTGAACAAGTGTTACTGTTTTCTGCACAAAAGCGATACTGCTAAGAAATGTGAACACTTCTGCTTCCCAGGCACAGAGAAGGTGCTAGCAGGGAATTCTCTGCCTGCTTTTCCCCAGTGCTCTGCAAGCTCTCCAGGACAACATAAATTCTGGGGCTCTGTGCTTTCTTTTGTTCTGAACAAGTGTTACTGTTTTCTGCACAAAAGCGATTCTGCGAAGCAATGTGAACACTTCTGCTTCCCAGGCACAGAGAAGGTGCTATCAGGGAATTCTCTGCCTGCCTTTCCCCAGTGCTCTGCAAGCTCTCGAGGACAACATAAAATCTGGGGCTCTGTGCTTTCCTTCGTTCTGAACAAGTGTTATTGTTTTCTGCACAAAAGCGATTCTGCGAAGCAATGTGAAGACTTCTGCTTCCCAGGCACAGAGAAGGTGCTAGCAGGGAATTCTCTGCCTGCTTTTCCCCAGTGCTCTGCAAGCTCTCCAGGACAACATAAAATCTGGGGCTCTGTGCTTTCTTTCGTTCTGAACAAGTGTTACTGTTTTCTGCACAAAAGCGATTCTGCGAAGCAATGTGAACACTTCTGCTTCCCAGGCACAGAGAAGGTGCTAGCAGGGAATTCTCTGCCTGCCTTTCCCCAGTGCTCTGCAAGCTCTCCAGGACAACATAAAATCTGGGGCTCTGTGCTTTCTTTCGTTCTGAACAAGTGTTACTGTTTTCTGCAGAAATGCGATTCTGCCAAGCAATGTGAACACTTCTGTTTCCCAGGCACAGAGAAGGTGCTAGCAGGGAATTCTCTGCCTGCTTTTCCCCAGTGCTCTGCAAGCTCTCCAGGACAACATAAAATCTGGGGCTCTGTGCTTTCTTTCGTTCTGAACAAGTGTTATTGTTTTCTGCGCAAAAGCGATTCTGTGAAGCAATGGGAACACTTCTGTTTCCCAGGCACAGAGAAGGTGCTAGCAGGGAATTCTCTGCCTGCTTTTCCCCAGTGCTCTGCAAGCTCTCCAGGACAACATAAAATCTGGGGCTCTGTGCTTTCTTTCGTACTGAACAAGTGTTACTGTTGTCTGCACAAAAGCGATTCTGCCAAGCAATGTGAACACTTCTGTTTCCCAGGCACAGAGAAGGTGCTAGCAGGGAATTCTCTGCCTGCTTTTCCCCAGTGCTCTGCAAGCTCTCCAGGACAACATAAAATCTGGGGCTCTGTGCTTTCTTTCGTTCTGAACAAGTGTTAGTGTTTTCTGCAGAAAAGCGATTCTGCGAAGCAAGGGGAACACTTCTGTTTCCCAGGCACAGAGAAGGTGCTAGCAGGGAATTCTCTGCCTGCTTTTCCCCAGTGCTCTGCAAGCTCTCCAGGACAACATAAAATCTGGGGCTCTGTGCTTTCTTTCGTTCTGAACAAGTGTTACTGTTTTCTGCACAAAAGCGATTCTGCGAAGCAATGTGAACACTTCTGTTTCCCAGGCACAGAGAAGGTGCTAGCAGGGAATTCTCTGCCTGCTTTTCCCCAGTGCTCTGCAAGCTCTCCAGGACAACATAAAATCTGGGGCTCTGTGCTTTCTTTCGTTCTGAACAAGTGTTACTGTTTTCTGCACAAAAGCGATTCTGCGAAGCAATGGGAACACTTCTGTTTCCCAGGCACAGAGAAGGTGCTAGCAGGGAATTCTCTGCCTGCCTTTCCCCAGTGCTCTGCAAGCTCTCCAGGACAACATAAAATCTGGGGCGCTGTGCTTTCTTTCGTACTGAACAAGTGTTACTGTTTTCTGCACAAAAGCGATTCTGCGAAGCAATGTGAACACTTCTGCTTCCCAGGCACAGAGAAGGTGCTAGCAGGGAATTCTCTGCTTGCTTTTCCCCAGTGCTCTGCAAGCTCTCCAGGACAACATAAAATCTGGGGCTCTGTGCTTTCTTTCGTTCTGAGCAAGTGTTATTGTTTTCTGCACAAAAGCGATTCTGCGAAGCAATGGGAACACTTCTGCTTCCCAGGCACAGAGAAGGTGCTAGCAGGGAATTCTCTGCCTGCCTTTCCCCAGTGCTCTGCAAGCTCTCCAGGACAACATAAAATCTGGGGCTCTGTGCTTTCTTTCGTTCTGAACAAGTGTTACTGTTTTCTGCACAAAAGCGATTCTGCGAAGCAATGTGAACACTTCTGCTTCCCAGGCACAGAGAAGGTGCTAGCAGGGAATTCTCTGCCTGCTTTTCCCCAGTGCTCTGCAAGCTCTCCAGGACAACATAAAATCTGGGGCTCTGTGCTTTCTTTCGTACTGAACAACTGTTACTGTTTTCTGCACAAAAGCGATTCTGCGAAGCAATGTGAACACTTCTGCTTCCCAGGCACAGAGAAGGTGCTAGCAGCGAATTCTCTGCTTGCTTTTCCCCAGTGCTCTGCAAGCTCTCCAGGACAACATAAAATCTGGGGCTCTGTGCTTTCTTTCGTTCTGAGCAAGTGTTATTGTTTTCTGCACAAAAGCGATTCTGCGAAGCAATGGGAACACTTCTGCTTCCCAGGCACAGAGAAGGTGCTAGCAGGGAATTCTCTGCCTGCCTTTCCCCAGTGCTCTGCAAGCTCTCCAGGACAACATAAAATCTGGGGCTCTGTGCTTTCTTTCGTTCTGAACAAGTGTTACTGTTTTCTGCACAAAAGCGATTCTGCGAAGCAATGTGAACACTTCTGTTTCCCAGGCACAGAGAAGGTGCTAGCAGGGAATTCTCTGCCTGCTTTTCCCCAGTGCTCTGCAAGCTCTCCAGGACAACATAAAATCTGGGGCTCTGTGCTTTCTTTTGTTCTGAACAAGTGTTACTGTTTTCTGCACAAAAGCGATTCTGCGAAGCAATGTGAACACTTCTGCTTCCCAGGCACAGAGAAGGTGCTAGCAGGGAATTCTCTGCCTGCCTTTCCCCAGTGCTCTGCAAGCTCTGCAGGACAACATAAAATCTGGGGCTCTGTGCTTTCTTTCGTTCTGAACAAGTGTTACTGTTTTCTGCACAAAAGCGATTCTGCGAAGCAATGTGAACACTTCTGTTTCCCAGGCACAGAGAAGGTGCTAGCAGGGAATTCTCTGCCTGCTTTTCCCCAGTGCTCTGCAAGCTCTCCAGGACAACATAAAATCTGGGGCTCTGTGCTTTCTTTTGTTCTGAACAAGTGTTACTGTTTTCTGCACAAAAGCGATTCTGCGAAGCAATGTGAACACTTCTGCTTCCCAGGCACAGAGAAGGTGCTAGCAGGGAATTCTCTGCCTGCCTTTCCCCAGTGCTCTGCAAGCTCTGCAGGACAACATAAAATCTGGGGCTCTGTGCTTTCTTTCGTTCTGAACAAGTGTTATTGTTTTCTGCACAAAAGCGATTCTGCGAAGCAATGTGAACACTTCTGTTTCCCAGGCACAGAGAAGGTGCTAGCAGGGAATTCTCTGCCTGCTTTTCCCCAGTGCTCTGCAAGCTCTCCAGGACAACATAAAATCTGGGGCTCTGTGCTTTCTTTTGTTCTGAAAAAGTGTTACTGTTGTCTGCACAAAAGCGATTCTGCGAAGCAATGTGAACACTTCTGCTTCCCAGGCACAGAGAAGGTGCTAGCAGGGAATTCTCTGCCTGCCTTTCACCAGTGCTCTGCAAGCTCTCCAGGACAACATAAAATCTGGGGCTCTGTGCTTTCTTTCGTTCTGAACAAGTGTTACTGTTTTCTGCACAAAAGCGATTCTGCGAAGCAATGTGAACACTTCTGTTTCCCAGGCACAGAGAAGGTGCTAGCAGGGAATTCTCTGCCTGCTTTTCCCCAGTGCTCTGCAAGCTCTCCAGGACAACATAAAATCTGGGGCTCTGTGCTTTCTTTCGTACTGAACAAGTATTACTGTTTTCTGCACAAAAGCGATTCTGCGAAGCAATGTGAACACTTCTGCTTCCCAGGCACAGAGAAGGTGCTAGCAGGAAATTCTCTGCCTGCCTTTCCCCAGTGCTCTGCAAGCTCTCCAGGACAACATAAAATCTGGGGCTCTGTGCTTTCTTTCGTTCTGAACAAGTGTTACTGTTTTCTGCACAGAAGCGATTCTGCGAAGCAATGTGAACACTTCTGCTTCCCAGGCACAGAGAAGGTGCTAGCAGGGAATTCTCTGCCTGCCTTTCCCCAGTGCTCTGCAAGCTCTCCAGGACAACATAAAATCTGGGGCTCTGTGCTTTCTTTCGTTCTGAACAAGTGTTACTGTTTTCTGCACAAAAGCGATTCTGCGAAGCAATGTGAACAGGCACAGAGAAGGTGCTAGCAGGGAATTCTCTGCCTGCCTTTCCCCAGTGCTCTGCAAGCTCTCCAGGACAACATAAAATCTGGGGCTCTGTGCTTTCTTTCGTTCTGAACAAGTGTTACTGTTTTCTGCACAAAAGCGATTCTGCGAAGCAATGGGAACACTTCTGCTTCCCAGGCACAGAGAAGGTGCTAGCAGGGAATTCTCTGCCTGCCTTTCCCCAGTGCTCTGCAAGCTCTCCAGGACAACATAAAATCTGGGGCTCTGTGCTTTCTTTTGTTCTGAACAAGTGTTACTGTTTTCTGCACAAAAGTGATTCTGCGAAGCAATGTGAACACTTCTGCTTCCCAGTCACATAGAAGGTGCTAGCAGGGAATTCTCTGCCTGCCTTTCCCCAGTGCTCTGCAAGCTCTACAGGACAACATAAATTCTGGGGCTCTGTGCTTTCTTTCGTCTCAACAAGTGTTACTGTTTTCTGCACAAAAGCGATTCTGCGAAGCAATGTGAACAGGCACAGAGAAGGTGCTAGCAGGGAATTCTCTGCCTGCCTTTCCCCAGTGCTCTGCAAGCTCTCCAGGACAACATAAAATCTGGGGCTCTGTGCTTTCTTTCGTTCTGAACAAGTGTTACTGTTTTCTGCACAAAAGCGATTCTGCGAAGCAATGGGAACACTTCTCTTTCCCAGGCACAGAGAAGGTGCTAGCAGGGAATTCTCTGCCTGCTTTTCCCCAGTACTCTGCAAGCTCTCCAGGACAACATAGAATCTGGGGCTCTGTGCTTTCTTTCGTTCTGAAGAAGTGTTATTGTTTTCTGCACAAAAGCGATTCTGCGAAGCAATGTGAAGACTTCTGCTTCCCAGGCACAGAGAAGGTGCTAGCAGGGAATTCTCTGCCTGCCTTTCCCCAGTGGTCTGCACGCTCTGCAGGACAACATAAAATCTGGGGCTCTGTGCTTTCTTTTGTTCTGAACAAGTGTTATTGTTTTCTGCACAAAAGCGATTCTGCGAAGCAATGTGAACACTTCTGCTTCCCAGGCACAGAGAAGGTGCTAGCAGGGAATTCTCTGCCTGCTTTTCCCCAGTGCTCTGCAAGCTCTCCAGGACAACATAAAATCTGGGGCTCTGTGCTTTCTTTCGTTCTGAACAAGTGTTAGTGTTTTCTGCACAAAAGCGATTCTGCGAAGCAATGTGAACACTTCTGTTTCCCAGGCACAGAGAAGGTGCTAGCAGGGAATTCTCTGCCTGGTTTTCCCCAGTACTCTGCAAGCTCTCCAGCACAACATAAAATATGGGGCTCTGTGCTTTCTTTCCTTCTGAACAAGTGTTACTGTTTTCTGCACAAAAGCGATACTGCTAAGAAATGTGAACACTTCTGCTTCCCAGGCACAGAGAAGGTGCTAGCAGGGAATTCTCTGCCTGCTTTTCCCCAGTGCTCTGCAAGCTCTCCAGGACAACATAAAATCTGGGGCTCTGTGCTTTCTTTCGTACTGAACAAGTGTTACTGTTTTCTGCACAAAAGCGATTCTGCGAAGCAATGTGAACACTTCTGCTTCCCAGGCACAGAGAAGGTGCTAGCAGGGAATTCTCTGCCTGCCTTTCCCCAGTGCTCTGCAAGCTCTCGAGGACAACATAAAATCTGGGGCTCTGTGCTTTCCCTCGTTGTGAACAAGTGTTATTGTTTTCTGCACAAAAGCGATTCTGCGAAGCAATGTGAACACTTCTGTTTCCCAGGCACAGAGAAGGTGCTAGCAGGGAATTCTCTGCCTGCTTTTCCCCAGTGCTCTGCAAGCTCTCCAGGACAACATAAAATCTGGGGCTCTGTGCTTTCTTTTGTTCTGAACAAGTGTTACTGTTTTCTGCACAAAAGCGATTCTGCGAAGCAATGTGAACACTTCTGCTTCTCAGGCACAGAGAAGGTGCTAGCAGGGCATTCTCTGCCTGCCTTTCCCCAGTGCTCTGCAAGCTCTCCAGGACAACATAAAATCTGGGGCTCTGTGTTTTCTTTCGTTCTGAACAAGTGTTACTGTTTTCTGCAGAAATGCGATTCTGCCAAGCAATGTGAACACTTCTGTTTCCCAGGCACAGAGAAGGTGCTAGCAGGGAATTCTCTGCCTGCTTTTCCCCAGTGCTCTGCAAGCTCTCCAGGACAACATAAAATCTGGGGCTCTGTGCTTTCTTTCGTTCTGAACAAGTGTTATTGTTTTCTGCGCAAAAGCGATTCTGTGAAGCAATGGGAACACTTCTGTTTCCCAGGCACAGAGAAGGTGCTAGCAGGGAATTCTCTGCCTGCTTTTCCCCAGTGCTCTGCAAGCTCTCCAGGACAACATAAAATCTGGGGCTCTGTGCTTTCTTTCGTACTGAACAAGTGTTACTGTTGTCTGCACAAAAGCGATTCTGCCAAGCAATGTGAACACTTCTGTTTCCCAGGCACAGAGAAGGTGCTAGCAGGGAATTCTCTGCCTGCTTTTCCCCAGTGCTCTGCAAGCTCTCCAGGACAACATAAAATCTGGGGCTCTGTGCTTTCTTTCGTTCTGAACAAGTGTTAGTGTTTTCTGCAGAAAAGCGATTCTGCGAAGCAATGGGAACACTTCTGTTTCCCAGGCACAGAGAAGGTGCTAGCAGGGAATTCTCTGCCTGCTTTTCCCCAGTGCTCTGCAAGCTCTCCAGGACAACATAAAATCTGGGGCTCTGTGCTTTCTTTCGTTCTGAACAAGTGTTACTGTTTTCTGCACAAAAGCGATTCTGCGAAGCAATGTGAACACTTCTGTTTCCCAGGCACAGAGAAGGTGCTAGCAGGGAATTCTCTGCCTGCTTTTCCCCAGTGCTCTGCAAGCTCTCCAGGACAACATAAAATCTGGGGCTCTGTGCTTTCTTTCGTTCTGAACAAGTGTTACTGTTTTCTGCACAAAAGCGATTCTGCGAAGCAATGGGAACACTTCTGTTTCCCAGGCACAGAGAAGGTGCTAGCAGGGAATTCTCTGCCTGCTTTTCCCCAGTGCTCTGCAAGCTCTCCAGGACAACATAAAATCTGGGGCTCTGTGCTTTCTTTCGTTCTGAACAAGTGTTAGTGTTTTCTGCACAAAAGCGATTCTGCCAAGCAATGTGAACACTTCTGTTTCCCAGGCACAGAGAAGGTGCTAGCAGGGAATTCTCTGCCTGGTTTTCCCCAGTACTCTGCAAGCTCTCCAGCACAACATAAAATATGGGGCTCTGTGCTTTCTTTCCTTCTGAACAAGTGTTACTGTTTTCTGCACAAAAGCGATACTGCTAAGAAATGTGAACACTTCTGCTTCCCAGGCACAGAGAAGGTGCTAGCAGGGAATTCTCTGCCTGCTTTTCCCCAGTGCTCTGCAAGCTCTCCAGGACAACATAAATTCTGGGGCTCTGTGCTTTCTTTCGTTCTGAACAAGTGTTACTGTTTTCTGCACAAAAGCGATTCTGCGAAGCAATGTGAACACTTCTGCTTCCCAGGCACAGAGAAGGTGCTATCAGGGAATTCTCTGCCTGCCTTTCCCCAGTGCTCTGCAAGCTCTCGAGGACAACATAAAATCTGGGGCTCTGTGCTTTCCTTCGTTCTGAACAAGTGTTATTGTTTTCTGCACAAAAGCGATTCTGCGAAGCAATGTGAACACTTCTGTTTCCCAGGCACAGAGAAGGTGCTAGCAGGGAATTCTCTGCCTGCTTTTCCCCAGTGCTCTGCAAGCTCTCCAGGACAACATAAAATCTGGGGCTCTGTGCTTTCTTTTGTTCTGAACAAGTGTTACTGTTTTCTGCACAAAAGCGATTCTGCGAAGCAATGTGAACACTTCTGCTTCCCAGGCACAGAGAAGGTGCTAGCAGGGAATTCTCTGCCTGCCTTTCCCCAGTGCTCTGCAAGCTCTCCAGGACAACATAAAATCTGGGGCTCTGTGCTTTCTTTCGTTCTGAACAAGTGTTACTGTTTTCTGCAGAAATGCGATTCTGCCAAGCAATGTGAACACTTCTGTTTCCCAGGCACAGAGAAGGTGCTAGCAGGGAATTCTCTGCCTGCTTTTCCCCAGTGCTCTGCAAGCTCTCCAGGACAACATAAAATCTGGGGCTCTGTGCTTTCTTTCGTTCTGAACAAGTGTTATTGTTTTCTGCAGAAAAGCGATTCTGCGAAGCAAGGGGAACACTTCTGTTTCCCAGGCACAGAGAAGGTGCTAGCAGGGAATTCTCTGCCTGCTTTTCCCCAGTGCTCTGCAAGCTCTCCAGGACAACATAAAATCTGGGGCTCTGTGCTTTCTTTCGTTCTGAACAAGTGTTACTGTTTTCTGCACAAAAGCGATTCTGCCAAGCAATGTGAACACTTCTGTTTCCCAGGCACAGAGAAGGTGCTAGCAGGGAATTCTCTGCCTGCTTTTCCCCAGTGCTCTGCAAGCTCTCCAGGACAACATAAAATCTGGGGCTCTGTGCTTTCTTTCGTTCTGAACAAGTGTTACTGTTTTCTGCACAAAAGCGATTCTGCGAAGCAATGGGAACACTTCTGTTTCCCAGGCACAGAGAAGGTGCTAGCAGGGAATTCTCTGCCTGCTTTTCCCCAGTGCTCTGCAAGCTCTCCAGGACAACATAAAATCTGGGGCTCTGTGCTTTCTTTCGTACTGAACAACTGTTACTGTTTTCTGCACAAAAGCGATTCTGCGAAGCAATGTGAACACTTCTGCTTCCCAGGCACAGAGAAGGTGCTAGCAGCGAATTCTCTGCTTGCTTTTCCCCAGTGCTCTGCAAGCTCTCCAGGACAACATAAAATCTGGGGCTCTGTGCTTTCTTTCGTTCTGAGCAAGTGTTATTGTTTTCTGCACAAAACCGATTCTGCGAAGCAATGGGAACACTTCTGCTTCCCAGGCACAGAGAAGGTGCTAGCAGGGAATTCTCTGCCTGCCTTTCACCAGTGCTCTGCAAGCTCTCCAGGACAACATAAAATCTGGGGCTCTGTGCTTTCTTTCGTTCTGAACAAGTGTTACTGTTTTCTGCACAAAAGCGATTCTGCGAAGCAATGTGAACACTTCTGTTTCCCAGGCACAGAGAAGGTGCTAGCAGGGAATTCTCTGCCTGCTTTTCCCCAGTGCTCTGCAAGCTCTCCAGGACAACATAAAATCTGGGGCTCTGTGCTTTCTTTTGTTCTGAACAAGTGTTACTGTTTTCTGCACAAAAGCGATTCTGCGAAGCAATGTGAACACTTCTGCTTCCCAGGCACAGAGAAGGTGCTAGCAGGGAATTCTCTGCCTGCCTTTCCCCAGTGCTCTGCAAGCTCTGCAGGACAACATAAAATCTGGGGCTCTGTGCTTTCTTTCGTTCTGAACAAGTGTTATTGTTTTCTGCACAAAAGCGATTCTGCGAAGCAATGTGAACACTTCTGTTTCCCAGGCACAGAGAAGGTGCTAGCAGGGAATTCTCTGCCTGCTTTTCCCCAGTGCTCTGCAAGCTCTCCAGGACAACATAAAATCTGGGGCTCTGTGCTTTCTTTTGTTCTGAAAAAGTGTTACTGTTGTCTGCACAAAAGCGATTCTGCGAAGCAATGTGAACACTTCTGCTTCCCAGGCACAGAGAAGGTGCTAGCAGGGAATTCTCTGCCTGCCTTTCACCAGTGCTCTGCAAGCTCTCCAGGACAACATAAAATCTGGGGCTCTGTGCTTTCTTTCGTTCTGAACAAGTGTTACTGTTTTCTGCACAAAAGCGATTCTGCGAAGCAATGTGAACACTTCTGTTTCCCAGGCACAGAGAAGGTGCTAGCAGGGAATTCTCTGCCTGCTTTTCCCCAGTGCTCTGCAAGCTCTCCAGGACAACATAAAATCTGGGGCTCTGTGCTTTCTTTCGTACTGAACAAGTATTACTGTTTTCTGCACAAAAGCGATTCTGCGAAGCAATGTGAACACTTCTGCTTCCCAGGCACAGAGAAGGTGCTAGCAGGAAATTCTCTGCCTGCCTTTCCCCAGTGCTCTGCAAGCTCTCCAGGACAACATAAAATCTGGGGCTCTGTGCTTTCTTTCGTTCTGAACAAGTGTTACTGTTTTCTGCACAGAAGCGATTCTGCGAAGCAATGTGAACACTTCTGCTTCCCAGGCACAGAGAAGGTGCTAGCAGGGAATTCTCTGCCTGCCTTTCCCCAGTGCTCTGCAAGCTCTCCAGGACAACATAAAATCTGGGGCTCTGTGCTTTCTTTCGTTCTGAACAAGTGTTACTGTTTTCTGCACAAAAGCGATTCTGCGAAGCAATGTGAACAGGCACAGAGAAGGTGCTAGCAGGGAATTCTCTGCCTGCCTTTCCCCAGTGCTCTGCAAGCTCTCCAGGACAACATAAAATCTGGGGCTCTGTGCTTTCTTTCGTTCTGAACAAGTGTTACTGTTTTCTGCACAAAAGCGATTCTGCGAAGCAATGGGAACACTTCTGCTTCCCAGGCACAGAGAAGGTGCTAGCAGGGAATTCTCTGCCTGCCTTTCCCCAGTGCTCTGCAAGCTCTCCAGGACAACATAAAATCTGGGGCTCTGTGCTTTCTTTTGTTCTGAACAAGTGTTACTGTTTTCTGCACAAAAGTGATTCTGCGAAGCAATGTGAACACTTCTGCTTCCCAGTCACATAGAAGGTGCTAGCAGGGAATTCTCTGCCTGCCTTTCCCCAGTGCTCTGCAAGCTCTCCAGGACAACATAAAATCTGGGGCTCTGTGCTTTCTTTCGTCTCAACAAGTGTTACTGTTTTCTGCACAAAAGCGATTCTGCGAAGCAATGTGAACAGGCACAGAGAAGGTGCTAGCAGGGAATTCTCTGCCTGCCTTTCCCCAGTGCTCTGCAAGCTCTCCAGGACAACATAAAATCTGGGGCTCTGTGCTTTCTTTCGTTCTGAACAAGTGTTACTGTTTTCTGCACAAAAGCGATTCTGCGAAGCAATGGGAACACTTCTCCTTCCCAGGCACAGAGAAGGTGCTAGCAGGGAATTCTCTGCCTGCTTTTCCCCAGTACTCTGCAAGCTCTCCAGGACAACATAGAATCTGGGGCTCTGTGCTTTCTTTCGTTCTGAAGAAGTGTTATTGTTTTCTGCACAAAAGCGATTCTGCGAAGCAATGTGAAGACTTCTGCTTCCCAGGCACAGAGAAGGTGCTAGCAGGGAATTCTCTGCCTGCCTTTCCCCAGTGGTCTGCACGCTCTGCAGGACAACATAAAATCTGGGGCTCTGTGCTTTCTTTTGTTCTGAACAAGTGTTATTGTTTTCTGCACAAAAGCGATTCTGCGAAGCAATGTGAACACTTCTGCTTCCCAGGCACAGAGAAGGTGCTAGCAGGGAATTCTCTGCCTGCTTTTCCCCAGTGCTCTGCAAGCTCTCCAGGACAACATAAAATCTGGGGCTCTGTGCTTTCTTTCGTTCTGAACAAGTGTTAGTGTTTTCTGCACAAAAGCGATTCTGCGAAGCAATGTGAACACTTCTGTTTCCCAGGCACAGAGAAGGTGCTAGCAGGGAATTCTCTGCCTGGTTTTCCCCAGTACTCTGCAAGCTCTCCAGCACAACATAAAATATGGGGCTCTGTGCTTTCTTTCCTTCTGAACAAGTGTTACTGTTTTCTGCACAAAAGCGATACTGCTAAGAAATGTGAACACTTCTGCTTCCCAGGCACAGAGAAGGTGCTAGCAGGGAATTCTCTGCCTGCTTTTCCCCAGTGCTCTGCAAGCTCTCCAGGACAACATAAAATCTGGGGCTCTGTGCTTTCTTTCGTACTGAACAAGTGTTACTGTTTTCTGCACAAAAGCGATTCTGCGAAGCAATGTGAACACTTCTGCTTCCCAGGCACAGAGAAGGTGCTATCAGGGAATTCTCTGCCTGCCTTTCCCCAGTGCTCTGCAAGCTCTCGAGGACAACATAAAATCTGGGGCTCTGTGCTTTCCTTCGTTCTGAACAAGTGTTATTGTTTTCTGCACAAAAGCGATTCTGCGAAGCAATGTGAACACTTCTGTTTCCCAGGCACAGAGAAGGTGCTAGCAGGGAATTCTCTGCCTGCTTTTCCCCAGTGCTCTGCAAGCTCTCCAGGACAACATAAAATCTGGGGCTCTGTGCTTTCTTTTGTTCTGAACAAGTGTTACTGTTTTCTGCACAAAAGCGATTCTGCGAAGCAATGTGAACACTTCTGCTTCCCAGGCACAGAGAAGGTGCTAGCAGGGCATTCTCTGCCTGCCTTTCCCCAGTGCTCTGCAAGCTCTCCAGGACAACATAAAATCTGGGGCTCTGTGTTTTCTTTCGTTCTGAACAAGTGTTACTGTTTTCTGCAGAAATGCGATTCTGCGAAGCAATGTGAACACTTCTGTTTCCCAGGCACAGAGAAGGTGCTAGCAGGGAATTCTCTGCCTGCTTTTCCCCAGTGCTCTGCAAGCTCTCCAGGACAACATAAAATCTGGGGCTCTGTGCTTTCTTTCGTTCTGAACAAGTGTTATTGTTTTCTGCGCAAAAGCGATTCTGTGAAGCAATGGGAACACTTCTGTTTCCCAGGCACAGAGAAGGTGCTAGCAGGGAATTCTCTGCCTGCTTTTCCCCAGTGCTCTGCAAGCTCTCCAGGACAACATAAAATCTGGGGCTCTGTGCTTTCTTTCGTACTGAACAAGTGTTACTGTTGTCTGCACAAAAGCGATTCTGCCAAGCAATGTGAACACTTCTGTTTCCCAGGCACAGAGAAGGTGCTAGCAGGGAATTCTCTGCCTGCTTTTCCCCAGTGCTCTGCAAGCTCTCCAGGACAACATAAAATCTGGGGCTCTGTGCTTTCTTTCGTTCTGAACAAGTGTTAGTGTTTTCTGCAGAAAAGCGATTCTGCGAAGCAATGGGAACACTTCTGTTTCCCAGGCACAGAGAAGGTGCTAGCAGGGAATTCTCTGCCTGCTTTTCCCCAGTGCTCTGCAAGCTCTCCAGGACAACATAAAATCTGGGGCTCTGTGCTTTCTTTCGTTCTGAACAAGTGTTACTGTTTTCTGCACAAAAGCGATTCTGCGAAGCAATGTGAACACTTCTGTTTCCCAGGCACAGAGAAGGTGCTAGCAGGGAATTCTCTGCCTGCTTTTCCCCAGTGCTCTGCAAGCTCTCCAGGACAACATAAAATCTGGGGCTCTGTGCTTTCTTTCGTTCTGAACAAGTGTTACTGTTTTCTGCACAAAAGCGATTCTGCGAAGCAATGGGAACACTTCTGTTTCCCAGGCACAGAGAAGGTGCTAGCAGGGAATTCTCTGCCTGCTTTTCCCCAGTGCTCTGCAAGCTCTCCAGGACAACATAAAATCTGGGGCTCTGTGCTTTCTTTCGTTCTGAACAAGTCTTACTGTTTTCTGCACAAAAGCGATTCTGCGAAGCAATGTGAACACTTCTGTTTCCCAGGCACAGAGAAGGTGCTAGCAGGGAATTCTCTGCCTGCTTTTCCCCAGTGCTCTGCAAGCTCTCCAGGACAACATAAAATCTGGGGCTCTGTGCTTTCTTTTGTTCTGAACAAGTGTTACTGTTTTCTGCACAAAAGCGATTCTGCGAAGCAATGTGAACACTTCTGCTTCCCAGGCACAGAGAAGGTGCTAGCAGGGAATTCTCTGCCTGCCTTTCCCCAGTGCTCTGCAAGCTCTGCAGGACAACATAAAATCTGGGGCTCTGTGCTTTCTTTCGTTCTGAACAAGTGTTATTGTTTTCTGCACAAAAGCGATTCTGCGAAGCAATGTGAACACTTCTGTTTCCCAGGCACAGAGAAGGTGCTAGCAGGGAATTCTCTGCCTGCTTTTCCCCAGTGCTCTGCAAGCTCTCCAGCACAACATAAAATATGGGGCTCTGTGCTTTCTTTCCTTCTGAACAAGTGTTACTGTTTTCTGCACAAAAGCGATACTGCTAAGAAATGTGAACACTTCTGCTTCCCAGGCACAGAGAAGGTGCTAGCAGGGAATTCTCTGCCTGCTTTTCCCCAGTGCTCTGCAAGCTCTCCAGGACAACATAAATTCTGGGGCTCTGTGCTTTCTTTTGTTCTGAACAAGTGTTACTGTTTTCTGCACAAAAGCGATTCTGCGAAGCAATGTGAACACTTCTGCTTCCCAGGCACAGAGAAGGTGCTAGCAGGGAATTCTCTGCCTGCCTTTCCCCAGTGCTCTGCAAGCTCTCCAGGACAACATAAAATCTGGGGCTCTGTGCTTTCCTTCGTTCTGAACAAGTGTTATTGTTTTCTGCACAAAAGCGATTCTGCGAAGCAATGTGAACACTTCTGCTTCCCAGGCACAGAGAAGGTGCTAGCAGGGAATTCTCTGCCTGCCTTTCCCCAGTGCTCTGCAAGCTCTCCAGGACAACATAAAATCTGGGGCTCTGTGCTTTCTTTCGTTCTGAACAAGTGTTATTGTTTTCTGCACAAAAGCGATTCTGTGAAGCAATGTGAACACTTCTGTTTCCCAGGCACAGAGAATGTGCTAGCAGGGAATTCTCTGCCTGCTTTTCCCCAGTGCTCTGCAAGCTCTCCAGGACAACATAAAATCTGGGGCTCTGTGCTTTCTTTCGTACTGAACAAGTGTTACTGTTGTCTGCACAAAAGCGATTCTGCCAAGCAATGTGAACACTTCTGTTTCCCAGGCACAGAGAAGGTGCTAGCAGGGAATTCTCTGCCTGCTTTTCCCCAGTGCTCTGCAAGCTCTCCAGGACAACATAAAATCTGGGGCTCTGTGCTTTCTTTCGTTCTGAACAAGTGTTAGTGTTTTCTGCACAAAAGAGATTCTGCGAAGCAATGTGAACACTTCTGTTTCCCAGGCACAGAGAAGGTGCTAGCAGGGAATTCTCTGCCTGCTTTTCCCCAGTGCTCTGCAAGCTCTCCAGGACAACATAAAATCTGGGGCTCTGTGCTTTCTTTCGTACTGAACAAGTGTTACTGTTTTCTGCACAAAAGCGATTCTGCGAAGCAATGTGAACACTTCTGATTCCCAGGCACAGAGAAGGTCCTAGCAGGGAATTCTCTGCTTGCTTTTCCCCAGTGCTCTGCAAGCTCTCCAGGACAACATAAAATCTGGGGCTCTGTGCTTTCTTTCGTTCTGAACAAGTGTTACTGTTTTCTGCACAAAAGCGATTCTGCGAAGCAATGTGAACACTTCTGTTTCCCAGGCACAGAGAAGGTGCTAGCAGGGAATTCTCTGCCTGCTTTTCCCCAGTGCTCTGCAAGCTCTCCAGGACAACATAAAATCTGGGGCTCTGTGCTTTCTTTCGTTCTGAACAAGTGTTAGTGTTTTCTGCAGAAAAGCGATTCTGCGAAGCAATGGGAACACTTCTGTTTCCCAGGCACAGAGAAGGTGCTAGCAGGGAATTCTCTGCCTGCTTTTCCCCAGTGCTCTGCAAGCTCTCCAGGACAACATAAAATCTGGGGCTCTGTGCTTTCTTTCGTTCTGAACAAGTGTTACTGTTTTCTGCACAAAAGCGATTCTGCGAAGCAATGTGAACACTTCTGTTTCCCAGGCACAGAGAAGGTGCTAGCAGGGAATTCTCTGCCTGCTTTTCCCCAGTGCTCTGCAAGCTCTCCAGGACAACATAAAATCTGGGGCTCTGTGCTTTCTTTCGTTCTGAACAAGTGTTACTGTTTTCTGCACAAAAGCGATTCTGCGAAGCAATGGGAACACTTCTGTTTCCCAGGCACAGAGAAGGTGCTAGCAGGGAATTCTCTGCCTGCTTTTCCCCAGTGCTCTGCAAGCTCTCCAGGACAACATAAAATCTGGGGCTCTGTGCTTTCTTTCGTACTGAACAACTGTTACTGTTTTCTGCACAAAAGCGATTCTGCGAAGCAATGTGAACACTTCTGCTTCCCAGGCACAGAGAAGGTGCTAGCAGCGAATTCTCTGCTTGCTTTTCCCCAGTGCTCTGCAAGCTCTCCAGGACAACATAAAATCTGGGGCTCTGTGCTTTCTTTCGTTCTGAGCAAGTGTTATTGTTTTCTGCACAAAAGCGATTCTGCGAAGCAATGGGAACACTTCTGCTTCCCAGGCACAGAGAAGGTGCTAGCAGGGAATTCTCTGCCTGCCTTTCCCCAGTGCTCTGCAAGCTCTCCAGGACAACATAAAATCTGGGGCTCTGTGCTTTCTTTCGTTCTGAACAAGTGTTACTGTTTTCTGCACAAAAGCGATTCTGCGAAGCAATGTGAACACTTCTGTTTCCCAGGCACAGAGAAGGTGCTAGCAGGGAATTCTCTGCCTGCTTTTCCCCAGTGCTCTGCAAGCTCTCCAGGACAACATAAAATCTGGGGCTCTGTGCTTTCTTTTGTTCTGAACAAGTGTTACTGTTTTCTGCACAAAAGCGATTCTGCGAAGCAATGTGAACACTTCTGCTTCCCAGGCACAGAGAAGGTGCTAGCAGGGAATTCTCTGCCTGCCTTTCCCCAGTGCTCTGCAAGCTCTGCAGGACAACATAAAATCTGGGGCTCTGTGCTTTCTTTCGTTCTGAACAAGTGTTATTGTTTTCTGCACAAAAGCGATTCTGCGAAGCAATGTGAACACTTCTGTTTCCCAGGCACAGAGAAGGTGCTAGCAGGGAATTCTCTGCCTGCTTTTCCCCAGTGCTCTGCAAGCTCTCCAGCACAACATAAAATATGGGGCTCTGTGCTTTCTTTCCTTCTGAACAAGTGTTACTGTTTTCTGCACAAAAGCGATACTGCTAAGAAATGTGAACACTTCTGCTTCCCAGGCACAGAGAAGGTGCTAGCAGGGAATTCTCTGCCTGCTTTTCCCCAGTGCTCTGCAAGCTCTCCAGGACAACATAAATTCTGGGGCTCTGTGCTTTCTTTTGTTCTGAACAAGTGTTACTGTTTTCTGCACAAAAGCGATTCTGCGAAGCAATGTGAACACTTCTGCTTCCCAGGCACAGAGAAGGTGCTAGCAGGGAATTCTCTGCCTGCCTTTCCCCAGTGCTCTGCAAGCTCTCCAGGACAACATAAAATCTGGGGCTCTGTGCTTTCTTTCGTTCTGAACAAGTGTTACTGTTTTCTGCACAAAAGCGATTCTGCGAAGCAATGTGAACACTTCTGTTTCCCAGGCACAGAGAAGGTGCTAGCAGGGAATTCTCTGCCTGCTTTTCCCCAGTGCTCTGCAAGCTCTCCAGGACAACATAAAATCTGGGGCTCTGTGCTTTCTTTTGTTCTGAACAAGTGTTACTGTTTTCTGCACAAAAGCGATTCTGCGAAGCAATGTGAACACTTCTGCTTCCCAGGCACAGAGAAGGTGCTAGCAGGGAATTCTCTGCCTGCCTTTCCCCAGTGCTCTGCAAGCTCTGCAGGACAACATAAAATCTGGGGCTCTGTGCTTTCTTTCGTTCTGAACAAGTGTTATTGTTTTCTGCACAAAAGCGATTCTGCGAAGCAATGTGAACACTTCTGTTTCCCAGGCACAGAGAAGGTGCTAGCAGGGAATTCTCTGCCTGCTTTTCCCCAGTGCTCTGCAAGCTCTCCAGGACAACATAAAATCTGGGGCTCTGTGCTTTCTTTTGTTCTGAAAAAGTGTTACTGTTGTCTGCACAAAAGCGATTCTGCGAAGCAATGTGAACACTTCTGCTTCCCAGGCACAGAGAAGGTGCTAGCAGGGAATTCTCTGCCTGCCTTTCACCAGTGCTCTGCAAGCTCTCCAGGACAACATAAAATCTGGGGCTCTGTGCTTTCTTTCGTTCTGAACAAGTGTTACTGTTTTCTGCACAAAAGCGATTCTGCGAAGCAATGTGAACACTTCTGTTTCCCAGGCACAGAGAAGGTGCTAGCAGGGAATTCTCTGCCTGCTTTTCCCCAGTGCTCTGCAAGCTCTCCAGGACAACATAAAATCTGGGGCTCTGTGCTTTCTTTCGTACTGAACAAGTATTACTGTTTTCTGCACAAAAGCGATTCTGCGAAGCAATGTGAACACTTCTGCTTCCCAGGCACAGAGAAGGTGCTAGCAGGAAATTCTCTGCCTGCCTTTCCCCAGTGCTCTGCAAGCTCTCCAGGACAACATAAAATCTGGGGCTCTGTGCTTTCTTTCGTTCTGAACAAGTGTTACTGTTTTCTGCACAGAAGCGATTCTGCGAAGCAATGTGAACACTTCTGCTTCCCAGGCACAGAGAAGGTGCTAGCAGGGAATTCTCTGCCTGCCTTTCCCCAGTGCTCTGCAAGCTCTCCAGGACAACATAAAATCTGGGGCTCTGTGCTTTCTTTCGTTCTGAACAAGTGTTACTGTTTTCTGCACAAAAGCGATTCTGCGAAGCAATGTGAACAGGCACAGAGAAGGTGCTAGCAGGGAATTCTCTGCCTGCCTTTCCCCAGTGCTCTGCAAGCTCTCCAGGACAACATAAAATCTGGGGCTCTGTGCTTTCTTTCGTTCTGAACAAGTGTTACTGTTTTCTGCACAAAAGCGATTCTGCGAAGCAATGGGAACACTTCTGCTTCCCAGGCACAGAGAAGGTGCTAGCAGGGAATTCTCTGCCTGCCTTTCCCCAGTGCTCTGCAAGCTCTCCAGGACAACATAAAATCTGGGGCTCTGTGCTTTCTTTTGTTCTGAACAAGTGTTACTGTTTTCTGCACAAAAGTGATTCTGCGAAGCAATGTGAACACTTCTGCTTCCCAGTCACATAGAAGGTGCTAGCAGGGAATTCTCTGCCTGCCTTTCCCCAGTGCTCTGCAAGCTCTACAGGACAACATAAATTCTGGGGCTCTGTGCTTTCTTTCGTCTCAACAAGTGTTACTGTTTTCTGCACAAAAGCGATTCTGCGAAGCAATGTGAACAGGCACAGAGAAGGTGCTAGCAGGGAATTCTCTGCCTGCCTTTCCCCAGTGCTCTGCAAGCTCTCCAGGACAACATAAAATCTGGGGCTCTGTGCTTTCTTTCGTTCTGAACAAGTGTTACTGTTTTCTGCACAAAAGCGATTCTGCGAAGCAATGGGAACACTTCTCTTTCCCAGGCACAGAGAAGGTGCTAGCAGGGAATTCTCTGCCTGCTTTTCCCCAGTACTCTGCAAGCTCTCCAGGACAACATAGAATCTGGGGCTCTGTGCTTTCTTTCGTTCTGAAGAAGTGTTATTGTTTTCTGCACAAAAGCGATTCTGCGAAGCAATGTGAAGACTTCTGCTTCCCAGGCACAGAGAAGGTGCTAGCAGGGAATTCTCTGCCTGCCTTTCCCCAGTGGTCTGCACGCTCTGCAGGACAACATAAAATCTGGGGCTCTGTGCTTTCTTTTGTTCTGAACAAGTGTTATTGTTTTCTGCACAAAAGCGATTCTGCGAAGCAATGTGAACACTTCTGCTTCCCAGGCACAGAGAAGGTGCTAGCAGGGAATTCTCTGCCTGCTTTTCCCCAGTGCTCTGCAAGCTCTCCAGGACAACATAAAATCTGGGGCTCTGTGCTTTCTTTCGTTCTGAACAAGTGTTAGTGTTTTCTGCACAAAAGCGATTCTGCGAAGCAATGTGAACACTTCTGTTTCCCAGGCACAGAGAAGGTGCTAGCAGGGAATTCTCTGCCTGGTTTTCCCCAGTACTCTGCAAGCTCTCCAGCACAACATAAAATATGGGGCTCTGTGCTTTCTTTCCTTCTGAACAAGTGTTACTGTTTTCTGCACAAAAGCGATACTGCTAAGAAATGTGAACACTTCTGCTTCCCAGGCACAGAGAAGGTGCTAGCAGGGAATTCTCTGCCTGCTTTTCCCCAGTGCTCTGCAAGCTCTCCAGGACAACATAAAATCTGGGGCTCTGTGCTTTCTTTCGTACTGAACAAGTGTTACTGTTTTCTGCACAAAAGCGATTCTGCGAAGCAATGTGAACACTTCTGCTTCCCAGGCACAGAGAAGGTGCTAGCAGGGAATTCTCTGCCTGCCTTTCCCCAGTGCTCTGCAAGCTCTCGAGGACAACATAAAATCTGGGGCTCTGTGCTTTCCTTCGTTCTGAACAAGTGTTATTGTTTTCTGCACAAAAGCGATTCTGCGAAGCAATGTGAACACTTCTGTTTCCCAGGCACAGAGAAGGTGCTAGCAGGGAATTCTCTGCCTGCTTTTCCCCAGTGCTCTGCAAGCTCTCCAGGACAACATAAAATCTGGGGCTCTGTGCTTTCTTTTGTTCTGAACAAGTGTTACTGTTTTCTGCACAAAAGCGATTCTGCGAAGCAATGTGAACACTTCTGCTTCCCAGGCACAGAGAAGGTGCTAGCAGGGCATTCTCTGCCTGCCTTTCCCCAGTGCTCTGCAAGCTCTCCAGGACAACATAAAATCTGGGGCTCTGTGTTTTCTTTCGTTCTGAACAAGTGTTACTGTTTTCTGCAGAAATGCGATTCTGCGAAGCAATGTGAACACTTCTGTTTCCCAGGCACAGAGAAGGTGCTAGCAGGGAATTCTCTGCCTGCTTTTCCCCAGTGCTCTGCAAGCTCTCCAGGACAACATAAAATCTGGGGCTCTGTGCTTTCTTTCGTTCTGAACAAGTGTTATTGTTTTCTGCGCAAAAGCGATTCTGTGAAGCAATGGGAACACTTCTGTTTCCCAGGCACAGAGAAGGTGCTAGCAGGGAATTCTCTGCCTGCTTTTCCCCAGTGCTCTGCAAGCTCTCCAGGACAACATAAAATCTGGGGCTCTGTGCTTTCTTTCGTACTGAACAAGTGTTACTGTTGTCTGCACAAAAGCGATTCTGCCAAGCAATGTGAACACTTCTGTTTCCCAGGCACAGAGAAGGTGCTAGCAGGGAATTCTCTGCCTGCTTTTCCCCAGTGCTCTGCAAGCTCTCCAGGACAACATAAAATCTGGGGCTCTGTGCTTTCTTTCGTTCTGAACAAGTGTTAGTGTTTTCTGCAGAAAAGCGATTCTGCGAAGCAATGGGAACACTTCTGTTTCCCAGGCACAGAGAAGGTGCTAGCAGGGAATTCTCTGCCTGCTTTTCCCCAGTGCTCTGCAAGCTCTCCAGGACAACATAAAATCTGGGGCTCTGTGCTTTCTTTCGTTCTGAACAAGTGTTACTGTTTTCTGCACAAAAGCGATTCTGCGAAGCAATGTGAACACTTCTGTTTCCCAGGCACAGAGAAGGTGCTAGCAGGGAATTCTCTGCCTGCTTTTCCCCAGTGCTCTGCAAGCTCTCCAGGACAACATAAAATCTGGGGCTCTGTGCTTTCTTTCGTTCTGAACAAGTGTTACTGTTTTCTGCACAAAAGCGATTCTGCGAAGCAATGGGAACACTTCTGTTTCCCAGGCACAGAGAAGGTGCTAGCAGGGAATTCTCTGCCTGCTTTTCCCCAGTGCTCTGCAAGCTCTCCAGGACAACATAAAATCTGGGGCTCTGTGCTTTCTTTCGTTCTGAACAAGTCTTACTGTTTTCTGCACAAAAGCGATTCTGCGAAGCAATGTGAACACTTCTGTTTCCCAGGCACAGAGAAGGTGCTAGCAGGGAATTCCCTGCCTGCTTTTCCCCAGTGCTCTGCAAGCTCTCCAGGACAACATAAAATCTGGGGCTCTGTGCTTTCTTTTGTTCTGAACAAGTGTTACTGTTTTCTGCACAAAAGCGATTCTGCGAAGCAATGTGAACACTTCTGCTTCCCAGGCACAGAGAAGGTGCTAGCAGGGAATTCTCTGCCTGCCTTTCCCCAGTGCTCTGCAAGCTCTGCAGGACAACATAAAATCTGGGGCTCTGTGCTTTCTTTCGTTCTGAACAAGTGTTATTGTTTTCTGCACAAAAGCGATTCTGCGAAGCAATGTGAACACTTCTGTTTCCCAGGCACAGAGAAGGTGCTAGCAGGGAATTCTCTGCCTGCTTTTCCCCAGTGCTCTGCAAGCTCTCCAGCACAACATAAAATATGGGGCTCTGTGCTTTCTTTCCTTCTGAACAAGTGTTACTGTTTTCTGCACAAAAGCGATACTGCTAAGAAATGTGAACACTTCTGCTTCCCAGGCACAGAGAAGGTGCTAGCAGGGAATTCTCTGCCTGCTTTTCCCCAGTGCTCTGCAAGCTCTCCAGGACAACATAAAATCTGGGGCTCTGTGCTTTCTTTTGTTCTGAACAAGTGTTACTGTTTTCTGCACAAAAGCGATTCTGCGAAGCAATGTGAACACTTCTGCTTCCCAGGCACAGAGAAGGTGCTAGCAGGGAATTCTCTGCCTGCCTTTCCCCAGTGCTCTGCAAGCTCTCCAGGACAACATAAAATCTGGGGCTCTGTGCTTTCCTTCGTTCTGAACAAGTGTTATTGTTTTCTGCACAAAAGCGATTCTGCGAAGCAATGTGAACACTTCTGCTTCCCAGGCACAGAGAAGGTGCTAGCAGGGAATTCTCTGCCTGCCTTTCCCCAGTGCTCTGCAAGCTCTCCAGGACAACATAAAATCTGGGGCTCTGTGCTTTCTTTCGTTCTGAACAAGTGTTATTGTTTTCTGCACAAAAGCGATTCTGTGAAGCAATGTGAACACTTCTGTTTCCCAGGCACAGAGAATGTGCTAGCAGGGAATTCTCTGCCTGCTTTTCCCCAGTGCTCTGCAAGCTCTCCAGGACAACATAAAATCTGGGGCTCTGTGCTTTCTTTCGTACTGAACAAGTGTTACTGTTGTCTGCACAAAAGCGATTCTGCCAAGCAATGTGAACACTTCTGTTTCCCAGGCACAGAGAAGGTGCTAGCAGGGAATTCTCTGCCTGCTTTTCCCCAGTGCTCTGCAAGCTCTCCAGGACAACATAAAATCTGGGGCTCTGTGCTTTCTTTCGTTCTGAACAAGTGTTAGTGTTTTCTGCACAAAAGAGATTCTGCGAAGCAATGTGAACACTTCTGTTTCCCAGGCACAGAGAAGGTGCTAGCAGGGAATTCTCTGCCTGCTTTTCCCCAGTGCTCTGCAAGCTCTCCAGGACAACATAAAATCTGGGGCTCTGTGCTTTCTTTCGTACTGAACAAGTGTTACTGTTTTCTGCACAAAAGCGATTCTGCGAAGCAATGTGAACACTTCTGATTCCCAGGCACAGAGAAGGTCCTAGCAGGGAATTCTCTGCTTGCTTTTCCCCAGTGCTCTGCAAGCTCTCCAGGACAACATAAAATCTGGGGCTCTGTGCTTTCTTTCGTTCTGAACAAGTGTTACTGTTTTCTGCACAAAAGCGATTCTGCGAAGCAATGTGAACACTTCTGTTTCCCAGGCACAGAGAAGGTGCTAGCAGGGAATTCTCTGCCTGCTTTTCCCCAGTGCTCTGCAAGCTCTCCAGGACAACATAAAATCTGGGGCTCTGTGCTTTCTTTCGTTCTGAACAAGTGTTAGTGTTTTCTGCAGAAAAGCGATTCTGCGAAGCAATGGGAACACTTCTGTTTCCCAGGCACAGAGAAGGTGCTAGCAGGGAATTCTCTGCCTGCTTTTCCCCAGTGCTCTGCAAGCTCTCCAGGACAACATAAAATCTGGGGCTCTGTGCTTTCTTTCGTTCTGAACAAGTGTTACTGTTTTCTGCACAAAAGCGATTCTGCGAAGCAATGTGAACACTTCTGTTTCCCAGGCACAGAGAAGGTGCTAGCAGGGAATTCTCTGCCTGCTTTTCCCCAGTGCTCTGCAAGCTCTCCAGGACAACATAAAATCTGGGGCTCTGTGCTTTCTTTCGTTCTGAACAAGTGTTACTGTTTTCTGCACAAAAGCGATTCTGCGAAGCAATGGGAACACTTCTGTTTCCCAGGCACAGAGAAGGTGCTAGCAGGGAATTCTCTGCCTGCTTTTCCCCAGTGCTCTGCAAGCTCTCCAGGACAACATAAAATCTGGGGCTCTGTGCTTTCTTTCGTACTGAACAACTGTTACTGTTTTCTGCACAAAAGCGATTCTGCGAAGCAATGTGAACACTTCTGCTTCCCAGGCACAGAGAAGGTGCTAGCAGCGAATTCTCTGCTTGCTTTTCCCCAGTGCTCTGCAAGCTCTCCAGGACAACATAAAATCTGGGGCTCTGTGCTTTCTTTCGTTCTGAGCAAGTGTTATTGTTTTCTGCACAAAAGCGATTCTGCGAAGCAATGGGAACACTTCTGCTTCCCAGGCACAGAGAAGGTGCTAGCAGGGAATTCTCTGCCTGCCTTTCCCCAGTGCTCTGCAAGCTCTCCAGGACAACATAAAATCTGGGGCTCTGTGCTTTCTTTCGTTCTGAACAAGTGTTACTGTTTTCTGCACAAAAGCGATTCTGCGAAGCAATGTGAACACTTCTGTTTCCCAGGCACAGAGAAGGTGCTAGCAGGGAATTCTCTGCCTGCTTTTCCCCAGTGCTCTGCAAGCTCTCCAGGACAACATAAAATCTGGGGCTCTGTGCTTTCTTTTGTTCTGAACAAGTGTTACTGTTTTCTGCACAAAAGCGATTCTGCGAAGCAATGTGAACACTTCTGCTTCCCAGGCACAGAGAAGGTGCTAGCAGGGAATTCTCTGCCTGCCTTTCCCCAGTGCTCTGCAAGCTCTGCAGGACAACATAAAATCTGGGGCTCTGTGCTTTCTTTCGTTCTGAACAAGTGTTATTGTTTTCTGCACAAAAGCGATTCTGCGAAGCAATGTGAACACTTCTGTTTCCCAGGCACAGAGAAGGTGCTAGCAGGGAATTCTCTGCCTGCTTTTCCCCAGTGCTCTGCAAGCTCTCCAGCACAACATAAAATATGGGGCTCTGTGCTTTCTTTCCTTCTGAACAAGTGTTACTGTTTTCTGCACAAAAGCGATACTGCTAAGAAATGTGAACACTTCTGCTTCCCAGGCACAGAGAAGGTGCTAGCAGGGAATTCTCTGCCTGCTTTTCCCCAGTGCTCTGCAAGCTCTCCAGGACAACATAAATTCTGGGGCTCTGTGCTTTCTTTTGTTCTGAACAAGTGTTACTGTTTTCTGCACAAAAGCGATTCTGCGAAGCAATGTGAACACTTCTGCTTCCCAGGCACAGAGAAGGTGCTAGCAGGGAATTCTCTGCCTGCCTTTCCCCAGTGCTCTGCAAGCTCTCCAGGACAACATAAAATCTGGGGCTCTGTGCTTTCCTTCGTTCTGAACAAGTGTTATTGTTTTCTGCACAAAAGCGATTCTGCGAAGCAATGTGAACACTTCTGCTTCCCAGGCACAGAGAAGGTGCTAGCAGGGAATTCTCTGCCTGCCTTTCCCCAGTGCTCTGCAAGCTCTCCAGGACAACATAAAATCTGGGGCTCTGTGCTTTCTTTCGTTCTGAACAAGTGTTATTGTTTTCTGCACAAAAGCGATTCTGTGAAGCAATGTGAACACTTCTGTTTCCCAGGCACAGAGAAGGTGCTAGCAGGGAATTCTCTGCCTGCTTTTCCCCAGTGCTCTGCAAGCTCTCCAGGACAACATAAAATCTGGGGCTCTGTGCTTTCTTTCGTACTGAACAAGTGTTACTGTTGTCTGCACAAAAGCGATTCTGCCAAGCAATGTGAACACTTCTGTTTCCCAGGCACAGAGAAGGTGCTAGCAGGGAATTCTCTGCCTGCTTTTCCCCAGTGCTCTGCAAGCTCTCCAGGACAACATAAAATCTGGGGCTCTGTGCTTTCTTTCGTTCTGAACAAGTGTTAGTGTTTTCTGCACAAAAGAGATTCTGCGAAGCAATGTGAACACTTCTGTTTCCCAGGCACAGAGAAGGTGCTAGCAGGGAATTCTCTGCCTGCTTTCCCCAGTGCTCTGCAAGCTCTCCAGGACAACATAAAATCTGGGGCTCTGTGCTTTCTTTCGTACTGAACAAGTGTTACTGTTTTCTGCACAAAAGCGATTCTGCGAAGCAATGTGAACACTTCTGATTCCCAGGCACAGAGAAGGTCCTAGCAGGGAATTCTCTGCTTGCTTTTCCCCAGTGCTCTGCAAGCTCTCCAGGACAACATAAAATCTGGGGCTCTGTGCTTTCTTTCGTTCTGAAAAAGTGTTACTGTTTTCTGCACAAAAGCGATTCTGCGAAGCAATGTGAACACTTCTGTTTCCCAGGCACAGAGAAGGTGCTAGCAGGGAATTCTCTGCCTGCTTTTCCCCAGTGCTCTGCAAGCTCTCCAGGACAACATAAAATCTGGGGCTCTGTGCTTTCTTTCGTTCTGAACAAGTGTTACTGTTTTCTGCACAAAAGCGATTCTGCGAAGCAATGGGAACACTTCTGTTTCCCAGGCACAGAGAAGGTGCTAGCAGGGAATTCTCTGCCTGCTTTTCCCCAGTGCTCTGCAAGCTCTCCAGGACAACATAAAATCTGGGGCTCTGTGCTTTCTTTCGTACTGAACAAGTGTTACTGTTTTCTGCACAAAAGCGATTCTGCGAAGCAATGTGAACACTTCTGCTTCCCAGGCACAGAGAAGGTGCTAGCAGCGAATTCTCTGCTTGCTTTTCCCCAGTGCTCTGCAAGCTCTCCAGGACAACATAAAATCTGGGGCTCTGTGCTTTCTTTCGTTCTGAGCAAGTGTTATTGTTTTCTGCACAAAAGCGATTCTGCGAAGCAATGGGAACACTTCTGCTTCCCAGGCACAGAGAAGGTGCTAGCAGGGAATTCTCTGCCTGCCTTTCCCCAGTGCTCTGCAAGCTCTCCAGGACAACATAAAATCTGGGGCTCTGTGCTTTCTTTCGTTCTGAACAAGTGTTACTGTTTTCTGCACAAAAGCGATTCTGCGAAGCAATGTGAACACTTCTGTTTCCGAGGCACAGAGAAGGTGCTAGCAGGGAATTCTCTGCCTGCTTTTCCCCAGTGCTCTGCAAGCTCTCCAGGACAACATAAAATCTGGGGCTCTGTGCTTTCTTTTGTTCTGAACAAGTGTTACTGTTTTCTGCACAAAAGCGATTCTGCGAAGCAATGTGAACACTTCTGCTTCCCAGGCACAGAGAAGGTGCTAGCAGGGAATTCTCTGCCTGCCTTTCCCCAGTGCTCTGCAAGCTCTGCAGGACAACATAAAATCTGGGGCTCTGTGCTTTCTTTCGTTCTGAACAAGTGTTAGTGTTTTCTGCAGAAAAGCGATTCTGCGAAGCAATGGGAACACTTCTGTTTCCCAGGCACAGAGAAGGTGCTAGCAGGGAATTCTCTGCCTGCTTTTCCCCAGTGCTCTGCAAGCTCTCCAGGACAACATAAAATCTGGGGCTCTGTGCTTTCTTTCGTTCTGAACAAGTGTTACTGTTTTCTGCACAAAAGCGATTCTGCGAAGCAATGTGAACACTTCTGTTTCCCAGGCACAGAGAAGGTGCTAGCAGGGAATTCTCTGCCTGCTTTTCCCCAGTGCTCTGCAAGCTCTCCAGGACAACATAAAATCTGGGGCTCTGTGCTTTCTTTCGTTCTGAACAAGTGTTACTGTTTTCTGCACAAAAGCGATTCTGCGAAGCAATGGGAACACTTCTGTTTCCCAGGCACAGAGAAGGTGCTAGCAGGGAATTCTCTGCCTGCTTTTCCCCAGTGCTCTGCAAGCTCTCCAGGACAACATAAAATCTGGGGCTCTGTGCTTTCTTTCGTACTGAACAAGTGTTACTGTTTTCTGCACAAAAGCGATTCTGCGAAGCAATGTGAACACTTCTGCTTCCCAGGCACAGAGAAGGTGCTAGCAGGGAATTCTCTGCTTGCTTTTCCCCAGTGCTCTGCAAGCTCTCCAGGACAACATAAAATCTGGGGCTCTGTGCTTTCTTTCGTTCTGAGCAAGTGTTATTGTTTTCTGCACAAAAGCGATTCTGCGAAGCAATGGGAACACTTCTTTTTCCCAGGCACAGAGAAGGTGCTAGCAGGGAATTCTCTGCCTGCCTTTCCCCAGTGCTCTGCAAGCTCTCCAGGACAACATAAAATCTGGGGCTCTGTGCTTTCTTTCGTTCTGAACAAGTGTTACTGTTTTCTGCACAAAAGCGATTCTGCGAAGCAATGTGAACACTTCTGCTTCCCAGGCACAGAGAAGGTGCTAGCAGGGAATTCTCTGCCTGCTTTTCCCCAGTGCTCTGCAAGCTCTCCAGGACAACATAAAATCTGGGGCTCTGTGCTTTCTTTCGTACTGAACAACTGTTACTGTTTTCTGCACAAAAGCGATTCTGCGAAGCAATGTGAACACTTCTGCTTCCCAGGCACAGAGAAGGTGCTAGCAGCGAATTCTCTGCTTGCTTTTCCCCAGTGCTCTGCAAGCTCTCCAGGACAACATAAAATCTGGGGCTCTGTGCTTTCTTTCGTACTGAACAAGTGTTACTGTTTTCTGCACAAAAGCGATTCTGCGAAGCAATGGGAACACTTCTGCTTCCCAGGCACAGAGAAGGTGCTAGCAGGGAATTCTCTGCCTGCCTTTCCCCAGTGCTCTGCAAGCTCTCCAGGACAACATAAAATCTGGGGCTCTGTGCTTTCTTTCGTTCTGAACAAGTGTTACTGTTTTCTGCACAAAAGCGATTCTGCGAAGCAATGTGAACACTTCTGTTTCCCAGGCACAGAGAAGGTGCTAGCAGGGAATTCTCTGCCTGCTTTTCCCCAGTGCTCTGCAAGCTCTCCAGGACAACATAAAATCTGGGGCTCTGTGCTTTCTTTTGTTCTGAACAAGTGTTACTGTTTTCTGCACAAAAGCGATTCTGCGAAGCAATGTGAACACTTCTGCTTCCCAGGCACAGAGAAGGTGCTAGCAGGGAATTCTCTGCCTGCCTTTCCCCAGTGCTCTGCAAGCTCTGCAGGACAACATAAAATCTGGGGCTCTGTGCTTTCTTTCGTTCTGAACAAGTGTTATTGTTTTCTGCACAAAAGCGATTCTGCGAAGCAATGGGAACACTTCTGCTTCCCAGGCACAGAGAAGGTGCTAGCAGGGAATTCTCTGCCTGCCTTTCCCCAGTGCTCTGCAAGCTCTCCAGGACAACATAAAATCTGGGGCTCTGTGCTTTCTTTTGTTCTGAACAAGTGTTACTGTTTTCTGCTCAAAAGTGATTCTGCGAAGCAATGTGAACACTTCTGCTTCCCAGTCACATAGAAGGTGCTAGCAGGGAATTCTCTGCCTGCCTTTCCCCAGTGCTCTGCAAGCTCTACAGGACAACATAAATTCTGGGGCTCTGTGCTTTCTTTCGTCTCAACAAGTGTTACTGTTTTCTGCACAAAAGCGATTCTGCGAAGCAATGTGAACAGGCACAGAGAAGGTGCTAGCAGGGAATTCTCTGCCTGCCTTTCCCCAGTGCTCTGCAAGCTCTCCAGGACAACATAAAATCTGGGGCTCTGTGCTTTCTTTCGTTCTGAACAAGTGTTACTGTTTTCTGCACAAAAGCGATTCTGCGAAGCAATGGGAACACTTCTCTTTCCCAGGCACAGAGAAGGTGCTAGCAGGGAATTCTCTGCCTGCTTTTCCCCAGTACTCTGCAAGCTCTCCAGGACAACATAGAATCTGGGGCTCTGTGCTTTCTTTCGTTCTGAAGAAGTGTTATTGTTTTCTGCACAAAAGCGATTCTGCGAAGCAATGTGAAGACTTCTGCTTCCCAGGCACAGAGAAGGTGCTAGCAGGGAATTCTCTGCCTGCCTTTCCCCAGTGCTCTGCACGCTCTGCAGGACAACATAAAATCTGGGGCTCTGTGCTTTCTTTTGTTCTGAACAAGTGTTATTGTTTTCTGCACAAAAGCGATTCTGCGAAGCAATGTGAACACTTCTGCTTCCCAGGCACAGAGAAGGTGCTAGCAGGGAATTCTCTGCCTGCTTTTCCCCAGTGCTCTGCAAGCTCTCCAGGACAACATAAAATCTGGGGCTCTGTGCTTTCTTTCGTTCTGAACAAGTGTTAGTGTTTTCTGCACAAAAGCGATTCTGCGAAGCAATGTGAACACTTCTGTTTCCCAGGCACAGAGAAGGTGCTAGCAGGGAATTCTCTGCTTGCTTTTCCCCAGTGCTCTGCAAGCTCTCCAGCACAACATAAAATATGGGGCTCTGTGCTTTCTTTCCTTCTGAACAAGTGTTACTGTTTTCTGCACAAAAGCGATACTGCTAAGAAATGTGAACACTTCTGCTTCCCAGGCACAGAGAAGGTGCTAGCAGGGAATTCTCTGCCTGCTTTTCCCCAGTGCTCTGCAAGCTCTCCAGGACAACATAAATTCTGGGGCTCTGTGCTTTCTTTTGTTCTGAACAAGTGTTACTGTTTTCTGCACAAAAGCGATTCTGCGAAGCAATGTGAACACTTCTGCTTCCCAGGCACAGAGAAGGTGCTAGCAGGGAATTCTCTGCCTGCCTTTCCCCAGTGCTCTGCAAGCTCTCCAGGACAACATAAAATCTGGGGCTCTGTGCTTTCCTTCGTTCTGAACAAGTGTTATTGTTTTCTGCACAAAAGCGATTCTGCGAAGCAATGTGAACACTTCTGTTTCCCAGGCACAGAGAAGGTGCTAGCAGGGAATTCTCTGCCTGCTTTTCCCCAGTGCTCTGCAAGCTCTCCAGGACAACATAAAATCTGGGGCTCTGTGCTTTCTTTTGTTCTGAACAAGTGTTACTGTTTTCTGCACAAAAGCGATTCTGCGAAGCAATGTGAACACTTCTGCTTCCCAGGCACAGAGAAGGTGCTAGCAGGGAATTCTCTGCCTGCCTTTCCCCAGTGCTCTGCAAGCTCTCCAGGACAACATAAAATCTGGGGCTCTGTGCTTTCTTTCGTTCTGAACAAGTGTTACTGTTTTCTGCAGAAATGCGATTCTGCCAAGCAATGTGAACACTTCTGTTTCCCAGGCACAGAGAAGGTGCTAGCAGGGAATTCTCTGCCTGCTTTTCCCCAGTGCTCTGCAAGCTCTCCAGGACAACATAAAATCTGGGGCTCTGTGCTTTCTTTCGTTCTGAACAAGTGTTATTGTTTTCTGCGCAAAAGCGATTCTGTGAAGCAATGGGAACACTTCTGTTTCCCAGGCACAGAGAAGGTGCTAGCAGGGAATTCTCTGCCTGCTTTTCCCCAGTGCTCTGCAAGCTCTCCAGGACAACATAAAATCTGGGGCTCTGTGCTTTCTTTCGTACTGAACAAGTGTTACTGTTGTCTGCACAAAAGCGATTCTGCCAAGCAATGTGAACACTTCTGTTTCCCAGGCACAGAGAAGGTGCTAGCAGGGAATTCTCTGCCTGCTTTTCCCCAGTGCTCTGCAAGCTCTCCAGGACAACATAAAATCTGGGGCTCTGTGCTTTCTTTCGTTCTGAACAAGTGTTACTGTTTTCTGCACAAAAGCGATTCTGCGAAGCAATGGGAACACTTCTGTTTCCCAGGCACAGAGAAGGTGCTAGCAGGGAATTCTCTGCCTGCTTTTCCCCAGTGCTCTGCAAGCTCTCCAGGACAACATAAAATCTGGGGCTCTGTGCTTTCTTTTGTTCTGAACAAGTGTTACTGTTTTCTGCACAAAAGCGATTCTGCGAAGCAATGTGAACACTTCTGCTTCCCAGGCACAGAGAAGGTGCTAGCAGGGAATTCTCTGCCTGCCTTTCCCCAGTGCTCTGCAAGCTCTGCAGGACAACATAAAATCTGGGGCTCTGTGCTTTCTTTCGTTCTGAACAAGTGTTAGTGTTTTCTGCAGAAAAGCGATTCTGCGAAGCAATGGGAACACTTCTGTTTCCCAGGCACAGAGAAGGTGCTAGCAGGGAATTCTCTGCCTGCTTTTCCCCAGTGCTCTGCAAGCTCTCCAGGACAACATAAAATCTGGGGCTCTGTGCTTTCTTTCGTTCTGAACAAGTGTTACTGTTTTCTGCACAAAAGCGATTCTGCGAAGCAATGGGAACACTTCTGTTTCCCAGGCACAGAGAAGGTGCTAGCAGGGAATTCTCTGCCTGCTTTTCCCCAGTGCTCTGCAAGCTCTCCAGGACAACATAAAATCTGGGGCTCTGTGCTTTCTTTCGTTCTGAACAAGTGTTACTGTTTTCTGCACAAAAGCGATTCTGCGAAGCAATGGGAACACTTCTGTTTCCCAGGCACAGAGAAGGTGCTAGCAGGGAATTCTCTGCCTGCTTTTCCCCAGTGCTCTGCAAGCTCTCCAGGACAACATAAAATCTGGGGCTCTGTGCTTTCTTTCGTACTGAACAAGTGTTACTGTTTTCTGCACAAAAGCGATTCTGCGAAGCAATGTGAACACTTCTGCTTCCCAGGCACAGAGAAGGTGCTAGCAGGGAATTCTCTGCTTGCTTTTCCCCAGTGCTCTGCAAGCTCTCCAGGACAACATAAAATCTGGGGCTCTGTGCTTTCTTTCGTTCTGAGCAAGTGTTATTGTTTTCTGCACAAAAGCGATTCTGCGAAGCAATGGGAACACTTCTGCTTCCCAGGCACAGAGAAGGTGCTAGCAGGGAATTCTCTGCCTGCCTTTCCCCAGTGCTCTGCAAGCTCTCCAGGACAACATAAAATCTGGGGCTCTGTGCTTTCTTTCGTTCTGAACAAGTGTTACTGTTTTCTGCACAAAAGCGATTCTGCGAAGCAATGTGAACACTTCTGCTTCCCAGGCACAGAGAAGGTGCTAGCAGGGAATTCTCTGCCTGCTTTTCCCCAGTGCTCTGCAAGCTCTCCAGGACAACATAAAATCTGGGGCTCTGTGCTTTCTTTCGTACTGAACAACTGTTACTGTTTTCTGCACAAAAGCGATTCTGCGAAGCAATGTGAACACTTCTGCTTCCCAGGCACAGAGAAGGTGCTAGCAGCGAATTCTCTGCTTGCTTTTCCCCAGTGCTCTGCAAGCTCTCCAGGACAACATAAAATCTGGGGCTCTGTGCTTTCTTTCGTTCTGAGCAAGTGTTATTGTTTTCTGCACAAAAGCGATTCTGCGAAGCAATGGGAACACTTCTGCTTCCCAGGCACAGAGAAGGTGCTAGCAGGGAATTCTCTGCCTGCCTTTCCCCAGTGCTCTGCAAGCTCTCCAGGACAACATAAAATCTGGGGCTCTGTGCTTTCTTTCGTTCTGAACAAGTGTTACTGTTTTCTGCACAAAAGCGATTCTGCGAAGCAATGTGAACACTTCTGTTTCCCAGGCACAGAGAAGGTGCTAGCAGGGAATTCTCTGCCTGCTTTTCCCCAGTGCTCTGCAAGCTCTCCAGGACAACATAAAATCTGGGGCTCTGTGCTTTCTTTTGTTCTGAACAAGTGTTACTGTTTTCTGCACAAAAGCGATTCTGCGAAGCAATGTGAACACTTCTGCTTCCCAGGCACAGAGAAGGTGCTAGCAGGGAATTCTCTGCCTGCCTTTCCCCAGTGCTCTGCAAGCTCTGCAGGACAACATAAAATCTGGGGCTCTGTGCTTTCTTTCGTTCTGAACAAGTGTTATTGTTTTCTGCACAAAAGCGATTCTGCGAAGCAATGGGAACACTTCTGCTTCCCAGGCACAGAGAAGGTGCTAGCAGGGAATTCTCTGCCTGCCTTTCCCCAGTGCTCTGCAAGCTCTCCAGGACAACATAAAATCTGGGGCTCTGTGCTTTCTTTTGTTCTGAACAAGTGTTACTGTTTTCTGCTCAAAAGTGATTCTGCGAAGCAATGTGAACACTTCTGCTTCCCAGTCACATAGAAGGTGCTAGCAGGGAATTCTCTGCCTGCCTTTCCCCAGTGCTCTGCAAGCTCTACAGGACAACATAAATTCTGGGGCTCTGTGCTTTCTTTCGTCTCAACAAGTGTTACTGTTTTCTGCACAAAAGCGATTCTGCGAAGCAATGTGAACAGGCACAGAGAAGGTGCTAGCAGGGAATTCTCTGCCTGCCTTTCCGCAGTGCTCTGCAAGCTCTCCAGGACAACATAAAATCTGGGGCTCTGTGCTTTCTTTCGTTCTGAACAAGTGTTACTGTTTTCTGCACAAAAGCGATTCTGCGAAGCAATGGGAACACTTCTCTTTCCCAGGCACAGAGAAGGTGCTAGCAGGGAATTCTCTGCCTGCTTTTCCCCAGTACTCTGCAAGCTCTCCAGGACAACATAGAATCTGGGGATCTGTGCTTTCTTTCGTTCTGAAGAAGTGTTATTGTTTTCTGCACAAAAGCGATTCTGCGAAGCAATGTGAAGACTTCTGCTTCCCAGGCACAGAGAAGGTGCTAGCAGGGAATTCTCTGCCTGCCTTTCCCCAGTGCTCTGCACGCTCTGCAGGACAACATAAAATCTGGGGCTCTGTGCTTTCTTTTGTTCTGAACAAGTGTTATTGTTTTCTGCACAAAAGCGATTCTGCGAAGCAATGTGAACACTTCTGCTTCCCAGGCACAGAGAAGGTGCTAGCAGGGAATTCTCTGCCTGCTTTTCCCCAGTGCTCTGCAAGCTCTCCAGGACAACATAAAATCTGGGGCTCTGTGCTTTCTTTCGTTCTGAACAAGTGTTAGTGTTTTCTGCACAAAAGCGATTCTGCGAAGCAATGTGAACACTTCTGTTTCCCAGGCACAGAGAAGGTGCTAGCAGGGAATTCTCTGCTTGCTTTTCCCCAGTGCTCTGCAAGCTCTCCAGCACAACATAAAATATGGGGCTCTGTGCTTTCTTTCCTTCTGAACAAGTGTTACTGTTTTCTGCACAAAAGCGATACTGCTAAGAAATGTGAACACTTCTGCTTCCCAGGCACAGAGAAGGTGCTAGCAGGGAATTCTCTGCCTGCTTTTCCCCAGTGCTCTGCAAGCTCTCCAGGACAACATAAATTCTGGGGCTCTGTGCTTTCTTTTGTTCTGAACAAGTGTTACTGTTTTCTGCACAAAAGCGATTCTGCGAAGCAATGTGAACACTTCTGCTTCCCAGGCACAGAGAAGGTGCTAGCAGGGAATTCTCTGCCTGCCTTTCCCCAGTGCTCTGCAAGCTCTCCAGGACAACATAAAATCTGGGGCTCTGTGCTTTCCTTCGTTCTGAACAAGTGTTATTGTTTTCTGCACAAAAGCGATTCTGCGAAGCAATGTGAACACTTCTGTTTCCCAGGCTCAGAGAAGGTGCTAGCAGGGAATTCTCTGCCTGCTTTTCCCCAGTGCTCTGCAAGCTCTCCAGGACAACATAAAATCTGGGGCTCTGTGCTTTCTTTTGTTCTGAACAAGTGTTAGTGTTTTCTGCACAAAAGCGATTCTGCGAAGCAATGTGAACACTTCTGCTTCCCAGGCACAGAGAAGGTGCTAGCAGGGAATTCTCTGCCTGCCTTTCCCCAGTGCTCTGCAAGCTCTCCAGGACAACATAAAATCTGGGGCTCTGTGCTTTCTTTCGTTCTGAACAAGTGTTACTGTTTTCTGCAGAAATGCGATTCTGCCAAGCAATGTGAACACTTCTGTTTCCCAGGCACAGAGAAGGTGCTAGCAGGGAATTCTCTGCCTGCTTTTCCCCAGTGCTCTGCAAGCTCTCCAGGACAACATAAAATCTGGGGCTCTGTGCTTTCTTTCGTTCTGAACAAGTGTTATTGTTTTCTGCGCAAAAGCGATTGTGTGAAGCAATGGGAACACTTCTGTTTCCCAGGCACAGAGAAGGTGCTAGCAGGGAATTCTCTGCCTGCTTTTCCCCAGTGCTCTGCAAGCTCTCCAGGACAACATAAAATCTGGGGCTCTGTGCTTTCTTTCGTACTGAACAAGTGTTACTGTTGTCTGCACAAAAGCGATTCTGCCAAGCAATGTGAACACTTCTGTTTCCCAGGCACAGAGAAGGTGCTAGCAGGGAATTCTCTGCCTGCTTTTCCCCAGTGCTCTGCAAGCTCTCCAGGACAACATAAAATCTGGGGCTCTGTGCTTTCTTTCGTTCTGAACAAGTGTTAGTGTTTTCTGCAGAAAAGCGATTCTGCGAAGCAATGGGAACACTTCTGTTTCCCAGGCACAGAGAAGGTGCTAGCAGGGAATTCTCTGCCTGCTTTTCCCCAGTGCTCTGCAAGCTCTCCAGGACAACATAAAATCTGGGGCTCTGTGCTTTCTTTCGTACTGAACAAGTGTTACTGTTGTCTGCACAAAAGCAATTCTGCGAAGCAATGTGAACACTTCTGCTTCCCAGGCACAGAGAAGGTGCTAGCAGGGAATTCTCTGCTTGCTTTTCCCCAGTGCTCTGCAAGCTCTCCAGGACAACATAAAATCTGGGGCTCTGTGCTTTCTTTTGTTCTGAACAAGTGTTACTGTTTTCTGCACAAAAGCGATTCTGCGAAGCAATGTGAACACTTCTGCTTCCCAGGCACAGAGAAGGTGCTAGCAGGGAATTCTCTGCCTGCCTTTCCCCAGTGATCTGCAAGCTCTGCAGGACAACATAAAATCTGGGGCTCTGTGCTTTCTTTCGTTCTGAACAAGTGTTATTGTTTTCTGCACAAAAGCGATTCTGCGAAGCAATGTGAACACTTCTGTTTCCCAGGCACAGAGAAGGTGCTAGCAGGGAATTCTCTGCCTGCTTTTCCCCAGTGCTCTGCAAGCTCTCCAGGACAACATAAAATCTGGGGCTCTGTGCTTTCTTTTGTTCTGAAAAAGTGTTACTGTTGTCTGCACAAAAGCGATTCTGCGAAGCAATGTGAACACTTCTGCTTCCCAGGCACAGAGAAGGTGCTAGCAGGGAATTCTCTGCCTGCCTTTCACCAGTGCTCTGCAAGCTCTCCAGGACAACATAAAATCTGGGGCTCTGTGCTTTCTTTCGTTCTGAACAAGTGTTACTGTTTTCTGCACAAAAGCGATTCTGCCAAGCAATGTGAACACTTCTGTTTCCCAGGCACAGAGAAAGTGCTAGCAGGGAATTCTCTGCCTGCTTTTCCCCAGTGCTCTGCAAGCTCTCCAGGACAACATAAAATCTGGGGCTCTGTGCTTTCTTTCGTTCTGAACAAGTGTTAGTGTTATCTGCACAAAAGCGATTCTGCGAAGCAATGGGAACACTTCTGTTTCCCAGGCACAGAGAAGGTGCTAGCAGGGAATTCTCTGCCTGCTTTTCCCCAGTGCTCTGCAAGCTCTCCAGGACAACATAAATTCTGGGGCTCTGTGCTTTCTTTCGTACTGAACAAGTGTTACTGTTTTCTGCACAAAAGCGATTCTGCGAAGCAATGTGAACACTTCTGCTTCCCAGGCACAGAGAAGGTGCTAGCAGGGAATTCTCTGCCTGCTTTTCCCCAGTGCTCTGCAAGCTCTCCAGGACAACATAAAATCTGGGGCTCTGTGCTTTCTTTCGTACTGAACAAGTGTTACTGTTTTCTGCACAAAAGCGATTCTGCGAAGCAATGTGAACACTTCTGTTTCCTAGGCACAGAGAAGGTGCTAGCAGGGAATTCTCTGCCTGCTTTTCCCCAGTGCTCTGCAAGCTCTCCAGGACAACATAAAATCTGGGGCTCTGTGCTTTCTTTCGTTCTGAACAAGTGTTACTGTTTTCTGCACAAAAGCGATTCTGCGAAGCAATGTGAACACTTCTGTTTCCCAGGCACAGAGAAGGTGCTAGCAGGGAATTCTCTGCCTGCTTTTCCCCAGTGCTCTGCAAGCTCTCCAGGACAACATAAAATCTGGGGCTCTGTGCTTTCTTTCGTACTGAACAAGTGTTACTGTTTTCTGCACAAAAGCGATTCTGCGAAGCAATGTGAACACTTCTGCTTCCCAGGCACAGAGAAGGTGCTAGCAGGGAATTCTCTGCCTGCCTTTCCCCAGTGCTCTGCAAGCTCTCCAGGACAACATAAAATCTGGGGCTCTGTGCTTTCTTTCGTTCTGAACAAGTGTTACTGTTTTCTGCACAAAAGCGATTCTGCGAAGCAATGTGAACAGGCACAGAGAAGGTGCTAGCAGGGAATTCTCTGCCTGCCTTTCCCCAGTGCTCTGCAAGCTCTCCAGGACAACATAAAATCTGGGGCTCTGTGCTTTCTTTCGTTCTGAACAAGTGTTACTGTTTTCTGCACAAAAGCGATTCTGCGAAGCAATGGGAACACTTCTGCTTCCCAGGCACAGAGAAGGTGCTAGCAGGGAATTCTCTGCCTGCCTTTCCCCAGTGCTCTGCAAGCTCTCCAGGACAACATAAAATCTGGGGCTCTGTGCTTTCTTTTGTTCTGAACAAGTGTTACTGTTTTCTGCACAAAAGTGATTCTGCGAAGCAATGTGAACACTTCTGCTTCCCAGTCACATAGAAGGTGCTAGCAGGGAATTCTCTGCCTGCCTTTCCCCAGTGCTCTGCAAGCTCTACAGGACAACATAAATTCTGGGGCTCTGTGCTTTCTTTCGTCTCAACAAGTGTTACTGTTTTCTGCACAAAAGCGATTCTGCGAAGCAATGTGAACAGGCACAGAGAAGGTGCTAGCAGGGAATTCTCTGCCTGCCTTTCCCCAGTGCTCTGCAAGCTCTCCAGGACAACATAAAATCTGGGGCTCTGTGCTTTCTTTCGTTCTGAACAAGTGTTACTGTTTTCTGCACAAAAGCGATTCTGCGAAGCAATGGGAACACTTCTCTTTCCCAGGCACAGAGAAGGTGCTAGCAGGGAATTCTCTGCCTGCTTTTCCCCAGTACTCTGCAAGCTCTCCAGGACAACATAGAATCTGGGGCTCTGTGCTTTCTTTCGTTCTGAAGAAGTGTTATTGTTTTCTGCACAAAAGCGATTCTGCGAAGCAATGTGAAGACTTCTGCTTCCCAGGCACAGAGAAGGTGCTAGCAGGGAATTCTCTGCCTGCCTTTCCCCAGTGGTCTGCACGCTCTGCAGGACAACATAAAATCTGGGGCTCTGTGCTTTCTTTTGTTCTGAACAAGTGTTATTGTTTTCTGCACAAAAGCGATTCTGCGAAGCAATGTGAACACTTCTGCTTCCCAGGCACAGAGAAGGTGCTAGCAGGGAATTCTCTGCCTGCTTTTCCCCAGTGCTCTGCAAGCTCTCCAGGACAACATAAAATCTGGGGCTCTGTGCTTTCTTTCGTTCTGAACAAGTGTTAGTGTTTTCTGCACAAAAGCGATTCTGCGAAGCAATGTGAACACTTCTGTTTCCCAGGCACAGAGAAGGTGCTAGCAGGGAATTCTCTGCCTGGTTTTCCCCAGTACTCTGCAAGCTCTCCAGCACAACATAAAATATGGGGCTCTGTGCTTTCTTTCCTTCTGAACAAGTGTTACTGTTTTCTGCACAAAAGCGATACTGCTAAGAAATGTGAACACTTCTGCTTCCCAGGCACAGAGAAGGTGCTAGCAGGGAATTCTCTGCCTGCTTTTCCCCAGTGCTCTGCAAGCTCTCCAGGACAGCATAAATTCTGGGGCTCTGTGCTTTCTTTTGTTCTGAACAAGTGTTACTGTTTTCTGCACAAAAGCGATTCTGCGAAGCAATGTGAACACTTCTGCTTCCCAGGCACAGAGAAGGTGCTAGCAGGGAATTCTCTGCCTGCCTTTCCCCAGTGCTCTGCAAGCTCTCGAGGACAACATAAAATCTGGGGCTCTGTGCTTTCCTTCGTTCTGAACAAGTGTTATTGTTTTCTGCACAAAAGCGATTCTGCGAAGCAATGTGAACACTTCTGTTTCCCAGGCACAGAGAAGGTGCTAGCAGGGAATTCTCTGCCTGCTTTTCCCCAGTGCTCTGCAAGCTCTCCAGGACAACATAAAATCTGGGGCTCTGTGCTTTCTTTTGTTCTGAACAAGTGTTACTGTTTTCTGCACAAAAGCGATTCTGCGAAGCAATGTGAACACTTCTGCTTCCCAGGCACAGAGAAGGTGCTAGCAGGGCATTCTCTGCCTGCCTTTCCCCAGTGCTCTGCAAGCTCTCCAGGACAACATAAAATCTGGGGCTCTGTGCTTTCTTTCGTTCTGAACAAGTGTTACTGTTTTCTGCAGAAATGCGATTCTGCCAAGCAATGTGAACACTTCTGTTTCCCAGGCACAGAGAAGGTGCTAGCAGGGAATTCTCTGCCTGCTTTTCCCCAGTGCTCTGCAAGCTCTCCAGGACAACATAAAATCTGGGGCTCTGTGCTTTCTTTCGTTCTGAACAAGTGTTATTGTTTTCTGCGCAAAAGCGATTCTGTGAAGCAATGGGAACACTTCTGTTTCCCAGGCACAGAGAAGGTGCTAGCAGGGAATTCTCTGCCTGCTTTTCCCCAGTGCTCTGCAAGCTCTCCAGGACAACATAAAATCTGGGGCTCTGTGCTTTCTTTCGTACTGAACAAGTGTTACTGTTGTCTGCACAAAAGCGATTCTGCCAAGCAATGTGAACACTTCTGTTTCCCAGGCACAGAGAAGGTGCTAGCAGGGAATTCTCTGCCTGCTTTTCCCCAGTGCTCTGCAAGCTCTCCAGGACAACATAAAATCTGGGGCTCTGTGCTTTCTTTCGTTCTGAACAAGTGTTAGTGTTTTCTGCAGAAAAGCGATTCTGCGAAGCAATGGGAACACTTCTGTTTCCCAGGCACAGAGAAGGTGCTAGCAGGGAATTCTCTGCCTGCTTTTCCCCAGTGCTCTGCAAGCTCTCCAGGACAACATAAAATCTGGGGCTCTGTGCTTTCTTTCGTTCTGAACAAGTGTTACTGTTTTCTGCACAAAAGCGATTCTGCGAAGCAATGTGAACACTTCTGTTTCCCAGGCACAGAGAAGGTGCTAGCAGGGAATTCTCTGCCTGCTTTTCCCCAGTGCTCTGCAAGCTCTCCAGGACAACATAAAATCTGGGGCTCTGTGCTTTCTTTCGTTCTGAACAAGTGTTACTGTTTTCTGCACAAAAGCGATTCTGCGAAGCAATGGGAACACTTCTGTTTCCCAGGCACAGAGAAGGTGCTAGCAGGGAATTCTCTGCCTGCTTTTCCCCAGTGCTCTGCAAGCTCTCCAGGACAACATAAAATCTGGGGCTCTGTGCTTTCTTTCGTACTGAACAAGTGTTACTGTTTTCTGCACAAAAGCGATTCTGCGAAGCAATGTGAACACTTCTGCTTCCCAGGCACAGAGAAGGTGCTAGCAGGGAATTCTCTGCTTGCTTTTCCCCAGTGCTCTGCAAGCTCTCCAGGACAACATAAAATCTGGGGCTCTGTGCTTTCTTTCGTTCTGAGCAAGTGTTATTGTTTTCTGCACAAAAGCGATTCTGCGAAGCAATGGGAACACTTCTGCTTCCCAGGCACAGAGAAGGTGCTAGCAGGGAATTCTCTGCCTGCCTTTCCCCAGTGCTCTGCAAGCTCTCCAGGACAACATAAAATCTGGGGCTCTGTGCTTTCTTTCGTTCTGAACAAGTGTTACTGTTTTCTGCACAAAAGCGATTCTGCGAAGCAATGTGAACACTTCTGCTTCCCAGGCACAGAGAAGGTGCTAGCAGGGAATTCTCTGCCTGCTTTTCCCCAGTGCTCTGCAAGCTCTCCAGGACAACATAAAATCTGGGGCTCTGTGCTTTCTTTCGTACTGAACAAGTGTTACTGTTTTCTGCACAAAAGCGATTCTGCGAAGCAATGGGAACACTTCTGTTTCCCAGGCACAGAGAAGGTGCTAGCAGGGAATTCTCTGCCTGCTTTTCCCCAGTGCTCTGCAAGCTCTCCAGGACAACATAAAATCTGGGGCTCTGTGCTTTCTTTTGTTCTGAACAAGTGTTACTGTTTTCTGCACAAAAGCGATTCTGCGAAGCAATGTGAACACTTCTGCTTCCCAGGCACAGAGAAGGTGCTAGCAGGGAATTCTCTGCCTGCCTTTCCCCAGTGCTCTGCAAGCTCTGCAGGACAACATAAAATCTGGGGCTCTGTGCTTTCTTTCGTTCTGAACAAGTGTTATTGTTTTCTGCACAAAAGCGATTCTGCTAAGAAATGTGAACACTTCTGCTTCCCAGGCACAGAGAAGGTGCTAGCAGGGAATTCTCTGCCTGCTTTTCCCCAGTGCTCTGCAAGCTCTCCAGGACAACATAAATTCTGGGGCTCTGTGCTTTCTTTCGTTCTGAACAAGTGTTACTGTTTTCTGCACAAAAGCGATTCTGCGAAGCAATGTGAACACTTCTGCTTCCCAGGCACAGAGAAGGTGCTAGCAGGGAATTCTCTGCCTGCCTTTCCCCAGTGCTCTGCAAGCTCTCCAGGACAACATAAAATCTGGGGCTCTGTGCTTTCCTTCGTTCTGAACAAGTGTTATTGTTTTCTGCACAAAAGCGATTCTGCGAAGCAATGTGAACACTTCTGCTTCCCAGGCACAGAGAAGGTGCTAGCAGGGAATTCTCTGCCTGCCTTTCCCCAGTGCTCTGCAAGCTCTCCAGGACAACATAAAATCTGGGGCTCTGTGCTTTCTTTCGTTCTGAACAAGTGTTATTGTTTTCTGCACAAAAGCGATTCTGTGAAGCAATGTGAACACTTCTGTTTCCCAGGCACAGAGAAGGTGCTAGCAGGGAATTCTCTGCCTGCTTTTCCCCAGTGCTCTGCAAGCTCTCCAGGACAACATAAAATCTGGGGCTCTGTGCTTTCTTTCGTACTGAACAAGTGTTACTGTTGTCTGCACAAAAGCGATTCTGCCAAGCAATGTGAACACTTCTGTTTCCCAGGCACAGAGAAGGTGCTAGCAGGGAATTCTCTGCCTGCTTTTCCCCAGTGCTCTGCAAGCTCTCCAGGACAACATAAAATCTGGGGCTCTGTGCTTTCTTTCGTTCTGAACAAGTGTTAGTGTTTTCTGCACAAAAGAGATTCTGCGAAGCAATGTGAACACTTCTGTTTCCCAGGCACAGAGAAGGTGCTAGCAGGGAATTCTCTGCCTGCTTTTCCCCAGTGCTCTGCAAGCTCTCCAGGACAACATAAAATCTGGGGCTCTGTGCTTTCTTTCGTACTGAACAAGTGTTACTGTTTTCTGCACAAAAGCGATTCTGCGAAGCAATGTGAACACTTCTGCTTCCCAGGCACAGAGAAGGTGCTAGCAGCGAATTCTCTGCTTGCTTTTCCCCAGTGCTCTGCAAGCTCTCCAGGACAACATAAAATCTGGGGCTCTGTGCTTTCTTTCGTTCTGAACAAGTGTTACTGTTTTCTGCACAAAAGCGATTCTGCGAAGCAATGTGAACACTTCTGTTTCCCAGGCACAGAGAAGGTGCTAGCAGGGAATTCTCTGCCTGCTTTTCCCCAGTGCTCTGCAAGCTCTCCAGGACAACATAAAATCTGGGGCTCTGTGCTTTCTTTCGTTCTGAACAAGTGTTACTGTTTTCTGCACAAAAGCGATTCTGCGAAGCAATGTGAACACTTCTGTTTCCCAGGCACAGAGAAGGTGCTAGCAGGGAATTCTCTGCCTGCTTTTCCCCAGTGCTCTGCAAGCTCTCCAGGACAACATAAAATCTGGGGCTCTGTGCTTTCTTTTGTTCTGAACAAGTGTTACTGTTTTCTGCACAAAAGCGATTCTGCGAAGCAATGTGAACACTTCTGCTTCCCAGGCACAGAGAAGGTGCTAGCAGGGAATTCTCTGCCTGCCTTTCCCCAGTGCTCTGCAAGCTCTCCAGGACAACATAAAATCTGGGGCTCTGTGCTTTCTTTCGTTCTGAACAAGTGTTATTGTTTTCTGCACAAAAGCGATTCTGCGAAGCAATGTGAACACTTCTGTTTCCCAGGCACAGAGAAGGTGCTAGCAGGGAATTCTCTGCCTGCTTTTCCCCAGTGCTCTGCAAGCTCTCCAGGACAACATAAAATCTGGGGCTCTGTGCTTTCTTTTGTTCTGAAAAAGTGTTACTGTTGTCTGCACAAAAGCGATTCTGCGAAGCAATGTGAACACTTCTGCTTCCCAGGCACAGAGAAGGTGCTAGCAGGGAATTCTCTGCCTGCCTTTCACCAGTGCTCTGCAAGCTCTCCAGGACAACATAAAATCTGGGGCTCTGTGCTTTCTTTCGTTCTGAACAAGTGTTACTGTTTTCTGCACAAAAGCGATTCTGCGAAGCAATGTGAACACTTCTGTTTCCCAGGCACAGAGAAGGTGCTAGCAGGGAATTCTCTGCCTGCTTTTCCCCAGTGCTCTGCAAGCTCTCCAGGACAACATAAAATCTGGGGCTCTGTGCTTTCTTTCGTACTGAACAAGTGTTACTGTTTTCTGCACAAAAGCGATTCTGCGAAGCAATGTGAACACTTCTGCTTCCCAGGCACAGAGAAGGTGCTAGCAGGAAATTCTCTGCCTGCCTTTCCCCAGTGCTCTGCAAGCTCTCCAGGACAACATAAAATCTGGGGCTCTGTGCTTTCTTTCGTTCTGAACAAGTGTTACTGTTTTCTGCACAAAAGCGATTCTGCGAAGCAATGGGAACACTTCTGCTTCCCAGGCACAGAGAAGGTGCTAGCAGGGAATTCTCTGCCTGCCTTTCCCCAGTGCTCTGCAAGCTCTCCAGGACAACATAAAATCTGGGGCTCTGTGCTTTCTTTCGTTCTGAACAAGTGTTACTGTTTTCTGCACAAAAGCGATTCTGCGAAGCAATGTGAACAGGCACAGAGAAGGTGCTAGCAGGGAATTCTCTGCCTGCCTTTCCCCAGTGCTCTGCAAGCTCTCCAGGACAACATAAAATCTGGGGCTCTGTGCTTTCTTTCGTTCTGAACAAGTGTTACTGTTTTCTGCACAAAAGCGATTCTGCGAAGCAATGGGAACACTTCTGCTTCCCAGGCACAGAGAAGGTGCTAGCAGCGAATTCTCTGCCTGCCTTTCCCCAGTGCTCTGCAAGCTCTCCAGGACAACATAAAATCTGGGGCTCTGTGCTTTCTTTTGTTCTGAACAAGTGTTACTGTTTTCTGCACAAAAGTGATTCTGCGAAGCAATGTGAACACTTCTGCTTCCCAGTCACATAGAAGGTGCTAGCAGGGAATTCTCTGCCTGCCTTTCCCCAGTGCTCTGCAAGCTCTACAGGACAACATAAATTCTGGGGCTCTGTGCTTTCTTTCGTCTCAACAAGTGTTACTGTTTTCTGCACAAAAGCGATTCTGCGAAGCAATGTGAACAGGCACAGAGAAGGTGCTAGCAGGGAATTCTCTGCCTGCCTTTCCCCAGTGCTCTGCAAGCTCTCCAGGACAACATAAAATCTGGGGCTCTGTGCTTTCTTTCGTTCTGAACAAGTGTTACTGTTTTCTGCACAAAAGCGATTCTGCGAAGCAATGGGAACACTTCTCTTTCCCAGGCACAGAGAAGGTGCTAGCAGGGAATTCTCTGCCTGCTTTTCCCCAGTGCTCTGCAAGCTCTCCAGGACAACATAGAATCTGGGGCTCTGTGCTTTCTTTCGTTCTGAAGAAGTGTTATTGTTTTCTGCACAAAAGCGATTCTGCGAAGCAATGTGAAGACTTCTGCTTCCCAGGCACAGAGAAGGTGCTAGCAGGGAATTCTCTGCCTGCCTTTCCCCAGTGCTCTGCACGCTCTGCAGGACAACATAAAATCTGGGGCTCTGTGCTTTCTTTTGTTCTGAACAAGTGTTATTGTTTTCTGCACAAAAGCGATTCTGCGAAGCAATGTGAACACTTCTGCTTCCCAGGCACAGAGAAGGTGCTAGCAGGGAATTCTCTGCCTGCTTTTCCCCAGTGCTCTGCAAGCTCTCCAGGACAACATAAAATCTGGGGCTCTGTGCTTTCTTTCGTTCTGAACAAGTGTTAGTGTTTTCTGCACAAAAGCGATTCTGCGAAGCAATGTGAACACTTCTGTTTCCCAGGCACAGAGAAGGTGCTAGCAGGGAATTCTCTGCCTGGTTTTCCCCAGTACTCTGCAAGCTCTCCAGCACAACATAAAATATGGGGCTCTGTGCTTTCTTTCCTTCTGAACAAGTGTTACTGTTTTCTGCACAAAAGCGATACTGCTAAGAAATGTGAACACTTCTGCTTCCCAGGCACAGAGAAGGTGCTAGCAGGGAATTCTCTGCCTGCTTTTCCCCAGTGCTCTGCAAGCTCTCCAGGACAACATAAATTCTGGGGCTCTGTGCTTTCTTTTGTTCTGAAAAAGTGTTACTGTTGTCTGCACAAAAGCGATTCTGCGAAGCAATGTGAACACTTCTGCTTCCCAGGCACAGAGAAGGTGCTAGCAGGGAATTCTCTGCCTGCCTTTCACCAGTGCTCTGCAAGCTCTCCAGGACAACATAAAATCTGGGGCTCTGTGCTTTCTTTCGTTCTGAACAAGTGTTACTGTTTTCTGCACAAAAGCGATTCTGCGAAGCAATGTGAACACTTCTGTTTCCCAGGCACAGAGAAGGTGCTAGCAGGGAATTCTCTGCCTGCTTTTCCCCAGTGCTCTGCAAGCTCTCCAGGACAACATAAAATCTGGGGCTCTGTGCTTTCTTTCGTACTGAACAAGTGTTACTGTTTTCTGCACAAAAGCGATTCTGCGAAGCAATGTGAACACTTCTGCTTCCCAGGCACAGAGAAGGTGCTAGCAGGAAATTCTCTGCCTGCCTTTCCCCAGTGCTCTGCAAGCTCTCCAGGACAACATAAAATCTGGGGCTCTGTGCTTTCTTTCGTTCTGAACAAGTGTTACTGTTTTCTGCACAAAAGCGATTCTGCGAAGCAATGGGAACACTTCTGCTTCCCAGGCACAGAGAAGGTGCTAGCAGGGAATTCTCTGCCTGCCTTTCCCCAGTGCTCTGCAAGCTCTCCAGGACAACATAAAATCTGGGGCTCTGTGCTTTCTTTCGTTCTGAACAAGTGTTACTGTTTTCTGCACAAAAGCGATTCTGCGAAGCAATGTGAACAGGCACAGAGAAGGTGCTAGCAGGGAATTCTCTGCCTGCCTTTCCCCAGTGCTCTGCAAGCTCTCCAGGACAACATAAAATCTGGGGCTCTGTGCTTTCTTTCGTTCTGAACAAGTGTTACTGTTTTCTGCACAAAAGCGATTCTGCGAAGCAATGGGAACACTTCTGCTTCCCAGGCACAGAGAAGGTGCTAGCAGCGAATTCTCTGCCTGCCTTTCCCCAGTGCTCTGCAAGCTCTCCAGGACAACATAAAATCTGGGGCTCTGTGCTTTCTTTTGTTCTGAACAAGTGTTACTGTTTTCTGCACAAAAGTGATTCTGCGAAGCAATGTGAACACTTCTGCTTCCCAGTCACATAGAAGGTGCTAGCAGGGAATTCTCTGCCTGCCTTTCCCCAGTGCTCTGCAAGCTCTACAGGACAACATAAATTCTGGGGCTCTGTGCTTTCTTTCGTCTCAACAAGTGTTACTGTTTTCTGCACAAAAGCGATTCTGCGAAGCAATGTGAACAGGCACAGAGAAGGTGCTAGCAGGGAATTCTCTGCCTGCCTTTCCCCAGTGCTCTGCAAGCTCTCCAGGACAACATAAAATCTGGGGCTCTGTGCTTTCTTTCGTTCTGAACAAGTGTTACTGTTTTCTGCACAAAAGCGATTCTGCGAAGCAATGGGAACACTTCTCTTTCCCAGGCACAGAGAAGGTGCTAGCAGGGAATTCTCTGCCTGCTTTTCCCCAGTGCTCTGCAAGCTCTCCAGGACAACATAGAATCTGGGGCTCTGTGCTTTCTTTCGTTCTGAAGAAGTGTTATTGTTTTCTGCACAAAAGCGATTCTGCGAAGCAATGTGAAGACTTCTGCTTCCCAGGCACAGAGAAGGTGCTAGCAGGGAATTCTCTGCCTGCCTTTCCCCAGTGCTCTGCACGCTCTGCAGGACAACATAAAATCTGGGGCTCTGTGCTTTCTTTTGTTCTGAACAAGTGTTATTGTTTTCTGCACAAAAGCGATTCTGCGAAGCAATGTGAACACTTCTGCTTCCCAGGCACAGAGAAGGTGCTAGCAGGGAATTCTCTGCCTGCTTTTCCCCAGTGCTCTGCAAGCTCTCCAGGACAACATAAAATCTGGGGCTCTGTGCTTTCTTTCGTTCTGAACAAGTGTTAGTGTTTTCTGCACAAAAGCGATTCTGCGAAGCAATGTGAACACTTCTGTTTCCCAGGCACAGAGAAGGTGCTAGCAGGGAATTCTCTGCCTGGTTTTCCCCAGTACTCTGCAAGCTCTCCAGCACAACATAAAATATGGGGCTCTGTGCTTTCTTTCCTTCTGAACAAGTGTTACTGTTTTCTGCACAAAAGCGATACTGCTAAGAAATGTGAACACTTCTGCTTCCCAGGCACAGAGAAGGTGCTAGCAGGGAATTCTCTGCCTGCTTTTCCCCAGTGCTCTGCAAGCTCTCCAGGACAACATAAATTCTGGGGCTCTGTGCTTTCTTTTGTTCTGAACAAGTGTTACTGTTTTCTGCACAAAAGCGATTCTGCGAAGCAATGTGAACACTTCTGCTTCCCAGGCACAGAGAAGGTGCTAGCAGGGAATTCTCTGCCTGCCTTTCCCCAGTGCTCTGCAAGCTCTCCAGGACAACATAAAATCTGGGGCTCTGTGCTTTCCTTCGTTCTGAACAAGTGTTATTGTTTTCTGCACAAAAGCGATTCTGCGAAGCAATGTGAACACTTCTGTTTCCCAGGCACAGAGAAGGTGCTAGCAGGGAATTCTCTGCCTGCTTTTCCCCAGTGCTCTGCAAGCTCTCCAGGACAACATAAAATCTGGGGCTCTGTGCTTTCTTTTGTTCTGAACAAGTGTTACTGTTTTCTGCACAAAAGCGATTCTGCGAAGCAATGTGAACACTTCTGCTTCCCAGGCACAGAGAAGGTGCTAGCAGGGAATTCTCTGCCTGCCTTTCCCCAGTGCTCTGCAAGCTCTCCAGGACAACATAAAATCTGGGGCTCTGTGCTTTCTTTCGTTCTGAACAAGTGTTACTGTTTTCTGCAGAAATGCGATTCTGCCAAGCAATGTGAACACTTCTGTTTCCCAGGCACAGAGAAGGTGCTAGCAGGGAATTCTCTGCCTGCTTTTCCCCAGTGCTCTGCAAGCTCTCCAGGACAACATAAAATCTGGGGCTCTGTGCTTTCTTTCGTTCTGAACAAGTGTTATTGTTTTCTGCGCAAAAGCGATTCTGTGAAGCAATGGGAACACTTCTGTTTCCCAGGCACAGAGAAGGTGCTAGCAGGGAATTCTCTGCCTGCTTTTCCCCAGTGCTCTGCAAGCTCTCCAGGACAACATAAAATCTGGGGCTCTGTGCTTTCTTTCGTACTGAACAAGTGTTACTGTTGTCTGCACAAAAGCGATTCTGCCAAGCAATGTGAACACTTCTGTTTCCCAGGCACAGAGAAGGTGCTAGCAGGGAATTCTCTGCCTGCTTTTCCCCAGTGCTCTGCAAGCTCTCCAGGACAACATAAAATCTGGGGCTCTGTGCTTTCTTTCGTTCTGAACAAGTGTTAGTGTTTTCTGCAGAAAAGCGATTCTGCGAAGCAATGGGAACACTTCTGTTTCCCAGGCACAGAGAAGGTGCTAGCAGGGAATTCTCTGCCTGCTTTTCCCCAGTGCTCTGCAAGCTCTCCAGGACAACATAAAATCTGGGGCTCTGTGCTTTCTTTCGTTCTGAACAAGTGTTACTGTTTTCTGCACAAAAGCGATTCTGCGAAGCAATGGGAACACTTCTGTTTCCCAGGCACAGAGAAGGTGCTAGCAGGGAATTCTCTGCCTGCTTTTCCCCAGTGCTCTGCAAGCTCTCCAGGACAACATAAAATCTGGGGCTCTGTGCTTTCTTTCGTACTGAACAAGTGTTACTGTTTTCTGCACAAAAGCGATTCTGCGAAGCAATGTGAACACTTCTGCTTCCCAGGCACAGAGAAGGTGCTAGCAGGGAATTCTCTGCTTGCTTTTCCCCAGTGCTCTGCAAGCTCTCCAGGACAACATAAAATCTGGGGCTCTGTGCTTTCTTTCGTTCTGAGCAAGTGTTATTGTTTTCTGCACAAAAGCGATTCTGCGAAGCAATGGGAACACTTCTGCTTCCCAGGCACAGAGAAGGTGCTAGCAGGGAATTCTCTGCCTGCCTTTCCCCAGTGCTCTGCAAGCTCTCCAGGACAACATAAAATCTGGAGCTCTGTGCTTTCTTTCGTTCTGAACAAGTGTTACTGTTTTCTGCACAAAAGCGATTCTGCGAAGCAATGTGAACACTTCTGTTTCCCAGGCACAGAGAAGGTGCTAGCAGGGAATTCTCTGCCTGCTTTTCCCCAGTGCTCTGCAAGCTCTCCAGGACAACATAAAATCTGGGGCTCTGTGCTTTCTTTTGTTCTGAACAAGTGTTACTGTTTTCTGCACAAAAGCGATTCTGCGAAGCAATGTGAACACTTCTGTTTCCCAGGCACAGAGAAGGTGCTAGCAGGGAATTCTCTGCCTGCTTTTCCCCAGTGCTCTGCAAGCTCTCCAGGACAACATAAAATCTGGGGCTCTGTGCTTTCTTTTGTTCTGAAAAAGTGTTACTGTTGTCTGCACAAAAGCGATTCTGCGAAGCAATGTGAACACTTCTGCTTCCCAGGCACAGAGAAGGTGCTAGCAGGGAATTCTCTGCCTGCCTTTCACCAGTGCTCTGCAAGCTCTCCAGGACAACATAAAATCTGGGGCTCTGTGCTTTCTTTCGTTCTGAACAAGTGTTACTGTTTTCTGCACAAAAGCGATTCTGCCAAGCAATGTGAACACTTCTGTTTCCCAGGCACAGAGAAGGTGCTAGCAGGGAATTCTCTGCCTGCTTTTCCCCAGTGCTCTGCAAGCTCTCCAGGACAACATAAAATCTGGGGCTCTGTGCTTTCTTTCGTTCTGAACAAGTGTTACTGTTTTCTGCACAAAAGCGATTCTGCGAAGCAATGGGAACACTTCTGTTTCCCAGGCACAGAGAAGGTGCTAGCAGGGAATTCTCTGCCTGCTTTTCCCCAGTGCTCTGCAAGCTCTCCAGGACAACATAAAATCTGGGGCTCTGTGCTTTCTTTCGTACTGAACAAGTGTTACTGTTTTCTGCACAAAAGCGATTCTGCGAAGCAATCTGAACACTTCTGCTTCCCAGGCACAGAGAAGGTGCTAGCAGGGAATTCTCTGCCTGCTTTTCCCCAGTGCTCTGCAAGCTCTCCAGGACAACATAAAATCTGGGGCTCTGTGCTTTCTTTCGTACTGAACAAGTGTTACTGTTTTCTGCACAAAAGCGATTCTGCGAAGCAATGTGAACACTTCTGTTTCCTAGGCACAGAGAAGGTGCTAGCAGGGAATTCTCTGCCTGCTTTTCCCCAGTGCTCTGCAAGCTCTCCAGGACAACATAAAATCTGGGGCTCTGTGCTTTCTTTCGTTCTGAACAAGTGTTACTGTTTTCTGCACAAAAGCGATTCTGCGAAGCAATGTGAACACTTCTGTTTCCCAGGCACAGAGAAGGTGCTAGCAGGGAATTCTCTGCCTGCTTTTCCCCAGTGCTCTGCAAGCTCTCCAGGACAACATAAAATCTGGGGCTCTGTGCTTTCTTTCGTACTGAACAAGTGTTACTGTTTTCTGCACAAAAGCGATTCTGCGAAGCAATGTGAACACTTCTGCTTCCCAGGCACAGAGAAGGTGCTAGCAGGGAATTCTCTGCCTGCCTTTCCCCAGTGCTCTGCAAGCTCTCCAGGACAACATAAAATCTGGGGCTCTGTGCTTTCTTTCGTTCTGAACAAGTGTTACTGTTTTCTGCACAAAAGCGATTCTGCGAAGCAATGTGAACAGGCACAGAGAAGGTGCTAGCAGGGAATTCTCTGCCTGCCTTTCCCCAGTGCTCTGCAAGCTCTCCAGGACAACATAAAATCTGGGGCTCTGTGCTTTCTTTCGTTCTGAACAAGTGTTACTGTTTTCTGCACAAAAGCGATTCTGCGAAGCAATGGGAACACTTCTGCTTCCCAGGCACAGAGAAGGTGCTAGCAGGGAATTCTCTGCCTGCTTTTCCCCAGTGCTCTGCAAGCTCTCCAGGACAACATAAATTCTGGGGCTCTGTGCTTTCTTTTGTTCTGAACAAGTGTTACTGTTTTCTGCACAAAAGCGATTCTGCGAAGCAATGTGAACACTTCTGCTTCCCAGGCACAGAGAAGGTGCTAGCAGGGAATTCTCTGCCTGCCTTTCCCCAGTGCTCTGCAAGCTCTCCAGGACAACATAAAATCTGGGGCTCTATGCTTTCCTTCGTTCTGAACAAGTGTTATTGTTTTCTGCACAAAAGCGATTCTGCGAAGCAATGTGAACACTTCTGTTTCCCAGGCACAGAGAAGGTGCTAGCAGGGAATTCTCTGCCTGCTTTTCCCCAGTGCTCTGCAAGCTCTCCAGGACAACATAAAATCTGGGGCTCTGTGCTTTCTTTTGTTCTGAACAAGTGTTACTGTTTTCTGCACAAAAGCGATTCTGCGAAGCAATGTGAACACTTCTGCTTCCCAGGCACAGAGAAGGTGCTAGCAGGGAATTCTCTGCCTGCCTTTCCCCAGTGCTCTGCAAGCTCTCCAGGACAACATAAAATCTGGGGCTCTGTGCTTTCTTTCGTTCTGAACAAGTGTTACTGTTTTCTGCAGAAATGCGATTCTGCCAAGCAATGTGAACACTTCTGCTTCCCAGGCACAGAGAAGGTGCTAGCAGGGAATTCTCTGCCTGCTTTTCCCCAGTGCTCTGCAAGCTCTCCAGGACAACATAAAATCTGGGGCTCTGTGCTTTCTTTCGTTCTGAACAAGTTTTATTGTTTTCTGCACAAAAGCGATTCTGTGAAGCAATGGGAACACTTCTGTTTCCCAGGCACAGAGAAGGTGCTAGCAGGGAATTCTCTGCCTGCTTTTCCCCAGTGCTCTGCAAGCTCTCCAGGACAACATAAAATCTGGGGCTCTGTGCTTTCTTTCGTACTGAACAACTGTTACTGTTTTCTGCACAAAAGCGATTCTGCCAAGCAATGTGAACACTTCTGTTTCCCAGGCACAGAGAAGGTGCTAGCAGGGAATTCTCTGCCTGCTTTTCCCCAGTGCTCTGCAAGCTCTCCAGGACAACATAAAATCTGGGGCTCTGTGCTTTCTTTCGTTCTGAACAAGTGTTAGTGTTTTCTGCACAAAAGCGATTCTGCGAAGCAATGGGAACACTTCTGTTTCCCAGGCACAGAGAAGGTGCTAGCAGGGAATTCTCTGCCTGCTTTTCCCCAGTGCTCTGCAAGCTCTCCAGGACAACATAAAATCTGGGGCTCTGTGCTTTCTTTCGTACTGAACAAGTGTTACTGTTTTCTGCACAAAAGCGATTCTGCGAAGCAATGTGAACACTTCTGCTTCCCAGGCACAGAGAAGGTGCTAGCAGGGAATTCTCTGCTTGCTTTTCCCCAGTGCTCTGCAAGCTCTCCAGGACAACATAAAATCTGGGGCTCTGTGCTTTCTTTCGTTCTGAACAAGTGTTACTGTTTTCTGCACAAAAGCGATTCTGCGAAGCAATGTGAACACTTCTGCTTCCCAGGCACAGAGAAGGTGCTAGCAGGGAATTCTCTGCCTGCTTTTCCCCAGTGCTCTGCAAGCTCTCCAGGACAACATAAAATCTGGGGCTCTGTGCTTTCTTTCGTTCTGAACAAGTGTTACTGTTTTCTGCACAAAAGCGATTCTGCGAAGCAATGGGAACACTTCTGTTTCCCAGGCACAGAGAAGGTGCTAGCAGGGAATTCTCTGCCTGCTTTTCCCCAGTGCTCTGCAAGCTCTCCAGGACAACATAAAATCTGGGGCTCTGTGCTTTCTTTCGTACTGAACAAGTGTTACTGTTTTCTGCACAAAAGCGATTCTGCGAAGCAATGTGAACACTTCTGCTTCCCAGGCACAGAGAAGGTGCTAGCAGGGAATTCTCTGCTTGCTTTTCCCCAGTGCTCTGCAAGCTCTCCAGGACAACATAAAATCTGGGGCTCTGTGCTTTCTTTCGTTCTGAGCAAGTGTTATTGTTTTCTGCACAAAAGCGATTCTGCCAAGCAATGTGAACACTTCTGTTTCCCAGGCACAGAGAAGGTGCTAGCAGGGAATTCTCTGCCTGCTTTTCCCCAGTGCTCTGCAAGCTCTCCAGGACAACATAAAATCTGGGGCTCTGTGCTTTCTTTCGTTCTGAACAAGTGTTAGTGTTTTCTGCACAAAAGCGATTCTGCGAAGCAATGGGAACACTTCTGTTTCCCAGGCACAGAGAAGGTGCTAGCAGGGAATTCTCTGCCTGCTTTTCCCCAGTGCTCTGCAAGCTCTCCAGGACAACATAAAATCTGGGGCTCTGTGCTTTCTTTCGTACTGAACAAGTGTTACTGTTTTCTGCACAAAAGCGATTCTGCGAAGCAATGTGAACACTTCTGCTTCCCAGGCACAGAGAAGGTGCTAGCAGGGAATTCTCTGCTTGCTTTTCCCCAGTGCTCTGCAAGCTCTCCAGGACAACATAAAATCTGGGGCTCTGTGCTTTCTTTCGTTCTGAACAAGTGTTACTGTTTTCTGCACAAAAGCGATTCTGCGAAGCAATGGGAACACTTCTGTTTCCCAGGCACAGAGAAGGTGCTAGCAGGGAATTCTCTGCCTGCTTTTCCCCAGTGCTCTGCAAGCTCTCCAGGACAACATAAAATCTGGGGCTCTGTGCTTTCTTTCGTTCTGAACAAGTGTTACTGTTTTCTGCACAAAAGCGATTCTGCGAAGCAATGGGAACACTTCTGTTTCCCAGGCACAGAGAAGGTGCTAGCAGGGAATTCTCTGCCTGCTTTTCCCCAGTGCTCTGCAAGCTCTCCAGGACAACATAAAATCTGGGGCTCTGTGCTTTCTTTCGTACTGAACAAGTGTTACTGTTTTCTGCACAAAAGCGATTCTGCGAAGCAATGTGAACACTTCTGCTTCCCAGGCACAGAGAAGGTGCTAGCAGGGAATTCTCTGCTTGCTTTTCCCCAGTGCTCTGCAAGCTCTCCAGGACAACATAAAATCTGGGGCTCTGTGCTTTCTTTCGTTCTGAGCAAGTGTTATTGTTTTCTGCACAAAAGCGATTCTGCGAAGCAATGGGAACACTTCTGCTTCCCAGGCACAGAGAAGGTGCTAGCAGGGAATTCTCTGCCTGCCTTTCCCCAGTGCTCTGCAAGCTCTCCAGGACAACATAAAATCTGGGGCTCTGTGCTTTCTTTCGTTCTGAACAAGTGTTACTGTTTTCTGCACAAAAGCGATTCTGCGAAGCAATGTGAACACTTCTGTTTCCCAGGCACAGAGAAGGTGCTAGCAGGGAATTCTCTGCCTGCTTTTCCCCAGTGCTCTGCAAGCTCTCCAGGACAACATAAAATCTGGGGCTCTGTGCTTTCTTTTGTTCTGAACAAGTGTTACTGTTTTCTGCACAAAAGCGATTCTGCGAAGCAATGTGAACACTTCTGCTTCCCAGGCACAGAGAAGGTGCTAGCAGGGAATTCTCTGCCTGCCTTTCCCCAGTGCTCTGCAAGCTCTGCAGGACAACATAAAATCTGGGGCTCTGTGCTTTCTTTCGTTCTGAACAAGTGTTATTGTTTTCTGCACAAAAGCGATTCTGCGAAGCAATGTGAACACTTCTGCTTCCCAGGCACAGAGAAGGTGCTAGCAGGGAATTCTCTGCCTGCTTTTCCCCAGTGCTCTGCAAGCTCTCCAGGACAACATAAAATCTGGGGCTCTGTGCTTTCTTTCGTTCTGAAAAAGTGTTACTGTTGTCTGCACAAAAGCGATTCTGCGAAGCAATGTGAACACTTCTGCTTCCCAGGCACAGAGAAGGTGCTAGCAGGGAATTCTCTGCCTGCCTTTCCCCAGTGCTCTGCAAGCTCTCCAGGACAACATAAAATCTGGGGCTCTGTGCTTTCTTTCGTTCTGAACAAGTGTTACTGTTTTCTGCACAAAAGCGATTCTGCGAAGCAATGTGAACACTTCTGTTTCCCAGGCACAGAGAAGGTGCTAGCAGGGAATTCTCTGCCTGCTTTTCCCCAGTGCTCTGCAAGCTCTCCAGAACAACATAAAATCTGGGGCTCTGTGCTTTCTTTCGTTCTGAACAAGTGTTAGTGTTTTCTGCACAAAAGTGATTCTGCGAAGCAATGGGAACACTTCTGTTTCCCAGGCACAGAGAAGGTGCTAGCAGGGAATTCTCTGCCTGCTTTTCCCCAGTGCTCTGCAAGCTCTCCAGGACAACATAAATTCTGGGGCTCTGTGCTTTCTTTTGTTCTGAACAAGTGTTACTGTTTTCTGCACAAAAGCGATTCTGCGAAGCAATGTGAACACTTCTGCTTCCCAGGCACAGAGAAGGTGCTAGCAGGGAATTCTCTGCCTGCTTTTCCCCAGTGCTCTGCAAGCTCTCCAGGACAACATAAAATCTGGGGCTCTGTGCTTTCTTTCGTTCTGAACAAGTGTTACTGTTTTCTGCACAAAAGCGATTCTGCGAAGCAATGTGAACACTTCTGTTTCCTAGGCACAGAGAAGGTGCTAGCAGGGAATTCTCTGCCTGCTTTTCCCCAGTGCTCTGCAAGCTCTCCAGGACAACATAAAATCTGGGGCTCTGTGCTTTCTTTCGTTCTGAACAAGTGTTACTGTTTTCTGCACAAAAGCGATTCTGCGAAGCAATGTGAACACTTCTGTTTCCCAGGCACAGAGAAGGTGCTAGCAGGGAATTCTCTGCCTGCTTTTCCCCAGTGCTCTGCAAGCTCTCCAGGACAACATAAAATCTGGGGCTCTGTGCTTTCTTTCGTACTGAACAAGTGTTACTGTTTTCTGCACAAAAGCGATTCTGCGAAGCAATGTGAACACTTCTGCTTCCCAGGCACAGAGAAGGTGCTAGCAGGAAATTCTCTGCCTGCCTTTCCCCAGTGCTCTGCAAGCTCTCCAGGACAACATAAAATCTGGGGCTCTGTGCTTTCTTTCGTTCTGAACAAGTGTTACTGTTTTCTGCACAAAAGCGATTCTGCGAAGCAATGGGAACACTTCTGTTTCCCAGGCACAGAGAAGGTGCTAGCAGGGAATTCTCTGCCTGCTTTTCCCCAGTGCTCTGCAAGCTCTCCAGGACAACATAAAATCTGGGGCTCTGTGCTTTCTTTCGTTCTGAACAAGTGTTAGTGTTTTCTGCACAAAAGCGATTCTGCGAAGCAATGTGAACACTTCTGTTTCCCAGGCACAGAGAAGGTGCTAGCAGGGAATTCTCTGCCTGGTTTTCCCCAGTACTCTGCAAGCTCTCCAGGACAACATAAAATCTGGGGCTCTGTGCTTTCTTTCCTTCTGAACAAGTGTTACTGTTTTCTGCACAAAAGCGATACTGCTAAGAAATGTGAACACTTCTGCTTCCCAGGCACAGAGAAGGTGCTAGCAGGGAATTCTCTGCCTGCTTTTCCCCAGTGCTCTGCAAGCTCTCCAGGACAACATAAATTCTGGGGCTCTGTGCTTTCTTTTGTTCTGAACAAGTGTTACTGTTTTCTGCACAAAAGCGATTCTGCGAAGCAATGTGAACACTTCTGCTTCCCAGGCACAGAGAAGGTGCTAGCAGGGAATTCTCTGCCTGCCTTTCCCCAGTGCTCTGCAAGCTCTCCAGGACAACATAAAATCTGGGGCTCTGTGCTTTCCTTCGTTCTGAACAAGTGTTATTGTTTTCTGCACAAAAGCGATTCTGCGAAGCAATGTGAACACTTCTGTTTCCCAGGCACAGAGAAGGTGCTAGCAGGGAATTCTCTGCCTGCTTTTCCCCAGTGCTCTGCAAGCTCTCCAGGACAACATAAAATCTGGGGCTCTGTGCTTTCTTTTGTTCTGAACAAGTGTTACTGTTTTCTGCACAAAAGCGATTCTGCGAAGCAATGTGAACACTTCTGCTTCCCAGGCACAGAGAAGGTGCTAGCAGGGAATTCTCTGCCTGCCTTTCCCCAGTGCTCTGCAAGCTCTCCAGGACAACATAAAATCTGGGGCTCTGTGCTTTCTTTCGTTCTGAACAAGTGTTACTGTTTTCTGCAGAAATGCGATTCTGCCAAGCAATGTGAACACTTCTGTTTCCCAGGCACAGAGAAGGTGCTAGCAGGGAATTCTCTGCCTGCTTTTCCCCAGTGCTCTGCAAGCTCTCCAGGACAACATAAAATCTGGGGCTCTGTGCTTTCTTTCGTTCTGAACAAGTGTTATTGTTTTCTGCGCAAAAGCGATTCTGTGAAGCAATGGGAACACTTCTGTTTCCCAGGCACAGAGAAGGTGCTAGCAGGGAATTCTCTGCCTGCTTTTCCCCAGTGCTCTGCAAGCTCTCCAGGACAACATAAAATCTGGGGCTCTGTGCTTTCTTTCGTACTGAACAAGTGTTACTGTTGTCTGCACAAAAGCGATTCTGCCAAGCAATGTGAACACTTCTGTTTCCCAGGCACAGAGAAGGTGCTAGCAGGGAATTCTCTGCCTGCTTTTCCCCAGTGCTCTGCAAGCTCTCCAGGACAACATAAAATCTGGGGCTCTGTGCTTTCTTTCGTTCTGAACAAGTGTTAGTGTTTTCTGCAGAAAAGCGATTCTGCGAAGCAATGGGAACACTTCTGTTTCCCAGGCACAGAGAAGGTGCTAGCAGGGAATTCTCTGCCTGCTTTTCCCCAGTGCTCTGCAAGCTCTCCAGGACAACATAAAATCTGGGGCTCTGTGCTTTCTTTCGTTCTGAACAAGTGTTACTGTTTTCTGCACAAAAGCGATTCTGCGAAGCAATGGGAACACTTCTGTTTCCCAGGCACAGAGAAGGTGCTAGCAGGGAATTCTCTGCCTGCTTTTCCCCAGTGCTCTGCAAGCTCTCCAGGACAACATAAAATCTGGGGCTCTGTGCTTTCTTTCGTACTGAACAAGTGTTACTGTTTTCTGCACAAAAGCGATTCTGCGAAGCAATGTGAACACTTCTGCTTCCCAGGCACAGAGAAGGTGCTAGCAGGGAATTCTCTGCTTGCTTTTCCCCAGTGCTCTGCAAGCTCTCCAGGACAACATAAAATCTGGGGCTCTGTGCTTTCTTTCGTTCTGAGCAAGTGTTATTGTTTTCTGCACAAAAGCGATTCTGCGAAGCAATGGGAACACTTCTGCTTCCCAGGCACAGAGAAGGTGCTAGCAGGGAATTCTCTGCCTGCCTTTCCCCAGTGCTCTGCAAGCTCTCCAGGACAACATAAAATCTGGAGCTCTGTGCTTTCTTTCGTTCTGAACAAGTGTTACTGTTTTCTGCACAAAAGCGATTCTGCGAAGCAATGTGAACACTTCTGTTTCCCAGGCACAGAGAAGGTGCTAGCAGGGAATTCTCTGCCTGCTTTTCCCCAGTGCTCTGCAAGCTCTCCAGGACAACATAAAATCTGGGGCTCTGTGCTTTCTTTTGTTCTGAAAAAGTGTTACTGTTGTCTGCACAAAAGCGATTCTGCGAAGCAATGTGAACACTTCTGCTTCCCAGGCACAGAGAAGGTGCTAGCAGGGAATTCTCTGCCTGCCTTTCACCAGTGCTCTGCAAGCTCTCCAGGACAACATAAAATCTGGGGCTCTGTGCTTTCTTTCGTTCTGAACAAGTGTTACTGTTTTCTGCACAAAAGCGATTCTGCCAAGCAATGTGAACACTTCTGTTTCCCAGGCACAGAGAAGGTGCTAGCAGGGAATTCTCTGCCTGCTTTTCCCCAGTGCTCTGCAAGCTCTCCAGGACAACATAAAATCTGGGGCTCTGTGCTTTCTTTCGTTCTGAACAAGTGTTACTGTTTTCTGCACAAAAGCGATTCTGCGAAGCAATGGGAACACTTCTGTTTCCCAGGCACAGAGAAGGTGCTAGCAGGGAATTCTCTGCCTGCTTTTCCCCAGTGCTCTGCAAGCTCTCCAGGACAACATAAAATCTGGGGCTCTGTGCTTTCTTTCGTACTGAACAAGTGTTACTGTTTTCTGCACAAAAGCGATTCTGCGAAGCAATGTGAACACTTCTGCTTCCCAGGCACAGAGAAGGTGCTAGCAGGGAATTCTCTGCCTGCTTTTCCCCAGTGCTCTGCAAGCTCTCCAGGACAACATAAAATCTGGGGCTCTGTGCTTTCTTTCGTACTGAACAAGTGTTACTGTTTTCTGCACAAAAGCGATTCTGCGAAGCAATGTGAACACTTCTGTTTCCTAGGCACAGAGAAGGTGCTAGCAGGGAATTCTCTGCCTGCTTTTCCCCAGTGCTCTGCAAGCTCTCCAGGACAACATAAAATCTGGGGCTCTGTGCTTTCTTTCGTTCTGAACAAGTGTTACTGTTTTCTGCACAAAAGCGATTCTGCGAAGCAATGTGAACACTTCTGTTTCCCAGGCACAGAGAAGGTGCTAGCAGGGAATTCTCTGCCTGCTTTTCCCCAGTGCTCTGCAAGCTCTCCAGGACAACATAAAATCTGGGGCTCTGTGCTTTCTTTCGTACTGAACAAGTGTTACTGTTTTCTGCACAAAAGCGATTCTGCGAAGCAATGTGAACACTTCTGCTTCCCAGGCACAGAGAAGGTGCTAGCAGGGAATTCTCTGCCTGCCTTTCCCCAGTGCTCTGCAAGCTCTCCAGGACAACATAAAATCTGGGGCTCTGTGCTTTCTTTCGTTCTGAACAAGTGTTACTGTTTTCTGCACAAAAGCGATTCTGCGAAGCAATGTGAACAGGCACAGAGAAGGTGCTAGCAGGGAATTCTCTGCCTGCCTTTCCCCAGTGCTCTGCAAGCTCTCCAGGACAACATAAAATCTGGGGCTCTGTGCTTTCTTTCGTTCTGAACAAGTGTTACTGTTTTCTGCACAAAAGCGATTCTGCGAAGCAATGGGAACACTTCTGCTTCCCAGGCACAGAGAAGGTGCTAGCAGGGAATTCTCTGCCTGCTTTTCCCCAGTGCTCTGCAAGCTCTCCAGGACAACATAAAATCTGGGGCTCTGTGCTTTCTTTCGTTCTGAACAAGTTTTATTGTTTTCTGCACAAAAGCGATTCTGTGAAGCAATGGGAACACTTCTGTTTCCCAGGCACAGAGAAGGTGCTAGCAGGGAATTCTCTGCCTGCTTTTCCCCAGTGCTCTGCAAGCTCTCCAGGACAACATAAAATCTGGGGCTCTGTGCTTTCTTTCGTACTGAACAACTGTTACTGTTTTCTGCACAAAAGCGATTCTGCCAAGCAATGTGAACACTTCTGTTTCCCAGGCACAGAGAAGGTGCTAGCAGGGAATTCTCTGCCTGCTTTTCCCCAGTGCTCTGCAAGCTCTCCAGGACAACATAAAATCTGGGGCTCTGTGCTTTCTTTCGTTCTGAACAAGTGTTAGTGTTTTCTGCACAAAAGCGATTCTGCGAAGCAATGGGAACACTTCTGTTTCCCAGGCACAGAGAAGGTGCTAGCAGGGAATTCTCTGCCTGCTTTTCCCCAGTGCTCTGCAAGCTCTCCAGGACAACATAAAATCTGGGGCTCTGTGCTTTCTTTCGTACTGAACAAGTGTTACTGTTTTCTGCACAAAAGCGATTCTGCGAAGCAATGTGAACACTTCTGCTTCCCAGGCACAGAGAAGGTGCTAGCAGGGAATTCTCTGCTTGCTTTTCCCCAGTGCTCTGCAAGCTCTCCAGGACAACATAAAATCTGGGTCTCTGTGCTTTCTTTCGTTCTGAACAAGTGTTACTGTTTTCTGCACAAAAGCGATTCTGCGAAGCAATGTGAACACTTCTGTTTCCCAGGCACAGAGAAGGTGCTAGCAGGGAATTCTCTGCCTGCTTTTCCCCAGTGCTCTGCAAGCTCTCCAGGACAACATAAAATGTGGGGCTCTGTGCTTTCTTTCGTTCTGAACAAGTGTTACTGTTTTCTGCACAAAAGCGATTCTGCGAAGCAATGGGAACACTTCTGTTTCCCAGGCACAGAGAAGGTGCTAGCAGGGAATTCTCTGCCTGCTTTTCCCCAGTGCTCTGCAAGCTCTCCAGGACAACATAAAATCTGGGGCTCTGTGCTTTCTTTCGTACTGAACAAGTGTTACTGTTTTCTGCACAAAAGCGATTCTGCGAAGCAATGTGAACACTTCTGCTTCCCAGGCACAGAGAAGGTGCTAGCAGGGAATTCTCTGCTTGCTTTTCCCCAGTGCTCTGCAAGCTCTCCAGGACAACATAAAATCTGGGGCTCTGTGCTTTCTTTCGTTCTGAGCAAGTGTTATTGTTTTCTGCACAAAAGCGATTCTGCCAAGCAATGTGAACACTTCTGTTTCCCAGGCACAGAGAAGGTGCTAGCAGGGAATTCTCTGCCTGCTTTTCCCCAGTGCTCTGCAAGCTCTCCAGGACAACATAAAATCTGGGGCTCTGTGCTTTCTTTCGTTCTGAACAAGTGTTAGTGTTTTCTGCACAAAAGCGATTCTGCGAAGCAATGGGAACACTTCTGTTTCCCAGGCACAGAGAAGGTGCTAGCAGGGAATTCTCTGCCTGCTTTTCCCCAGTGCTCTGCAAGCTCTCCAGGACAACATAAAATCTGGGTCTCTGTGCTTTCTTTCGTTCTGAACAAGTGTTACTGTTTTCTGCACAAAAGCGATTCTGCGAAGCAATGTGAACACTTCTGTTTCCCAGGCACAGAGAAGGTGCTAGCAGGGAATTCTCTGCCTGCTTTTCCCCAGTGCTCTGCAAGCTCTCCAGGACAACATAAAATCTGGGGCTCTGTGCTTTCTTTCGTTCTGAACAAGTGTTACTGTTTTCTGCACAAAAGCGATTCTGCGAAGCAATGGGAACACTTCTGTTTCCCAGGCACAGAGAAGGTGCTAGCAGGGAATTCTCTGCCTGCTTTTCCCCAGTGCTCTGCAAGCTCTCCAGGACAACATAGAATCTGGGGCTCTGTGCTTTCTTTCGTTCTGAACAAGTGTTATTGTTTTCTGCACAAAAGCGATTCTGCGAAGCAATGTGAACACTTCTGTTTCCCAGGCACAGAGAAGGTGCTAGCAGGGAATTCTCTGCCTGGTTTTCCCCAGTACTCTGCAAGCTCTCCAGCACAACATAAAATATGGGGCTCTGTGCTTTCTTTCCTTCTGAACAAGTGTTACTGTTTTCTGCACAAAAGCGATACTGCTAAGAAATGTGAACACTTCTGCTTCCCAGGCACAGAGAAGGTGCTAGCAGGGAATTCTCTGCCTGCTTTTCCCCAGTGCTCTGCAAGCTCTCCAGGACAACATAAATTCTGGGGCTCTGTGCTTTCTTTTGTTCTGAACAAGTGTTACTGTTTTCTGCACAAAAGCGATTCTGCGAAGCAATGTGAACACTTCTGCTTCCCAGGCACAGAGAAGGTGCTATCAGGGAATTCTCTGCCTGCCTTTCCCCAGTGCTCTGCAAGCTCTCGAGGACAACATAAAATCTGGGGCTCTGTGCTTTCCTTCGTTCTGAACAAGTGTTATTGTTTTCTGCACAAAAGCGATTCTGCGAAGCAATGTGAAGACTTCTGCTTCCCAGGCACAGAGAAGGTGCTAGCAGGGAATTCTCTGCCTGCTTTTCCCCAGTGCTCTGCAAGCTCTCCAGGACAACATAAAATCTGGGGCTCTGTGCTTTCTTTCGTTCTGAACAAGTGTTACTGTTTTCTGCACAAAAGCGATTCTGCGAAGCAATGTGAACACTTCTGCTTCCCAGGCACAGAGAAGGTGCTAGCAGGGAATTCTCTGCCTGCCTTTCCCCAGTGCTCTGCAAGCTCTCCAGGACAACATAAAATCTGGGGCTCTGTGCTTTCTTTCGTTCTGAACAAGTGTTACTGTTTTCTGCAGAAATGCGATTCTGCCAAGCAATGTGAACACTTCTGTTTCCCAGGCACAGAGAAGGTGCTAGCAGGGAATTCTCTGCCTGCTTTTCCCCAGTGCTCTGCAAGCTCTCCAGGACAACATAAAATCTGGGGCTCTGTGCTTTCTTTCGTTCTGAACAAGTGTTATTGTTTTCTGCGCAAAAGCGATTCTGTGAAGCAATGGGAACACTTCTGTTTCCCAGGCACAGAGAAGGTGCTAGCAGGGAATTCTCTGCCTGCTTTTCCCCAGTGCTCTGCAAGCTCTCCAGGACAACATAAAATCTGGGGCTCTGTGCTTTCTTTCGTACTGAACAAGTGTTACTGTTGTCTGCACAAAAGCGATTCTGCCAAGCAATGTGAACACTTCTGTTTCCCAGGCACAGAGAAGGTGCTAGCAGGGAATTCTCTGCCTGCTTTTCCCCAGTGCTCTGCAAGCTCTCCAGGACAACATAAAATCTGGGGCTCTGTGCTTTCTTTCGTTCTGAACAAGTGTTAGTGTTTTCTGCAGAAAAGCGATTCTGCGAAGCAAGGGGAACACTTCTGTTTCCCAGGCACAGAGAAGGTGCTAGCAGGGAATTCTCTGCCTGCTTTTCCCCAGTGCTCTGCAAGCTCTCCAGGACAACATAAAATCTGGGGCTCTGTGCTTTCTTTCGTTCTGAACAAGTGTTACTGTTTTCTGCACAAAAGCGATTCTGCGAAGCAATGTGAACACTTCTGTTTCCCAGGCACAGAGAAGGTGCTAGCAGGGAATTCTCTGCCTGCTTTTCCCCAGTGCTCTGCAAGCTCTCCAGGACAACATAAAATCTGGGGCTCTGTGCTTTCTTTCGTTCTGAACAAGTGTTACTGTTTTCTGCACAAAAGCGATTCTGCGAAGCAATGGGAACACTTCTGTTTCCCAGGCACAGAGAAGGTGCTAGCAGGGAATTCTCTGCCTGCCTTTCCCCAGTGCTCTGCAAGCTCTCCAGGACAACATAAAATCTGGGGCGCTGTGCTTTCTTTCGTACTGAACAAGTGTTACTGTTTTCTGCACAAAAGCGATTCTGCGAAGCAATGTGAACACTTCTGCTTCCCAGGCACAGAGAAGGTGCTAGCAGGGAATTCTCTGCTTGCTTTTCCCCAGTGCTCTGCAAGCTCTCCAGGACAACATAAAATCTGGGGCTCTGTGCTTTCTTTCGTTCTGAGCAAGTGTTATTGTTTTCTGCACAAAAGCGATTCTGCGAAGCAATGGGAACACTTCTGCTTCCCAGGCACAGAGAAGGTGCTAGCAGGGAATTCTCTGCCTGCCTTTCCCCAGTGCTCTGCAAGCTCTCCAGGACAACATAAAATCTGGGGCTCTGTGCTTTCTTTCGTTCTGAACAAGTGTTACTGTTTTCTGCACAAAAGCGATTCTGCGAAGCAATGTGAACACTTCTGCTTCCCAGGCACAGAGAAGGTGCTAGCAGGGAATTCTCTGCCTGCTTTTCCCCAGTGCTCTGCAAGCTCTCCAGGACAACATAAAATCTGGGGCTCTGTGCTTTCTTTCGTACTGAACAACTGTTACTGTTTTCTGCACAAAAGCGATTCTGCGAAGCAATGTGAACACTTCTGCTTCCCAGGCACAGAGAAGGTGCTAGCAGCGAATTCTCTGCTTGCTTTTCCCCAGTGCTCTGCAAGCTCTCCAGGACAACATAAAATCTGGGGCTCTGTGCTTTCTTTCGTTCTGAGCAAGTGTTATTGTTTTCTGCACAAAAGCGATTCTGCGAAGCAATGGGAACACTTCTGCTTCCCAGGCACAGAGAAGGTGCTAGCAGGGAATTCTCTGCCTGCCTTTCCCCAGTGCTCTGCAAGCTCTCCAGGACAACATAAAATCTGGGGCTCTGTGCTTTCTTTCGTTCTGAACAAGTGTTACTGTTTTCTGCACAAAAGCGATTCTGCGAAGCAATGTGAACACTTCTGTTTCCCAGGCACAGAGAAGGTGCTAGCAGGGAATTCTCTGCCTGCTTTTCCCCAGTGCTCTGCAAGCTCTCCAGGACAACATAAAATCTGGGGCTCTGTGCTTTCTTTTGTTCTGAACAAGTGTTACTGTTTTCTGCACAAAAGCGATTCTGCGAAGCAATGTGAACACTTCTGCTTCCCAGGCACAGAGAAGGTGCTAGCAGGGAATTCTCTGCCTGCCTTTCCCCAGTGCTCTGCAAGCTCTGCAGGACAACATAAAATCTGGGGCTCTGTGCTTTCTTTCGTTCTGAACAAGTGTTACTGTTTTCTGCACAAAAGCGATTCTGCGAAGCAATGTGAACACTTCTGTTTCCCAGGCACAGAGAAGGTGCTAGCAGGGAATTCTCTGCCTGCTTTTCCCCAGTGCTCTGCAAGCTCTCCAGGACAACATAAAATCTGGGGCTCTGTGCTTTCTTTTGTTCTGAACAAGTGTTACTGTTTTCTGCACAAAAGCGATTCTGCGAAGCAATGTGAACACTTCTGCTTCCCAGGCACAGAGAAGGTGCTAGCAGGGAATTCTCTGCCTGCCTTTCCCCAGTGCTCTGCAAGCTCTGCAGGACAACATAAAATCTGGGGCTCTGTGCTTTCTTTCGTTCTGAACAAGTGTTATTGTTTTCTGCACAAAAGCGATTCTGCGAAGCAATGTGAACACTTCTGTTTCCCAGGCACAGAGAAGGTGCTAGCAGGGAATTCTCTGCCTGCTTTTCCCCAGTGCTCTGCAAGCTCTCCAGGACAACATAAAATCTGGGGCTCTGTGCTTTCTTTTGTTCTGAAAAAGTGTTACTGTTGTCTGCACAAAAGCGATTCTGCGAAGCAATGTGAACACTTCTGCTTCCCAGGCACAGAGAAGGTGCTAGCAGGGAATTCTCTGCCTGCCTTTCACCAGTGCTCTGCAAGCTCTCCAGGACAACATAAAATCTGGGGCTCTGTGCTTTCTTTCGTTCTGAACAAGTGTTACTGTTTTCTGCACAAAAGCGATTCTGCGAAGCAATGTGAACACTTCTGTTTCCCAGGCACAGAGAAGGTGCTAGCAGGGAATTCTCTGCCTGCTTTTCCCCAGTGCTCTGCAAGCTCTCCAGGACAACATAAAATCTGGGGCTCTGTGCTTTCTTTCGTACTGAACAAGTATTACTGTTTTCTGCACAAAAGCGATTCTGCGAAGCAATGTGAACACTTCTGCTTCCCAGGCACAGAGAAGGTGCTAGCAGGAAATTCTCTGCCTGCCTTTCCCCAGTGCTCTGCAAGCTCTCCAGGACAACATAAAATCTGGGGCTCTGTGCTTTCTTTCGTTCTGAACAAGTGTTACTGTTTTCTGCACAGAAGCGATTCTGCGAAGCAATGTGAACACTTCTGCTTCCCAGGCACAGAGAAGGTGCTAGCAGGGAATTCTCTGCCTGCCTTTCCCCAGTGCTCTGCAAGCTCTCCAGGACAACATAAAATCTGGGGCTCTGTGCTTTCTTTCGTTCTGAACAAGTGTTACTGTTTTCTGCACAAAAGCGATTCTGCGAAGCAATGTGAACAGGCACAGAGAAGGTGCTAGCAGGGAATTCTCTGCCTGCCTTTCCCCAGTGCTCTGCAAGCTCTCCAGGACAACATAAAATCTGGGGCTCTGTGCTTTCTTTCGTTCTGAACAAGTGTTACTGTTTTCTGCACAAAAGCGATTCTGCGAAGCAATGGGAACACTTCTGCTTCCCAGGCACAGAGAAGGTGCTAGCAGGGAATTCTCTGCCTGCCTTTCCCCAGTGCTCTGCAAGCTCTCCAGGACAACATAAAATCTGGGGCTCTGTGCTTTCTTTTGTTCTGAACAAGTGTTACTGTTTTCTGCACAAAAGTGATTCTGCGAAGCAATGTGAACACTTCTGCTTCCCAGTCACATAGAAGGTGCTAGCAGGGAATTCTCTGCCTGCCTTTCCCCAGTGCTCTGCAAGCTCTACAGGACAACATAAATTCTGGGGCTCTGTGCTTTCTTTCGTCTCAACAAGTGTTACTGTTTTCTGCACAAAAGCGATTCTGCGAAGCAATGTGAACAGGCACAGAGAAGGTGCTAGCAGGGAATTCTCTGCCTGCCTTTCCCCAGTGCTCTGCAAGCTCTCCAGGACAACATAAAATCTGGGGCTCTGTGCTTTCTTTCGTTCTGAACAAGTGTTACTGTTTTCTGCACAAAAGCGATTCTGCGAAGCAATGGGAACACTTCTCTTTCCCAGGCACAGAGAAGGTGCTAGCAGGGAATTCTCTGCCTGCTTTTCCCCAGTACTCTGCAAGCTCTCCAGGACAACATAGAATCTGGGGCTCTGTGCTTTCTTTCGTTCTGAAGAAGTGTTATTGTTTTCTGCACAAAAGCGATTCTGCGAAGCAATGTGAAGACTTCTGCTTCCCAGGCACAGAGAAGGTGCTAGCAGGGAATTCTCTGCCTGCCTTTCCCCAGTGGTCTGCACGCTCTGCAGGACAACATAAAATCTGGGGCTCTGTGCTTTCTTTTGTTCTGAACAAGTGTTATTGTTTTCTGCACAAAAGCGATTCTGCGAAGCAATGTGAACACTTCTGCTTCCCAGGCACAGAGAAGGTGCTAGCAGGGAATTCTCTGCCTGCTTTTCCCCAGTGCTCTGCAAGCTCTCCAGGACAACATAAAATCTGGGGCTCTGTGCTTTCTTTCGTTCTGAACAAGTGTTAGTGTTTTCTGCACAAAAGCGATTCTGCGAAGCAATGTGAACACTTCTGTTTCCCAGGCACAGAGAAGGTGCTAGCAGGGAATTCTCTGCCTGGTTTTCCCCAGTACTCTGCAAGCTCTCCAGCACAACATAAAATATGGGGCTCTGTGCTTTCTTTCCTTCTGAACAAGTGTTACTGTTTTCTGCACAAAAGCGATACTGCTAAGAAATGTGAACACTTCTGCTTCCCAGGCACAGAGAAGGTGCTAGCAGGGAATTCTCTGCCTGCTTTTCCCCAGTGCTCTGCAAGCTCTCCAGGACAACATAAAATCTGGGGCTCTGTGCTTTCTTTCGTACTGAACAAGTGTTACTGTTTTCTGCACAAAAGCGATTCTGCGAAGCAATGTGAACACTTCTGCTTCCCAGGCACAGAGAAGGTGCTAGCAGGGAATTCTCTGCCTGCCTTTCCCCAGTGCTCTGCAAGCTCTCGAGGACAACATAAAATCTGGGGCTCTGTGCTTTCCCTCGTTGTGAACAAGTGTTATTGTTTTCTGCACAAAAGCGATTCTGCGAAGCAATGTGAACACTTCTGTTTCCCAGGCACAGAGAAGGTGCTAGCAGGGAATTCTCTGCCTGCTTTTCCCCAGTGCTCTGCAAGCTCTCCAGGACAACATAAAATCTGGGGCTCTGTGCTTTCTTTTGTTCTGAACAAGTGTTACTGTTTTCTGCACAAAAGCGATTCTGCGAAGCAATGTGAACACTTCTGCTTCTCAGGCACAGAGAAGGTGCTAGCAGGGCATTCTCTGCCTGCCTTTCCCCAGTGCTCTGCAAGCTCTCCAGGACAACATAAAATCTGGGGCTCTGTGTTTTCTTTCGTTCTGAACAAGTGTTACTGTTTTCTGCAGAAATGCGATTCTGCCAAGCAATGTGAACACTTCTGTTTCCCAGGCACAGAGAAGGTGCTAGCAGGGAATTCTCTGCCTGCTTTTCCCCAGTGCTCTGCAAGCTCTCCAGGACAACATAAAATCTGGGGCTCTGTGCTTTCTTTCGTTCTGAACAAGTGTTATTGTTTTCTGCGCAAAAGCGATTCTGTGAAGCAATGGGAACACTTCTGTTTCCCAGGCACAGAGAAGGTGCTAGCAGGGAATTCTCTGCCTGCTTTTCCCCAGTGCTCTGCAAGCTCTCCAGGACAACATAAAATCTGGGGCTCTGTGCTTTCTTTCGTACTGAACAAGTGTTACTGTTGTCTGCACAAAAGCGATTCTGCCAAGCAATGTGAACACTTCTGTTTCCCAGGCACAGAGAAGGTGCTAGCAGGGAATTCTCTGCCTGCTTTTCCCCAGTGCTCTGCAAGCTCTCCAGGACAACATAAAATCTGGGGCTCTGTGCTTTCTTTCGTTCTGAACAAGTGTTAGTGTTTTCTGCAGAAAAGCGATTCTGCGAAGCAATGGGAACACTTCTGTTTCCCAGGCACAGAGAAGGTGCTAGCAGGGAATTCTCTGCCTGCTTTTCCCCAGTGCTCTGCAAGCTCTCCAGGACAACATAAAATCTGGGGCTCTGTGCTTTCTTTCGTTCTGAACAAGTGTTACTGTTTTCTGCACAAAAGCGATTCTGCGAAGCAATGTGAACACTTCTGTTTCCCAGGCACAGAGAAGGTGCTAGCAGGGAATTCTCTGCCTGCTTTTCCCCAGTGCTCTGCAAGCTCTCCAGGACAACATAAAATCTGGGGCTCTGTGCTTTCTTTCGTTCTGAACAAGTGTTACTGTTTTCTGCACAAAAGCGATTCTGCGAAGCAATGGGAACACTTCTGTTTCCCAGGCACAGAGAAGGTGCTAGCAGGGAATTCTCTGCCTGCTTTTCCCCAGTGCTCTGCAAGCTCTCCAGGACAACATAAAATCTGGGGCTCTGTGCTTTCTTTCGTTCTGAACAAGTGTTAGTGTTTTCTGCACAAAAGCGATTCTGCCAAGCAATGTGAACACTTCTGTTTCCCAGGCACAGAGAAGGTGCTAGCAGGGAATTCTCTGCCTGGTTTTCCCCAGTACTCTGCAAGCTCTCCAGCACAACATAAAATATGGGGCTCTGTGCTTTCTTTCCTTCTGAACAAGTGTTACTGTTTTCTGCACAAAAGCGATACTGCTAAGAAATGTGAACACTTCTGCTTCCCAGGCACAGAGAAGGTGCTAGCAGGGAATTCTCTGCCTGCTTTTCCCCAGTGCTCTGCAAGCTCTCCAGGACAACATAAATTCTGGGGCTCTGTGCTTTCTTTCGTTCTGAACAAGTGTTACTGTTTTCTGCACAAAAGCGATTCTGCGAAGCAATGTGAACACTTCTGCTTCCCAGGCACAGAGAAGGTGCTATCAGGGAATTCTCTGCCTGCCTTTCCCCAGTGCTCTGCAAGCTCTCGAGGACAACATAAAATCTGGGGCTCTGTGCTTTCCTTCGTTCTGAACAAGTGTTATTGTTTTCTGCACAAAAGCGATTCTGCGAAGCAATGTGAACACTTCTGTTTCCCAGGCACAGAGAAGGTGCTAGCAGGGAATTCTCTGCCTGCTTTTCCCCAGTGCTCTGCAAGCTCTCCAGGACAACATAAAATCTGGGGCTCTGTGCTTTCTTTTGTTCTGAACAAGTGTTACTGTTTTCTGCACAAAAGCGATTCTGCGAAGCAATGTGAACACTTCTGCTTCCCAGGCACAGAGAAGGTGCTAGCAGGGAATTCTCTGCCTGCCTTTCCCCAGTGCTCTGCAAGCTCTCCAGGACAACATAAAATCTGGGGCTCTGTGCTTTCTTTCGTTCTGAACAAGTGTTACTGTTTTCTGCAGAAATGCGATTCTGCCAAGCAATGTGAACACTTCTGTTTCCCAGGCACAGAGAAGGTGCTAGCAGGGAATTCTCTGCCTGCTTTTCCCCAGTGCTCTGCAAGCTCTCCAGGACAACATAAAATCTGGGGCTCTGTGCTTTCTTTCGTTCTGAACAAGTGTTATTGTTTTCTGCAGAAAAGCGATTCTGCGAAGCAAGGGGAACACTTCTGTTTCCCAGGCACAGAGAAGGTGCTAGCAGGGAATTCTCTGCCTGCTTTTCCCCAGTGCTCTGCAAGCTCTCCAGGACAACATAAAATCTGGGGCTCTGTGCTTTCTTTCGTTCTGAACAAGTGTTACTGTTTTCTGCACAAAAGCGATTCTGCCAAGCAATGTGAACACTTCTGTTTCCCAGGCACAGAGAAGGTGCTAGCAGGGAATTCTCTGCCTGCTTTTCCCCAGTGCTCTGCAAGCTCTCCAGGACAACATAAAATCTGGGGCTCTGTGCTTTCTTTCGTTCTGAACAAGTGTTACTGTTTTCTGCACAAAAGCGATTCTGCGAAGCAATGGGAACACTTCTGTTTCCCAGGCACAGAGAAGGTGCTAGCAGGGAATTCTCTGCCTGCTTTTCCCCAGTGCTCTGCAAGCTCTCCAGGACAACATAAAATCTGGGGCTCTGTGCTTTCTTTCGTACTGAACAACTGTTACTGTTTTCTGCACAAAAGCGATTCTGCGAAGCAATGTGAACACTTCTGCTTCCCAGGCACAGAGAAGGTGCTAGCAGCGAATTCTCTGCTTGCTTTTCCCCAGTGCTCTGCAAGCTCTCCAGGACAACATAAAATCTGGGGCTCTGTGCTTTCTTTCGTTCTGAGCAAGTGTTATTGTTTTCTGCACAAAACCGATTCTGCGAAGCAATGGGAACACTTCTGCTTCCCAGGCACAGAGAAGGTGCTAGCAGGGAATTCTCTGCCTGCCTTTCACCAGTGCTCTGCAAGCTCTCCAGGACAACATAAAATCTGGGGCTCTGTGCTTTCTTTCGTTCTGAACAAGTGTTACTGTTTTCTGCACAAAAGCGATTCTGCGAAGCAATGTGAACACTTCTGTTTCCCAGGCACAGAGAAGGTGCTAGCAGGGAATTCTCTGCCTGCTTTTCCCCAGTGCTCTGCAAGCTCTCCAGGACAACATAAAATCTGGGGCTCTGTGCTTTCTTTTGTTCTGAACAAGTGTTACTGTTTTCTGCACAAAAGCGATTCTGCGAAGCAATGTGAACACTTCTGCTTCCCAGGCACAGAGAAGGTGCTAGCAGGGAATTCTCTGCCTGCCTTTCCCCAGTGCTCTGCAAGCTCTGCAGGACAACATAAAATCTGGGGCTCTGTGCTTTCTTTCGTTCTGAACAAGTGTTATTGTTTTCTGCACAAAAGCGATTCTGCGAAGCAATGTGAACACTTCTGTTTCCCAGGCACAGAGAAGGTGCTAGCAGGGAATTCTCTGCCTGCTTTTCCCCAGTGCTCTGCAAGCTCTCCAGGACAACATAAAATCTGGGGCTCTGTGCTTTCTTTTGTTCTGAAAAAGTGTTACTGTTGTCTGCACAAAAGCGATTCTGCGAAGCAATGTGAACACTTCTGCTTCCCAGGCACAGAGAAGGTGCTAGCAGGGAATTCTCTGCCTGCCTTTCACCAGTGCTCTGCAAGCTCTCCAGGACAACATAAAATCTGGGGCTCTGTGCTTTCTTTCGTTCTGAACAAGTGTTACTGTTTTCTGCACAAAAGCGATTCTGCGAAGCAATGTGAACACTTCTGTTTCCCAGGCACAGAGAAGGTGCTAGCAGGGAATTCTCTGCCTGCTTTTCCCCAGTGCTCTGCAAGCTCTCCAGGACAACATAAAATCTGGGGCTCTGTGCTTTCTTTCGTACTGAACAAGTATTACTGTTTTCTGCACAAAAGCGATTCTGCGAAGCAATGTGAACACTTCTGCTTCCCAGGCACAGAGAAGGTGCTAGCAGGAAATTCTCTGCCTGCCTTTCCCCAGTGCTCTGCAAGCTCTCCAGGACAACATAAAATCTGGGGCTCTGTGCTTTCTTTCGTTCTGAACAAGTGTTACTGTTTTCTGCACAGAAGCGATTCTGCGAAGCAATGTGAACACTTCTGCTTCCCAGGCACAGAGAAGGTGCTAGCAGGGAATTCTCTGCCTGCCTTTCCCCAGTGCTCTGCAAGCTCTCCAGGACAACATAAAATCTGGGGCTCTGTGCTTTCTTTCGTTCTGAACAAGTGTTACTGTTTTCTGCACAAAAGCGATTCTGCGAAGCAATGTGAACAGGCACAGAGAAGGTGCTAGCAGGGAATTCTCTGCCTGCCTTTCCCCAGTGCTCTGCAAGCTCTCCAGGACAACATAAAATCTGGGGCTCTGTGCTTTCTTTCGTTCTGAACAAGTGTTACTGTTTTCTGCACAAAAGCGATTCTGCGAAGCAATGGGAACACTTCTGCTTCCCAGGCACAGAGAAGGTGCTAGCAGGGAATTCTCTGCCTGCCTTTCCCCAGTGCTCTGCAAGCTCTCCAGGACAACATAAAATCTGGGGCTCTGTGCTTTCTTTTGTTCTGAACAAGTGTTACTGTTTTCTGCACAAAAGTGATTCTGCGAAGCAATGTGAACACTTCTGCTTCCCAGTCACATAGAAGGTGCTAGCAGGGAATTCTCTGCCTGCCTTTCCCCAGTGCTCTGCAAGCTCTCCAGGACAACATAAAATCTGGGGCTCTGTGCTTTCTTTCGTCTCAACAAGTGTTACTGTTTTCTGCACAAAAGCGATTCTGCGAAGCAATGTGAACAGGCACAGAGAAGGTGCTAGCAGGGAATTCTCTGCCTGCCTTTCCCCAGTGCTCTGCAAGCTCTCCAGGACAACATAAAATCTGGGGCTCTGTGCTTTCTTTCGTTCTGAACAAGTGTTACTGTTTTCTGCACAAAAGCGATTCTGCGAAGCAATGGGAACACTTCTCCTTCCCAGGCACAGAGAAGGTGCTAGCAGGGAATTCTCTGCCTGCTTTTCCCCAGTACTCTGCAAGCTCTCCAGGACAACATAGAATCTGGGGCTCTGTGCTTTCTTTCGTTCTGAAGAAGTGTTATTGTTTTCTGCACAAAAGCGATTCTGCGAAGCAATGTGAAGACTTCTGCTTCCCAGGCACAGAGAAGGTGCTAGCAGGGAATTCTCTGCCTGCCTTTCCCCAGTGGTCTGCACGCTCTGCAGGACAACATAAAATCTGGGGCTCTGTGCTTTCTTTTGTTCTGAACAAGTGTTATTGTTTTCTGCACAAAAGCGATTCTGCGAAGCAATGTGAACACTTCTGCTTCCCAGGCACAGAGAAGGTGCTAGCAGGGAATTCTCTGCCTGCTTTTCCCCAGTGCTCTGCAAGCTCTCCAGGACAACATAAAATCTGGGGCTCTGTGCTTTCTTTCGTTCTGAACAAGTGTTAGTGTTTTCTGCACAAAAGCGATTCTGCGAAGCAATGTGAACACTTCTGTTTCCCAGGCACAGAGAAGGTGCTAGCAGGGAATTCTCTGCCTGGTTTTCCCCAGTACTCTGCAAGCTCTCCAGCACAACATAAAATATGGGGCTCTGTGCTTTCTTTCCTTCTGAACAAGTGTTACTGTTTTCTGCACAAAAGCGATACTGCTAAGAAATGTGAACACTTCTGCTTCCCAGGCACAGAGAAGGTGCTAGCAGGGAATTCTCTGCCTGCTTTTCCCCAGTGCTCTGCAAGCTCTCCAGGACAACATAAAATCTGGGGCTCTGTGCTTTCTTTCGTACTGAACAAGTGTTACTGTTTTCTGCACAAAAGCGATTCTGCGAAGCAATGTGAACACTTCTGCTTCCCAGGCACAGAGAAGGTGCTATCAGGGAATTCTCTGCCTGCCTTTCCCCAGTGCTCTGCAAGCTCTCGAGGACAACATAAAATCTGGGGCTCTGTGCTTTCCTTCGTTCTGAACAAGTGTTATTGTTTTCTGCACAAAAGCGATTCTGCGAAGCAATGTGAACACTTCTGTTTCCCAGGCACAGAGAAGGTGCTAGCAGGGAATTCTCTGCCTGCTTTTCCCCAGTGCTCTGCAAGCTCTCCAGGACAACATAAAATCTGGGGCTCTGTGCTTTCTTTTGTTCTGAACAAGTGTTACTGTTTTCTGCACAAAAGCGATTCTGCGAAGCAATGTGAACACTTCTGCTTCCCAGGCACAGAGAAGGTGCTAGCAGGGCATTCTCTGCCTGCCTTTCCCCAGTGCTCTGCAAGCTCTCCAGGACAACATAAAATCTGGGGCTCTGTGTTTTCTTTCGTTCTGAACAAGTGTTACTGTTTTCTGCAGAAATGCGATTCTGCGAAGCAATGTGAACACTTCTGTTTCCCAGGCACAGAGAAGGTGCTAGCAGGGAATTCTCTGCCTGCTTTTCCCCAGTGCTCTGCAAGCTCTCCAGGACAACATAAAATCTGGGGCTCTGTGCTTTCTTTCGTTCTGAACAAGTGTTATTGTTTTCTGCGCAAAAGCGATTCTGTGAAGCAATGGGAACACTTCTGTTTCCCAGGCACAGAGAAGGTGCTAGCAGGGAATTCTCTGCCTGCTTTTCCCCAGTGCTCTGCAAGCTCTCCAGGACAACATAAAATCTGGGGCTCTGTGCTTTCTTTCGTACTGAACAAGTGTTACTGTTGTCTGCACAAAAGCGATTCTGCCAAGCAATGTGAACACTTCTGTTTCCCAGGCACAGAGAAGGTGCTAGCAGGGAATTCTCTGCCTGCTTTTCCCCAGTGCTCTGCAAGCTCTCCAGGACAACATAAAATCTGGGGCTCTGTGCTTTCTTTCGTTCTGAACAAGTGTTAGTGTTTTCTGCAGAAAAGCGATTCTGCGAAGCAATGGGAACACTTCTGTTTCCCAGGCACAGAGAAGGTGCTAGCAGGGAATTCTCTGCCTGCTTTTCCCCAGTGCTCTGCAAGCTCTCCAGGACAACATAAAATCTGGGGCTCTGTGCTTTCTTTCGTTCTGAACAAGTGTTACTGTTTTCTGCACAAAAGCGATTCTGCGAAGCAATGTGAACACTTCTGTTTCCCAGGCACAGAGAAGGTGCTAGCAGGGAATTCTCTGCCTGCTTTTCCCCAGTGCTCTGCAAGCTCTCCAGGACAACATAAAATCTGGGGCTCTGTGCTTTCTTTCGTTCTGAACAAGTGTTACTGTTTTCTGCACAAAAGCGATTCTGCGAAGCAATGGGAACACTTCTGTTTCCCAGGCACAGAGAAGGTGCTAGCAGGGAATTCTCTGCCTGCTTTTCCCCAGTGCTCTGCAAGCTCTCCAGGACAACATAAAATCTGGGGCTCTGTGCTTTCTTTCGTTCTGAACAAGTCTTACTGTTTTCTGCACAAAAGCGATTCTGCGAAGCAATGTGAACACTTCTGTTTCCCAGGCACAGAGAAGGTGCTAGCAGGGAATTCTCTGCCTGCTTTTCCCCAGTGCTCTGCAAGCTCTCCAGGACAACATAAAATCTGGGGCTCTGTGCTTTCTTTTGTTCTGAACAAGTGTTACTGTTTTCTGCACAAAAGCGATTCTGCGAAGCAATGTGAACACTTCTGCTTCCCAGGCACAGAGAAGGTGCTAGCAGGGAATTCTCTGCCTGCCTTTCCCCAGTGCTCTGCAAGCTCTGCAGGACAACATAAAATCTGGGGCTCTGTGCTTTCTTTCGTTCTGAACAAGTGTTATTGTTTTCTGCACAAAAGCGATTCTGCGAAGCAATGTGAACACTTCTGTTTCCCAGGCACAGAGAAGGTGCTAGCAGGGAATTCTCTGCCTGCTTTTCCCCAGTGCTCTGCAAGCTCTCCAGTACAACATAAAATATGGGGCTCTGTGCTTTCTTTCCTTCTGAACAAGTGTTACTGTTTTCTGCACAAAAGCGATACTGCTAAGAAATGTGAACACTTCTGCTTCCCAGGCACAGAGAAGGTGCTAGCAGGGAATTCTCTGCCTGCTTTTCCCCAGTGCTCTGCAAGCTCTCCAGGACAACATAAATTCTGGGGCTCTGTGCTTTCTTTTGTTCTGAACAAGTGTTACTGTTTTCTGCACAAAAGCGATTCTGCGAAGCAATGTGAACACTTCTGCTTCCCAGGCACAGAGAAGGTGCTAGCAGGGAATTCTCTGCCTGCCTTTCCCCAGTGCTCTGCAAGCTCTCCAGGACAACATAAAATCTGGGGCTCTGTGCTTTCCTTCGTTCTGAACAAGTGTTATTGTTTTCTGCACAAAAGCGATTCTGCGAAGCAATGTGAACACTTCTGCTTCCCAGGCACAGAGAAGGTGCTAGCAGGGAATTCTCTGCCTGCCTTTCCCCAGTGCTCTGCAAGCTCTCCAGGACAACATAAAATCTGGGGCTCTGTGCTTTCTTTCGTTCTGAACAAGTGTTATTGTTTTCTGCACAAAAGCGATTCTGTGAAGCAATGTGAACACTTCTGTTTCCCAGGCACAGAGAATGTGCTAGCAGGGAATTCTCTGCCTGCTTTTCCCCAGTGCTCTGCAAGCTCTCCAGGACAACATAAAATCTGGGGCTCTGTGCTTTCTTTCGTACTGAACAAGTGTTACTGTTGTCTGCACAAAAGCGATTCTGCCAAGCAATGTGAACACTTCTGTTTCCCAGGCACAGAGAAGGTGCTAGCAGGGAATTCTCTGCCTGCTTTTCCCCAGTGCTCTGCAAGCTCTCCAGGACAACATAAAATCTGGGGCTCTGTGCTTTCTTTCGTTCTGAACAAGTGTTAGTGTTTTCTGCACAAAAGAGATTCTGCGAAGCAATGTGAACACTTCTGTTTCCCAGGCACAGAGAAGGTGCTAGCAGGGAATTCTCTGCCTGCTTTTCCCCAGTGCTCTGCAAGCTCTCCAGGACAACATAAAATCTGGGGCTCTGTGCTTTCTTTCGTACTGAACAAGTGTTACTGTTTTCTGCACAAAAGCGATTCTGCGAAGCAATGTGAACACTTCTGATTCCCAGGCACAGAGAAGGTCCTAGCAGGGAATTCTCTGCTTGCTTTTCCCCAGTGCTCTGCAAGCTCTCCAGGACAACATAAAATCTGGGGCTCTGTGCTTTCTTTCGTTCTGAACAAGTGTTACTGTTTTCTGCACAAAAGCGATTCTGCGAAGCAATGTGAACACTTCTGTTTCCCAGGCACAGAGAAGGTGCTAGCAGGGAATTCTCTGCCTGCTTTTCCCCAGTGCTCTGCAAGCTCTCCAGGACAACATAAAATCTGGGGCTCTGTGCTTTCTTTCGTTCTGAACAAGTGTTAGTGTTTTCTGCAGAAAAGCGATTCTGCGAAGCAATGGGAACACTTCTGTTTCCCAGGCACAGAGAAGGTGCTAGCAGGGAATTCTCTGCCTGCTTTTCCCCAGTGCTCTGCAAGCTCTCCAGGACAACATAAAATCTGGGGCTCTGTGCTTTCTTTCGTTCTGAACAAGTGTTACTGTTTTCTGCACAAAAGCGATTCTGCGAAGCAATGTGAACACTTCTGTTTCCCAGGCACAGAGAAGGTGCTAGCAGGGAATTCTCTGCCTGCTTTTCCCCAGTGCTCTGCAAGCTCTCCAGGACAACATAAAATCTGGGGCTCTGTGCTTTCTTTCGTTCTGAACAAGTGTTACTGTTTTCTGCACAAAAGCGATTCTGCGAAGCAATGGGAACACTTCTGTTTCCCAGGCACAGAGAAGGTGCTAGCAGGGAATTCTCTGCCTGCTTTTCCCCAGTGCTCTGCAAGCTCTCCAGGACAACATAAAATCTGGGGCTCTGTGCTTTCTTTCGTACTGAACAACTGTTACTGTTTTCTGCACAAAAGCGATTCTGCGAAGCAATGTGAACACTTCTGCTTCCCAGGCACAGAGAAGGTGCTAGCAGCGAATTCTCTGCTTGCTTTTCCCCAGTGCTCTGCAAGCTCTCCAGGACAACATAAAATCTGGGGCTCTGTGCTTTCTTTCGTTCTGAGCAAGTGTTATTGTTTTCTGCACAAAAGCGATTCTGCGAAGCAATGGGAACACTTCTGCTTCCCAGGCACAGAGAAGGTGCTAGCAGGGAATTCTCTGCCTGCCTTTCCCCAGTGCTCTGCAAGCTCTCCAGGACAACATAAAATCTGGGGCTCTGTGCTTTCTTTCGTTCTGAACAAGTGTTACTGTTTTCTGCACAAAAGCGATTCTGCGAAGCAATGTGAACACTTCTGTTTCCCAGGCACAGAGAAGGTGCTAGCAGGGAATTCTCTGCCTGCTTTTCCCCAGTGCTCTGCAAGCTCTCCAGGACAACATAAAATCTGGGGCTCTGTGCTTTCTTTTGTTCTGAACAAGTGTTACTGTTTTCTGCACAAAAGCGATTCTGCGAAGCAATGTGAACACTTCTGCTTCCCAGGCACAGAGAAGGTGCTAGCAGGGAATTCTCTGCCTGCCTTTCCCCAGTGCTCTGCAAGCTCTGCAGGACAACATAAAATCTGGGGCTCTGTGCTTTCTTTCGTTCTGAACAAGTGTTATTGTTTTCTGCACAAAAGCGATTCTGCGAAGCAATGTGAACACTTCTGTTTCCCAGGCACAGAGAAGGTGCTAGCAGGGAATTCTCTGCCTGCTTTTCCCCAGTGCTCTGCAAGCTCTCCAGCACAACATAAAATATGGGGCTCTGTGCTTTCTTTCCTTCTGAACAAGTGTTACTGTTTTCTGCACAAAAGCGATACTGCTAAGAAATGTGAACACTTCTGCTTCCCAGGCACAGAGAAGGTGCTAGCAGGGAATTCTCTGCCTGCTTTTCCCCAGTGCTCTGCAAGCTCTCCAGGACAACATAAATTCTGGGGCTCTGTGCTTTCTTTTGTTCTGAACAAGTGTTACTGTTTTCTGCACAAAAGCGATTCTGCGAAGCAATGTGAACACTTCTGCTTCCCAGGCACAGAGAAGGTGCTAGCAGGGAATTCTCTGCCTGCCTTTCCCCAGTGCTCTGCAAGCTCTCCAGGACAACATAAAATCTGGGGCTCTGTGCTTTCTTTCGTTCTGAACAAGTGTTACTGTTTTCTGCACAAAAGCGATTCTGCGAAGCAATGTGAACACTTCTGTTTCCCAGGCACAGAGAAGGTGCTAGCAGGGAATTCTCTGCCTGCTTTTCCCCAGTGCTCTGCAAGCTCTCCAGGACAACATAAAATCTGGGGCTCTGTGCTTTCTTTTGTTCTGAACAAGTGTTACTGTTTTCTGCACAAAAGCGATTCTGCGAAGCAATGTGAACACTTCTGCTTCCCAGGCACAGAGAAGGTGCTAGCAGGGAATTCTCTGCCTGCCTTTCCCCAGTGCTCTGCAAGCTCTGCAGGACAACATAAAATCTGGGGCTCTGTGCTTTCTTTCGTTCTGAACAAGTGTTATTGTTTTCTGCACAAAAGCGATTCTGCGAAGCAATGTGAACACTTCTGTTTCCCAGGCACAGAGAAGGTGCTAGCAGGGAATTCTCTGCCTGCTTTTCCCCAGTGCTCTGCAAGCTCTCCAGGACAACATAAAATCTGGGGCTCTGTGCTTTCTTTTGTTCTGAAAAAGTGTTACTGTTGTCTGCACAAAAGCGATTCTGCGAAGCAATGTGAACACTTCTGCTTCCCAGGCACAGAGAAGGTGCTAGCAGGGAATTCTCTGCCTGCCTTTCACCAGTGCTCTGCAAGCTCTCCAGGACAACATAAAATCTGGGGCTCTGTGCTTTCTTTCGTTCTGAACAAGTGTTACTGTTTTCTGCACAAAAGCGATTCTGCGAAGCAATGTGAACACTTCTGTTTCCCAGGCACAGAGAAGGTGCTAGCAGGGAATTCTCTGCCTGCTTTTCCCCAGTGCTCTGCAAGCTCTCCAGGACAACATAAAATCTGGGGCTCTGTGCTTTCTTTCGTACTGAACAAGTATTACTGTTTTCTGCACAAAAGCGATTCTGCGAAGCAATGTGAACACTTCTGCTTCCCAGGCACAGAGAAGGTGCTAGCAGGAAATTCTCTGCCTGCCTTTCCCCAGTGCTCTGCAAGCTCTCCAGGACAACATAAAATCTGGGGCTCTGTGCTTTCTTTCGTTCTGAACAAGTGTTACTGTTTTCTGCACAGAAGCGATTCTGCGAAGCAATGTGAACACTTCTGCTTCCCAGGCACAGAGAAGGTGCTAGCAGGGAATTCTCTGCCTGCCTTTCCCCAGTGCTCTGCAAGCTCTCCAGGACAACATAAAATCTGGGGCTCTGTGCTTTCTTTCGTTCTGAACAAGTGTTACTGTTTTCTGCACAAAAGCGATTCTGCGAAGCAATGTGAACAGGCACAGAGAAGGTGCTAGCAGGGAATTCTCTGCCTGCCTTTCCCCAGTGCTCTGCAAGCTCTCCAGGACAACATAAAATCTGGGGCTCTGTGCTTTCTTTCGTTCTGAACAAGTGTTACTGTTTTCTGCACAAAAGCGATTCTGCGAAGCAATGGGAACACTTCTGCTTCCCAGGCACAGAGAAGGTGCTAGCAGGGAATTCTCTGCCTGCCTTTCCCCAGTGCTCTGCAAGCTCTCCAGGACAACATAAAATCTGGGGCTCTGTGCTTTCTTTTGTTCTGAACAAGTGTTACTGTTTTCTGCACAAAAGTGATTCTGCGAAGCAATGTGAACACTTCTGCTTCCCAGTCACATAGAAGGTGCTAGCAGGGAATTCTCTGCCTGCCTTTCCCCAGTGCTCTGCAAGCTCTACAGGACAACATAAATTCTGGGGCTCTGTGCTTTCTTTCGTCTCAACAAGTGTTACTGTTTTCTGCACAAAAGCGATTCTGCGAAGCAATGTGAACAGGCACAGAGAAGGTGCTAGCAGGGAATTCTCTGCCTGCCTTTCCCCAGTGCTCTGCAAGCTCTCCAGGACAACATAAAATCTGGGGCTCTGTGCTTTCTTTCGTTCTGAACAAGTGTTACTGTTTTCTGCACAAAAGCGATTCTGCGAAGCAATGGGAACACTTCTCTTTCCCAGGCACAGAGAAGGTGCTAGCAGGGAATTCTCTGCCTGCTTTTCCCCAGTACTCTGCAAGCTCTCCAGGACAACATAGAATCTGGGGCTCTGTGCTTTCTTTCGTTCTGAAGAAGTGTTATTGTTTTCTGCACAAAAGCGATTCTGCGAAGCAATGTGAAGACTTCTGCTTCCCAGGCACAGAGAAGGTGCTAGCAGGGAATTCTCTGCCTGCCTTTCCCCAGTGGTCTGCACGCTCTGCAGGACAACATAAAATCTGGGGCTCTGTGCTTTCTTTTGTTCTGAACAAGTGTTATTGTTTTCTGCACAAAAGCGATTCTGCGAAGCAATGTGAACACTTCTGCTTCCCAGGCACAGAGAAGGTGCTAGCAGGGAATTCTCTGCCTGCTTTTCCCCAGTGCTCTGCAAGCTCTCCAGGACAACATAAAATCTGGGGCTCTGTGCTTTCTTTCGTTCTGAACAAGTGTTAGTGTTTTCTGCACAAAAGCGATTCTGCGAAGCAATGTGAACACTTCTGTTTCCCAGGCACAGAGAAGGTGCTAGCAGGGAATTCTCTGCCTGGTTTTCCCCAGTACTCTGCAAGCTCTCCAGCACAACATAAAATATGGGGCTCTGTGCTTTCTTTCCTTCTGAACAAGTGTTACTGTTTTCTGCACAAAAGCGATACTGCTAAGAAATGTGAACACTTCTGCTTCCCAGGCACAGAGAAGGTGCTAGCAGGGAATTCTCTGCCTGCTTTTCCCCAGTGCTCTGCAAGCTCTCCAGGACAACATAAAATCTGGGGCTCTGTGCTTTCTTTCGTACTGAACAAGTGTTACTGTTTTCTGCACAAAAGCGATTCTGCGAAGCAATGTGAACACTTCTGCTTCCCAGGCACAGAGAAGGTGCTAGCAGGGAATTCTCTGCCTGCCTTTCCCCAGTGCTCTGCAAGCTCTCGAGGACAACATAAAATCTGGGGCTCTGTGCTTTCCTTCGTTCTGAACAAGTGTTATTGTTTTCTGCACAAAAGCGATTCTGCGAAGCAATGTGAACACTTCTGTTTCCCAGGCACAGAGAAGGTGCTAGCAGGGAATTCTCTGCCTGCTTTTCCCCAGTGCTCTGCAAGCTCTCCAGGACAACATAAAATCTGGGGCTCTGTGCTTTCTTTTGTTCTGAACAAGTGTTACTGTTTTCTGCACAAAAGCGATTCTGCGAAGCAATGTGAACACTTCTGCTTCCCAGGCACAGAGAAGGTGCTAGCAGGGCATTCTCTGCCTGCCTTTCCCCAGTGCTCTGCAAGCTCTCCAGGACAACATAAAATCTGGGGCTCTGTGTTTTCTTTCGTTCTGAACAAGTGTTACTGTTTTCTGCAGAAATGCGATTCTGCGAAGCAATGTGAACACTTCTGTTTCCCAGGCACAGAGAAGGTGCTAGCAGGGAATTCTCTGCCTGCTTTTCCCCAGTGCTCTGCAAGCTCTCCAGGACAACATAAAATCTGGGGCTCTGTGCTTTCTTTCGTTCTGAACAAGTGTTATTGTTTTCTGCGCAAAAGCGATTCTGTGAAGCAATGGGAACACTTCTGTTTCCCAGGCACAGAGAAGGTGCTAGCAGGGAATTCTCTGCCTGCTTTTCCCCAGTGCTCTGCAAGCTCTCCAGGACAACATAAAATCTGGGGCTCTGTGCTTTCTTTCGTACTGAACAAGTGTTACTGTTGTCTGCACAAAAGCGATTCTGCCAAGCAATGTGAACACTTCTGTTTCCCAGGCACAGAGAAGGTGCTAGCAGGGAATTCTCTGCCTGCTTTTCCCCAGTGCTCTGCAAGCTCTCCAGGACAACATAAAATCTGGGGCTCTGTGCTTTCTTTCGTTCTGAACAAGTGTTAGTGTTTTCTGCAGAAAAGCGATTCTGCGAAGCAATGGGAACACTTCTGTTTCCCAGGCACAGAGAAGGTGCTAGCAGGGAATTCTCTGCCTGCTTTTCCCCAGTGCTCTGCAAGCTCTCCAGGACAACATAAAATCTGGGGCTCTGTGCTTTCTTTCGTTCTGAACAAGTGTTACTGTTTTCTGCACAAAAGCGATTCTGCGAAGCAATGTGAACACTTCTGTTTCCCAGGCACAGAGAAGGTGCTAGCAGGGAATTCTCTGCCTGCTTTTCCCCAGTGCTCTGCAAGCTCTCCAGGACAACATAAAATCTGGGGCTCTGTGCTTTCTTTCGTTCTGAACAAGTGTTACTGTTTTCTGCACAAAAGCGATTCTGCGAAGCAATGGGAACACTTCTGTTTCCCAGGCACAGAGAAGGTGCTAGCAGGGAATTCTCTGCCTGCTTTTCCCCAGTGCTCTGCAAGCTCTCCAGGACAACATAAAATCTGGGGCTCTGTGCTTTCTTTCGTTCTGAACAAGTCTTACTGTTTTCTGCACAAAAGCGATTCTGCGAAGCAATGTGAACACTTCTGTTTCCCAGGCACAGAGAAGGTGCTAGCAGGGAATTCTCTGCCTGCTTTTCCCCAGTGCTCTGCAAGCTCTCCAGGACAACATAAAATCTGGGGCTCTGTGCTTTCTTTTGTTCTGAACAAGTGTTACTGTTTTCTGCACAAAAGCGATTCTGCGAAGCAATGTGAACACTTCTGCTTCCCAGGCACAGAGAAGGTGCTAGCAGGGAATTCTCTGCCTGCCTTTCCCCAGTGCTCTGCAAGCTCTGCAGGACAACATAAAATCTGGGGCTCTGTGCTTTCTTTCGTTCTGAACAAGTGTTATTGTTTTCTGCACAAAAGCGATTCTGCGAAGCAATGTGAACACTTCTGTTTCCCAGGCACAGAGAAGGTGCTAGCAGGGAATTCTCTGCCTGCTTTTCCCCAGTGCTCTGCAAGCTCTCCAGCACAACATAAAATATGGGGCTCTGTGCTTTCTTTCCTTCTGAACAAGTGTTACTGTTTTCTGCACAAAAGCGATACTGCTAAGAAATGTGAACACTTCTGCTTCCCAGGCACAGAGAAGGTGCTAGCAGGGAATTCTCTGCCTGCTTTTCCCCAGTGCTCTGCAAGCTCTCCAGGACAACATAAAATCTGGGGCTCTGTGCTTTCTTTTGTTCTGAACAAGTGTTACTGTTTTCTGCACAAAAGCGATTCTGCGAAGCAATGTGAACACTTCTGCTTCCCAGGCACAGAGAAGGTGCTAGCAGGGAATTCTCTGCCTGCCTTTCCCCAGTGCTCTGCAAGCTCTCCAGGACAACATAAAATCTGGGGCTCTGTGCTTTCCTTCGTTCTGAACAAGTGTTATTGTTTTCTGCACAAAAGCGATTCTGCGAAGCAATGTGAACACTTCTGCTTCCCAGGCACAGAGAAGGTGCTAGCAGGGAATTCTCTGCCTGCCTTTCCCCAGTGCTCTGCAAGCTCTCCAGGACAACATAAAATCTGGGGCTCTGTGCTTTCTTTCGTTCTGAACAAGTGTTATTGTTTTCTGCACAAAAGCGATTCTGTGAAGCAATGTGAACACTTCTGTTTCCCAGGCACAGAGAATGTGCTAGCAGGGAATTCTCTGCCTGCTTTTCCCCAGTGCTCTGCAAGCTCTCCAGGACAACATAAAATCTGGGGCTCTGTGCTTTCTTTCGTACTGAACAAGTGTTACTGTTGTCTGCACAAAAGCGATTCTGCCAAGCAATGTGAACACTTCTGTTTCCCAGGCACAGAGAAGGTGCTAGCAGGGAATTCTCTGCCTGCTTTTCCCCAGTGCTCTGCAAGCTCTCCAGGACAACATAAAATCTGGGGCTCTGTGCTTTCTTTCGTTCTGAACAAGTGTTAGTGTTTTCTGCACAAAAGAGATTCTGCGAAGCAATGTGAACACTTCTGTTTCCCAGGCACAGAGAAGGTGCTAGCAGGGAATTCTCTGCCTGCTTTTCCCCAGTGCTCTGCAAGCTCTCCAGGACAACATAAAATCTGGGGCTCTGTGCTTTCTTTCGTACTGAACAAGTGTTACTGTTTTCTGCACAAAAGCGATTCTGCGAAGCAATGTGAACACTTCTGATTCCCAGGCACAGAGAAGGTCCTAGCAGGGAATTCTCTGCTTGCTTTTCCCCAGTGCTCTGCAAGCTCTCCAGGACAACATAAAATCTGGGGCTCTGTGCTTTCTTTCGTTCTGAACAAGTGTTACTGTTTTCTGCACAAAAGCGATTCTGCGAAGCAATGTGAACACTTCTGTTTCCCAGGCACAGAGAAGGTGCTAGCAGGGAATTCTCTGCCTGCTTTTCCCCAGTGCTCTGCAAGCTCTCCAGGACAACATAAAATCTGGGGCTCTGTGCTTTCTTTCGTTCTGAACAAGTGTTAGTGTTTTCTGCAGAAAAGCGATTCTGCGAAGCAATGGGAACACTTCTGTTTCCCAGGCACAGAGAAGGTGCTAGCAGGGAATTCTCTGCCTGCTTTTCCCCAGTGCTCTGCAAGCTCTCCAGGACAACATAAAATCTGGGGCTCTGTGCTTTCTTTCGTTCTGAACAAGTGTTACTGTTTTCTGCACAAAAGCGATTCTGCGAAGCAATGTGAACACTTCTGTTTCCCAGGCACAGAGAAGGTGCTAGCAGGGAATTCTCTGCCTGCTTTTCCCCAGTGCTCTGCAAGCTCTCCAGGACAACATAAAATCTGGGGCTCTGTGCTTTCTTTCGTTCTGAACAAGTGTTACTGTTTTCTGCACAAAAGCGATTCTGCGAAGCAATGGGAACACTTCTGTTTCCCAGGCACAGAGAAGGTGCTAGCAGGGAATTCTCTGCCTGCTTTTCCCCAGTGCTCTGCAAGCTCTCCAGGACAACATAAAATCTGGGGCTCTGTGCTTTCTTTCGTACTGAACAACTGTTACTGTTTTCTGCACAAAAGCGATTCTGCGAAGCAATGTGAACACTTCTGCTTCCCAGGCACAGAGAAGGTGCTAGCAGCGAATTCTCTGCTTGCTTTTCCCCAGTGCTCTGCAAGCTCTCCAGGACAACATAAAATCTGGGGCTCTGTGCTTTCTTTCGTTCTGAGCAAGTGTTATTGTTTTCTGCACAAAAGCGATTCTGCGAAGCAATGGGAACACTTCTGCTTCCCAGGCACAGAGAAGGTGCTAGCAGGGAATTCTCTGCCTGCCTTTCCCCAGTGCTCTGCAAGCTCTCCAGGACAACATAAAATCTGGGGCTCTGTGCTTTCTTTCGTTCTGAACAAGTGTTACTGTTTTCTGCACAAAAGCGATTCTGCGAAGCAATGTGAACACTTCTGTTTCCCAGGCACAGAGAAGGTGCTAGCAGGGAATTCTCTGCCTGCTTTTCCCCAGTGCTCTGCAAGCTCTCCAGGACAACATAAAATCTGGGGCTCTGTGCTTTCTTTTGTTCTGAACAAGTGTTACTGTTTTCTGCACAAAAGCGATTCTGCGAAGCAATGTGAACACTTCTGCTTCCCAGGCACAGAGAAGGTGCTAGCAGGGAATTCTCTGCCTGCCTTTCCCCAGTGCTCTGCAAGCTCTGCAGGACAACATAAAATCTGGGGCTCTGTGCTTTCTTTCGTTCTGAACAAGTGTTATTGTTTTCTGCACAAAAGCGATTCTGCGAAGCAATGTGAACACTTCTGTTTCCCAGGCACAGAGAAGGTGCTAGCAGGGAATTCTCTGCCTGCTTTTCCCCAGTGCTCTGCAAGCTCTCCAGCACAACATAAAATATGGGGCTCTGTGCTTTCTTTCCTTCTGAACAAGTGTTACTGTTTTCTGCACAAAAGCGATACTGCTAAGAAATGTGAACACTTCTGCTTCCCAGGCACAGAGAAGGTGCTAGCAGGGAATTCTCTGCCTGCTTTTCCCCAGTGCTCTGCAAGCTCTCCAGGACAACATAAATTCTGGGGCTCTGTGCTTTCTTTTGTTCTGAACAAGTGTTACTGTTTTCTGCACAAAAGCGATTCTGCGAAGCAATGTGAACACTTCTGCTTCCCAGGCACAGAGAAGGTGCTAGCAGGGAATTCTCTGCCTGCCTTTCCCCAGTGCTCTGCAAGCTCTCCAGGACAACATAAAATCTGGGGCTCTGTGCTTTCCTTCGTTCTGAACAAGTGTTATTGTTTTCTGCACAAAAGCGATTCTGCGAAGCAATGTGAACACTTCTGCTTCCCAGGCACAGAGAAGGTGCTAGCAGGGAATTCTCTGCCTGCCTTTCCCCAGTGCTCTGCAAGCTCTCCAGGACAACATAAAATCTGGGGCTCTGTGCTTTCTTTCGTTCTGAACAAGTGTTATTGTTTTCTGCACAAAAGCGATTCTGTGAAGCAATGTGAACACTTCTGTTTCCCAGGCACAGAGAAGGTGCTAGCAGGGAATTCTCTGCCTGCTTTTCCCCAGTGCTCTGCAAGCTCTCCAGGACAACATAAAATCTGGGGCTCTGTGCTTTCTTTCGTACTGAACAAGTGTTACTGTTGTCTGCACAAAAGCGATTCTGCCAAGCAATGTGAACACTTCTGTTTCCCAGGCACAGAGAAGGTGCTAGCAGGGAATTCTCTGCCTGCTTTTCCCCAGTGCTCTGCAAGCTCTCCAGGACAACATAAAATCTGGGGCTCTGTGCTTTCTTTCGTTCTGAACAAGTGTTAGTGTTTTCTGCACAAAAGAGATTCTGCGAAGCAATGTGAACACTTCTGTTTCCCAGGCACAGAGAAGGTGCTAGCAGGGAATTCTCTGCCTGCTTTCCCCAGTGCTCTGCAAGCTCTCCAGGACAACATAAAATCTGGGGCTCTGTGCTTTCTTTCGTACTGAACAAGTGTTACTGTTTTCTGCACAAAAGCGATTCTGCGAAGCAATGTGAACACTTCTGATTCCCAGGCACAGAGAAGGTCCTAGCAGGGAATTCTCTGCTTGCTTTTCCCCAGTGCTCTGCAAGCTCTCCAGGACAACATAAAATCTGGGGCTCTGTGCTTTCTTTCGTTCTGAAAAAGTGTTACTGTTTTCTGCACAAAAGCGATTCTGCGAAGCAATGTGAACACTTCTGTTTCCCAGGCACAGAGAAGGTGCTAGCAGGGAATTCTCTGCCTGCTTTTCCCCAGTGCTCTGCAAGCTCTCCAGGACAACATAAAATCTGGGGCTCTGTGCTTTCTTTCGTTCTGAACAAGTGTTACTGTTTTCTGCACAAAAGCGATTCTGCGAAGCAATGGGAACACTTCTGTTTCCCAGGCACAGAGAAGGTGCTAGCAGGGAATTCTCTGCCTGCTTTTCCCCAGTGCTCTGCAAGCTCTCCAGGACAACATAAAATCTGGGGCTCTGTGCTTTCTTTCGTACTGAACAAGTGTTACTGTTTTCTGCACAAAAGCGATTCTGCGAAGCAATGTGAACACTTCTGCTTCCCAGGCACAGAGAAGGTGCTAGCAGCGAATTCTCTGCTTGCTTTTCCCCAGTGCTCTGCAAGCTCTCCAGGACAACATAAAATCTGGGGCTCTGTGCTTTCTTTCGTTCTGAGCAAGTGTTATTGTTTTCTGCACAAAAGCGATTCTGCGAAGCAATGGGAACACTTCTGCTTCCCAGGCACAGAGAAGGTGCTAGCAGGGAATTCTCTGCCTGCCTTTCCCCAGTGCTCTGCAAGCTCTCCAGGACAACATAAAATCTGGGGCTCTGTGCTTTCTTTCGTTCTGAACAAGTGTTACTGTTTTCTGCACAAAAGCGATTCTGCGAAGCAATGTGAACACTTCTGTTTCCGAGGCACAGAGAAGGTGCTAGCAGGGAATTCTCTGCCTGCTTTTCCCCAGTGCTCTGCAAGCTCTCCAGGACAACATAAAATCTGGGGCTCTGTGCTTTCTTTTGTTCTGAACAAGTGTTACTGTTTTCTGCACAAAAGCGATTCTGCGAAGCAATGTGAACACTTCTGCTTCCCAGGCACAGAGAAGGTGCTAGCAGGGAATTCTCTGCCTGCCTTTCCCCAGTGCTCTGCAAGCTCTGCAGGACAACATAAAATCTGGGGCTCTGTGCTTTCTTTCGTTCTGAACAAGTGTTAGTGTTTTCTGCAGAAAAGCGATTCTGCGAAGCAATGGGAACACTTCTGTTTCCCAGGCACAGAGAAGGTGCTAGCAGGGAATTCTCTGCCTGCTTTTCCCCAGTGCTCTGCAAGCTCTCCAGGACAACATAAAATCTGGGGCTCTGTGCTTTCTTTCGTTCTGAACAAGTGTTACTGTTTTCTGCACAAAAGCGATTCTGCGAAGCAATGTGAACACTTCTGTTTCCCAGGCACAGAGAAGGTGCTAGCAGGGAATTCTCTGCCTGCTTTTCCCCAGTGCTCTGCAAGCTCTCCAGGACAACATAAAATCTGGGGCTCTGTGCTTTCTTTCGTTCTGAACAAGTGTTACTGTTTTCTGCACAAAAGCGATTCTGCGAAGCAATGGGAACACTTCTGTTTCCCAGGCACAGAGAAGGTGCTAGCAGGGAATTCTCTGCCTGCTTTTCCCCAGTGCTCTGCAAGCTCTCCAGGACAACATAAAATCTGGGGCTCTGTGCTTTCTTTCGTACTGAACAAGTGTTACTGTTTTCTGCACAAAAGCGATTCTGCGAAGCAATGTGAACACTTCTGCTTCCCAGGCACAGAGAAGGTGCTAGCAGGGAATTCTCTGCTTGCTTTTCCCCAGTGCTCTGCAAGCTCTCCAGGACAACATAAAATCTGGGGCTCTGTGCTTTCTTTCGTTCTGAGCAAGTGTTATTGTTTTCTGCACAAAAGCGATTCTGCGAAGCAATGGGAACACTTCTTTTTCCCAGGCACAGAGAAGGTGCTAGCAGGGAATTCTCTGCCTGCCTTTCCCCAGTGCTCTGCAAGCTCTCCAGGACAACATAAAATCTGGGGCTCTGTGCTTTCTTTCGTTCTGAACAAGTGTTACTGTTTTCTGCACAAAAGCGATTCTGCGAAGCAATGTGAACACTTCTGCTTCCCAGGCACAGAGAAGGTGCTAGCAGGGAATTCTCTGCCTGCTTTTCCCCAGTGCTCTGCAAGCTCTCCAGGACAACATAAAATCTGGGGCTCTGTGCTTTCTTTCGTACTGAACAACTGTTACTGTTTTCTGCACAAAAGCGATTCTGCGAAGCAATGTGAACACTTCTGCTTCCCAGGCACAGAGAAGGTGCTAGCAGCGAATTCTCTGCTTGCTTTTCCCCAGTGCTCTGCAAGCTCTCCAGGACAACATAAAATCTGGGGCTCTGTGCTTTCTTTCGTACTGAACAAGTGTTACTGTTTTCTGCACAAAAGCGATTCTGCGAAGCAATGGGAACACTTCTGCTTCCCAGGCACAGAGAAGGTGCTAGCAGGGAATTCTCTGCCTGCCTTTCCCCAGTGCTCTGCAAGCTCTCCAGGACAACATAAAATCTGGGGCTCTGTGCTTTCTTTCGTTCTGAACAAGTGTTACTGTTTTCTGCACAAAAGCGATTCTGCGAAGCAATGTGAACACTTCTGTTTCCCAGGCACAGAGAAGGTGCTAGCAGGGAATTCTCTGCCTGCTTTTCCCCAGTGCTCTGCAAGCTCTCCAGGACAACATAAAATCTGGGGCTCTGTGCTTTCTTTTGTTCTGAACAAGTGTTACTGTTTTCTGCACAAAAGCGATTCTGCGAAGCAATGTGAACACTTCTGCTTCCCAGGCACAGAGAAGGTGCTAGCAGGGAATTCTCTGCCTGCCTTTCCCCAGTGCTCTGCAAGCTCTGCAGGACAACATAAAATCTGGGGCTCTGTGCTTTCTTTCGTTCTGAACAAGTGTTATTGTTTTCTGCACAAAAGCGATTCTGCGAAGCAATGGGAACACTTCTGCTTCCCAGGCACAGAGAAGGTGCTAGCAGGGAATTCTCTGCCTGCCTTTCCCCAGTGCTCTGCAAGCTCTCCAGGACAACATAAAATCTGGGGCTCTGTGCTTTCTTTTGTTCTGAACAAGTGTTACTGTTTTCTGCTCAAAAGTGATTCTGCGAAGCAATGTGAACACTTCTGCTTCCCAGTCACATAGAAGGTGCTAGCAGGGAATTCTCTGCCTGCCTTTCCCCAGTGCTCTGCAAGCTCTACAGGACAACATAAATTCTGGGGCTCTGTGCTTTCTTTCGTCTCAACAAGTGTTACTGTTTTCTGCACAAAAGCGATTCTGCGAAGCAATGTGAACAGGCACAGAGAAGGTGCTAGCAGGGAATTCTCTGCCTGCCTTTCCCCAGTGCTCTGCAAGCTCTCCAGGACAACATAAAATCTGGGGCTCTGTGCTTTCTTTCGTTCTGAACAAGTGTTACTGTTTTCTGCACAAAAGCGATTCTGCGAAGCAATGGGAACACTTCTCTTTCCCAGGCACAGAGAAGGTGCTAGCAGGGAATTCTCTGCCTGCTTTTCCCCAGTACTCTGCAAGCTCTCCAGGACAACATAGAATCTGGGGCTCTGTGCTTTCTTTCGTTCTGAAGAAGTGTTATTGTTTTCTGCACAAAAGCGATTCTGCGAAGCAATGTGAAGACTTCTGCTTCCCAGGCACAGAGAAGGTGCTAGCAGGGAATTCTCTGCCTGCCTTTCCCCAGTGCTCTGCACGCTCTGCAGGACAACATAAAATCTGGGGCTCTGTGCTTTCTTTTGTTCTGAACAAGTGTTATTGTTTTCTGCACAAAAGCGATTCTGCGAAGCAATGTGAACACTTCTGCTTCCCAGGCACAGAGAAGGTGCTAGCAGGGAATTCTCTGCCTGCTTTTCCCCAGTGCTCTGCAAGCTCTCCAGGACAACATAAAATCTGGGGCTCTGTGCTTTCTTTCGTTCTGAACAAGTGTTAGTGTTTTCTGCACAAAAGCGATTCTGCGAAGCAATGTGAACACTTCTGTTTCCCAGGCACAGAGAAGGTGCTAGCAGGGAATTCTCTGCTTGCTTTTCCCCAGTGCTCTGCAAGCTCTCCAGCACAACATAAAATATGGGGCTCTGTGCTTTCTTTCCTTCTGAACAAGTGTTACTGTTTTCTGCACAAAAGCGATACTGCTAAGAAATGTGAACACTTCTGCTTCCCAGGCACAGAGAAGGTGCTAGCAGGGAATTCTCTGCCTGCTTTTCCCCAGTGCTCTGCAAGCTCTCCAGGACAACATAAATTCTGGGGCTCTGTGCTTTCTTTTGTTCTGAACAAGTGTTACTGTTTTCTGCACAAAAGCGATTCTGCGAAGCAATGTGAACACTTCTGCTTCCCAGGCACAGAGAAGGTGCTAGCAGGGAATTCTCTGCCTGCCTTTCCCCAGTGCTCTGCAAGCTCTCCAGGACAACATAAAATCTGGGGCTCTGTGCTTTCCTTCGTTCTGAACAAGTGTTATTGTTTTCTGCACAAAAGCGATTCTGCGAAGCAATGTGAACACTTCTGTTTCCCAGGCACAGAGAAGGTGCTAGCAGGGAATTCTCTGCCTGCTTTTCCCCAGTGCTCTGCAAGCTCTCCAGGACAACATAAAATCTGGGGCTCTGTGCTTTCTTTTGTTCTGAACAAGTGTTACTGTTTTCTGCACAAAAGCGATTCTGCGAAGCAATGTGAACACTTCTGCTTCCCAGGCACAGAGAAGGTGCTAGCAGGGAATTCTCTGCCTGCCTTTCCCCAGTGCTCTGCAAGCTCTCCAGGACAACATAAAATCTGGGGCTCTGTGCTTTCTTTCGTTCTGAACAAGTGTTACTGTTTTCTGCAGAAATGCGATTCTGCCAAGCAATGTGAACACTTCTGTTTCCCAGGCACAGAGAAGGTGCTAGCAGGGAATTCTCTGCCTGCTTTTCCCCAGTGCTCTGCAAGCTCTCCAGGACAACATAAAATCTGGGGCTCTGTGCTTTCTTTCGTTCTGAACAAGTGTTATTGTTTTCTGCGCAAAAGCGATTCTGTGAAGCAATGGGAACACTTCTGTTTCCCAGGCACAGAGAAGGTGCTAGCAGGGAATTCTCTGCCTGCTTTTCCCCAGTGCTCTGCAAGCTCTCCAGGACAACATAAAATCTGGGGCTCTGTGCTTTCTTTCGTACTGAACAAGTGTTACTGTTGTCTGCACAAAAGCGATTCTGCCAAGCAATGTGAACACTTCTGTTTCCCAGGCACAGAGAAGGTGCTAGCAGGGAATTCTCTGCCTGCTTTTCCCCAGTGCTCTGCAAGCTCTCCAGGACAACATAAAATCTGGGGCTCTGTGCTTTCTTTCGTTCTGAACAAGTGTTACTGTTTTCTGCACAAAAGCGATTCTGCGAAGCAATGGGAACACTTCTGTTTCCCAGGCACAGAGAAGGTGCTAGCAGGGAATTCTCTGCCTGCTTTTCCCCAGTGCTCTGCAAGCTCTCCAGGACAACATAAAATCTGGGGCTCTGTGCTTTCTTTTGTTCTGAACAAGTGTTACTGTTTTCTGCACAAAAGCGATTCTGCGAAGCAATGTGAACACTTCTGCTTCCCAGGCACAGAGAAGGTGCTAGCAGGGAATTCTCTGCCTGCCTTTCCCCAGTGCTCTGCAAGCTCTGCAGGACAACATAAAATCTGGGGCTCTGTGCTTTCTTTCGTTCTGAACAAGTGTTAGTGTTTTCTGCAGAAAAGCGATTCTGCGAAGCAATGGGAACACTTCTGTTTCCCAGGCACAGAGAAGGTGCTAGCAGGGAATTCTCTGCCTGCTTTTCCCCAGTGCTCTGCAAGCTCTCCAGGACAACATAAAATCTGGGGCTCTGTGCTTTCTTTCGTTCTGAACAAGTGTTACTGTTTTCTGCACAAAAGCGATTCTGCGAAGCAATGGGAACACTTCTGTTTCCCAGGCACAGAGAAGGTGCTAGCAGGGAATTCTCTGCCTGCTTTTCCCCAGTGCTCTGCAAGCTCTCCAGGACAACATAAAATCTGGGGCTCTGTGCTTTCTTTCGTTCTGAACAAGTGTTACTGTTTTCTGCACAAAAGCGATTCTGCGAAGCAATGGGAACACTTCTGTTTCCCAGGCACAGAGAAGGTGCTAGCAGGGAATTCTCTGCCTGCTTTTCCCCAGTGCTCTGCAAGCTCTCCAGGACAACATAAAATCTGGGGCTCTGTGCTTTCTTTCGTACTGAACAAGTGTTACTGTTTTCTGCACAAAAGCGATTCTGCGAAGCAATGTGAACACTTCTGCTTCCCAGGCACAGAGAAGGTGCTAGCAGGGAATTCTCTGCTTGCTTTTCCCCAGTGCTCTGCAAGCTCTCCAGGACAACATAAAATCTGGGGCTCTGTGCTTTCTTTCGTTCTGAGCAAGTGTTATTGTTTTCTGCACAAAAGCGATTCTGCGAAGCAATGGGAACACTTCTGCTTCCCAGGCACAGAGAAGGTGCTAGCAGGGAATTCTCTGCCTGCCTTTCCCCAGTGCTCTGCAAGCTCTCCAGGACAACATAAAATCTGGGGCTCTGTGCTTTCTTTCGTTCTGAACAAGTGTTACTGTTTTCTGCACAAAAGCGATTCTGCGAAGCAATGTGAACACTTCTGCTTCCCAGGCACAGAGAAGGTGCTAGCAGGGAATTCTCTGCCTGCTTTTCCCCAGTGCTCTGCAAGCTCTCCAGGACAACATAAAATCTGGGGCTCTGTGCTTTCTTTCGTACTGAACAACTGTTACTGTTTTCTGCACAAAAGCGATTCTGCGAAGCAATGTGAACACTTCTGCTTCCCAGGCACAGAGAAGGTGCTAGCAGCGAATTCTCTGCTTGCTTTTCCCCAGTGCTCTGCAAGCTCTCCAGGACAACATAAAATCTGGGGCTCTGTGCTTTCTTTCGTTCTGAGCAAGTGTTATTGTTTTCTGCACAAAAGCGATTCTGCGAAGCAATGGGAACACTTCTGCTTCCCAGGCACAGAGAAGGTGCTAGCAGGGAATTCTCTGCCTGCCTTTCCCCAGTGCTCTGCAAGCTCTCCAGGACAACATAAAATCTGGGGCTCTGTGCTTTCTTTCGTTCTGAACAAGTGTTACTGTTTTCTGCACAAAAGCGATTCTGCGAAGCAATGTGAACACTTCTGTTTCCCAGGCACAGAGAAGGTGCTAGCAGGGAATTCTCTGCCTGCTTTTCCCCAGTGCTCTGCAAGCTCTCCAGGACAACATAAAATCTGGGGCTCTGTGCTTTCTTTTGTTCTGAACAAGTGTTACTGTTTTCTGCACAAAAGCGATTCTGCGAAGCAATGTGAACACTTCTGCTTCCCAGGCACAGAGAAGGTGCTAGCAGGGAATTCTCTGCCTGCCTTTCCCCAGTGCTCTGCAAGCTCTGCAGGACAACATAAAATCTGGGGCTCTGTGCTTTCTTTCGTTCTGAACAAGTGTTATTGTTTTCTGCACAAAAGCGATTCTGCGAAGCAATGGGAACACTTCTGCTTCCCAGGCACAGAGAAGGTGCTAGCAGGGAATTCTCTGCCTGCCTTTCCCCAGTGCTCTGCAAGCTCTCCAGGACAACATAAAATCTGGGGCTCTGTGCTTTCTTTTGTTCTGAACAAGTGTTACTGTTTTCTGCTCAAAAGTGATTCTGCGAAGCAATGTGAACACTTCTGCTTCCCAGTCACATAGAAGGTGCTAGCAGGGAATTCTCTGCCTGCCTTTCCCCAGTGCTCTGCAAGCTCTACAGGACAACATAAATTCTGGGGCTCTGTGCTTTCTTTCGTCTCAACAAGTGTTACTGTTTTCTGCACAAAAGCGATTCTGCGAAGCAATGTGAACAGGCACAGAGAAGGTGCTAGCAGGGAATTCTCTGCCTGCCTTTCCGCAGTGCTCTGCAAGCTCTCCAGGACAACATAAAATCTGGGGCTCTGTGCTTTCTTTCGTTCTGAACAAGTGTTACTGTTTTCTGCACAAAAGCGATTCTGCGAAGCAATGGGAACACTTCTCTTTCCCAGGCACAGAGAAGGTGCTAGCAGGGAATTCTCTGCCTGCTTTTCCCCAGTACTCTGCAAGCTCTCCAGGACAACATAGAATCTGGGGATCTGTGCTTTCTTTCGTTCTGAAGAAGTGTTATTGTTTTCTGCACAAAAGCGATTCTGCGAAGCAATGTGAAGACTTCTGCTTCCCAGGCACAGAGAAGGTGCTAGCAGGGAATTCTCTGCCTGCCTTTCCCCAGTGCTCTGCACGCTCTGCAGGACAACATAAAATCTGGGGCTCTGTGCTTTCTTTTGTTCTGAACAAGTGTTATTGTTTTCTGCACAAAAGCGATTCTGCGAAGCAATGTGAACACTTCTGCTTCCCAGGCACAGAGAAGGTGCTAGCAGGGAATTCTCTGCCTGCTTTTCCCCAGTGCTCTGCAAGCTCTCCAGGACAACATAAAATCTGGGGCTCTGTGCTTTCTTTCGTTCTGAACAAGTGTTAGTGTTTTCTGCACAAAAGCGATTCTGCGAAGCAATGTGAACACTTCTGTTTCCCAGGCACAGAGAAGGTGCTAGCAGGGAATTCTCTGCTTGCTTTTCCCCAGTGCTCTGCAAGCTCTCCAGCACAACATAAAATATGGGGCTCTGTGCTTTCTTTCCTTCTGAACAAGTGTTACTGTTTTCTGCACAAAAGCGATACTGCTAAGAAATGTGAACACTTCTGCTTCCCAGGCACAGAGAAGGTGCTAGCAGGGAATTCTCTGCCTGCTTTTCCCCAGTGCTCTGCAAGCTCTCCAGGACAACATAAATTCTGGGGCTCTGTGCTTTCTTTTGTTCTGAACAAGTGTTACTGTTTTCTGCACAAAAGCGATTCTGCGAAGCAATGTGAACACTTCTGCTTCCCAGGCACAGAGAAGGTGCTAGCAGGGAATTCTCTGCCTGCCTTTCCCCAGTGCTCTGCAAGCTCTCCAGGACAACATAAAATCTGGGGCTCTGTGCTTTCCTTCGTTCTGAACAAGTGTTATTGTTTTCTGCACAAAAGCGATTCTGCGAAGCAATGTGAACACTTCTGTTTCCCAGGCTCAGAGAAGGTGCTAGCAGGGAATTCTCTGCCTGCTTTTCCCCAGTGCTCTGCAAGCTCTCCAGGACAACATAAAATCTGGGGCTCTGTGCTTTCTTTTGTTCTGAACAAGTGTTAGTGTTTTCTGCACAAAAGCGATTCTGCGAAGCAATGTGAACACTTCTGCTTCCCAGGCACAGAGAAGGTGCTAGCAGGGAATTCTCTGCCTGCCTTTCCCCAGTGCTCTGCAAGCTCTCCAGGACAACATAAAATCTGGGGCTCTGTGCTTTCTTTCGTTCTGAACAAGTGTTACTGTTTTCTGCAGAAATGCGATTCTGCCAAGCAATGTGAACACTTCTGTTTCCCAGGCACAGAGAAGGTGCTAGCAGGGAATTCTCTGCCTGCTTTTCCCCAGTGCTCTGCAAGCTCTCCAGGACAACATAAAATCTGGGGCTCTGTGCTTTCTTTCGTTCTGAACAAGTGTTATTGTTTTCTGCGCAAAAGCGATTGTGTGAAGCAATGGGAACACTTCTGTTTCCCAGGCACAGAGAAGGTGCTAGCAGGGAATTCTCTGCCTGCTTTTCCCCAGTGCTCTGCAAGCTCTCCAGGACAACATAAAATCTGGGGCTCTGTGCTTTCTTTCGTACTGAACAAGTGTTACTGTTGTCTGCACAAAAGCGATTCTGCCAAGCAATGTGAACACTTCTGTTTCCCAGGCACAGAGAAGGTGCTAGCAGGGAATTCTCTGCCTGCTTTTCCCCAGTGCTCTGCAAGCTCTCCAGGACAACATAAAATCTGGGGCTCTGTGCTTTCTTTCGTTCTGAACAAGTGTTAGTGTTTTCTGCAGAAAAGCGATTCTGCGAAGCAATGGGAACACTTCTGTTTCCCAGGCACAGAGAAGGTGCTAGCAGGGAATTCTCTGCCTGCTTTTCCCCAGTGCTCTGCAAGCTCTCCAGGACAACATAAAATCTGGGGCTCTGTGCTTTCTTTCGTACTGAACAAGTGTTACTGTTGTCTGCACAAAAGCAATTCTGCGAAGCAATGTGAACACTTCTGCTTCCCAGGCACAGAGAAGGTGCTAGCAGGGAATTCTCTGCTTGCTTTTCCCCAGTGCTCTGCAAGCTCTCCAGGACAACATAAAATCTGGGGCTCTGTGCTTTCTTTTGTTCTGAACAAGTGTTACTGTTTTCTGCACAAAAGCGATTCTGCGAAGCAATGTGAACACTTCTGCTTCCCAGGCACAGAGAAGGTGCTAGCAGGGAATTCTCTGCCTGCCTTTCCCCAGTGATCTGCAAGCTCTGCAGGACAACATAAAATCTGGGGCTCTGTGCTTTCTTTCGTTCTGAACAAGTGTTATTGTTTTCTGCACAAAAGCGATTCTGCGAAGCAATGTGAACACTTCTGTTTCCCAGGCACAGAGAAGGTGCTAGCAGGGAATTCTCTGCCTGCTTTTCCCCAGTGCTCTGCAAGCTCTCCAGGACAACATAAAATCTGGGGCTCTGTGCTTTCTTTTGTTCTGAAAAAGTGTTACTGTTGTCTGCACAAAAGCGATTCTGCGAAGCAATGTGAACACTTCTGCTTCCCAGGCACAGAGAAGGTGCTAGCAGGGAATTCTCTGCCTGCCTTTCACCAGTGCTCTGCAAGCTCTCCAGGACAACATAAAATCTGGGGCTCTGTGCTTTCTTTCGTTCTGAACAAGTGTTACTGTTTTCTGCACAAAAGCGATTCTGCCAAGCAATGTGAACACTTCTGTTTCCCAGGCACAGAGAAAGTGCTAGCAGGGAATTCTCTGCCTGCTTTTCCCCAGTGCTCTGCAAGCTCTCCAGGACAACATAAAATCTGGGGCTCTGTGCTTTCTTTCGTTCTGAACAAGTGTTAGTGTTATCTGCACAAAAGCGATTCTGCGAAGCAATGGGAACACTTCTGTTTCCCAGGCACAGAGAAGGTGCTAGCAGGGAATTCTCTGCCTGCTTTTCCCCAGTGCTCTGCAAGCTCTCCAGGACAACATAAATTCTGGGGCTCTGTGCTTTCTTTCGTACTGAACAAGTGTTACTGTTTTCTGCACAAAAGCGATTCTGCGAAGCAATGTGAACACTTCTGCTTCCCAGGCACAGAGAAGGTGCTAGCAGGGAATTCTCTGCCTGCTTTTCCCCAGTGCTCTGCAAGCTCTCCAGGACAACATAAAATCTGGGGCTCTGTGCTTTCTTTCGTACTGAACAAGTGTTACTGTTTTCTGCACAAAAGCGATTCTGCGAAGCAATGTGAACACTTCTGTTTCCTAGGCACAGAGAAGGTGCTAGCAGGGAATTCTCTGCCTGCTTTTCCCCAGTGCTCTGCAAGCTCTCCAGGACAACATAAAATCTGGGGCTCTGTGCTTTCTTTCGTTCTGAACAAGTGTTACTGTTTTCTGCACAAAAGCGATTCTGCGAAGCAATGTGAACACTTCTGTTTCCCAGGCACAGAGAAGGTGCTAGCAGGGAATTCTCTGCCTGCTTTTCCCCAGTGCTCTGCAAGCTCTCCAGGACAACATAAAATCTGGGGCTCTGTGCTTTCTTTCGTACTGAACAAGTGTTACTGTTTTCTGCACAAAAGCGATTCTGCGAAGCAATGTGAACACTTCTGCTTCCCAGGCACAGAGAAGGTGCTAGCAGGGAATTCTCTGCCTGCCTTTCCCCAGTGCTCTGCAAGCTCTCCAGGACAACATAAAATCTGGGGCTCTGTGCTTTCTTTCGTTCTGAACAAGTGTTACTGTTTTCTGCACAAAAGCGATTCTGCGAAGCAATGTGAACAGGCACAGAGAAGGTGCTAGCAGGGAATTCTCTGCCTGCCTTTCCCCAGTGCTCTGCAAGCTCTCCAGGACAACATAAAATCTGGGGCTCTGTGCTTTCTTTCGTTCTGAACAAGTGTTACTGTTTTCTGCACAAAAGCGATTCTGCGAAGCAATGGGAACACTTCTGCTTCCCAGGCACAGAGAAGGTGCTAGCAGGGAATTCTCTGCCTGCCTTTCCCCAGTGCTCTGCAAGCTCTCCAGGACAACATAAAATCTGGGGCTCTGTGCTTTCTTTTGTTCTGAACAAGTGTTACTGTTTTCTGCACAAAAGTGATTCTGCGAAGCAATGTGAACACTTCTGCTTCCCAGTCACATAGAAGGTGCTAGCAGGGAATTCTCTGCCTGCCTTTCCCCAGTGCTCTGCAAGCTCTACAGGACAACATAAATTCTGGGGCTCTGTGCTTTCTTTCGTCTCAACAAGTGTTACTGTTTTCTGCACAAAAGCGATTCTGCGAAGCAATGTGAACAGGCACAGAGAAGGTGCTAGCAGGGAATTCTCTGCCTGCCTTTCCCCAGTGCTCTGCAAGCTCTCCAGGACAACATAAAATCTGGGGCTCTGTGCTTTCTTTCGTTCTGAACAAGTGTTACTGTTTTCTGCACAAAAGCGATTCTGCGAAGCAATGGGAACACTTCTCTTTCCCAGGCACAGAGAAGGTGCTAGCAGGGAATTCTCTGCCTGCTTTTCCCCAGTACTCTGCAAGCTCTCCAGGACAACATAGAATCTGGGGCTCTGTGCTTTCTTTCGTTCTGAAGAAGTGTTATTGTTTTCTGCACAAAAGCGATTCTGCGAAGCAATGTGAAGACTTCTGCTTCCCAGGCACAGAGAAGGTGCTAGCAGGGAATTCTCTGCCTGCCTTTCCCCAGTGGTCTGCACGCTCTGCAGGACAACATAAAATCTGGGGCTCTGTGCTTTCTTTTGTTCTGAACAAGTGTTATTGTTTTCTGCACAAAAGCGATTCTGCGAAGCAATGTGAACACTTCTGCTTCCCAGGCACAGAGAAGGTGCTAGCAGGGAATTCTCTGCCTGCTTTTCCCCAGTGCTCTGCAAGCTCTCCAGGACAACATAAAATCTGGGGCTCTGTGCTTTCTTTCGTTCTGAACAAGTGTTAGTGTTTTCTGCACAAAAGCGATTCTGCGAAGCAATGTGAACACTTCTGTTTCCCAGGCACAGAGAAGGTGCTAGCAGGGAATTCTCTGCCTGGTTTTCCCCAGTACTCTGCAAGCTCTCCAGCACAACATAAAATATGGGGCTCTGTGCTTTCTTTCCTTCTGAACAAGTGTTACTGTTTTCTGCACAAAAGCGATACTGCTAAGAAATGTGAACACTTCTGCTTCCCAGGCACAGAGAAGGTGCTAGCAGGGAATTCTCTGCCTGCTTTTCCCCAGTGCTCTGCAAGCTCTCCAGGACAGCATAAATTCTGGGGCTCTGTGCTTTCTTTTGTTCTGAACAAGTGTTACTGTTTTCTGCACAAAAGCGATTCTGCGAAGCAATGTGAACACTTCTGCTTCCCAGGCACAGAGAAGGTGCTAGCAGGGAATTCTCTGCCTGCCTTTCCCCAGTGCTCTGCAAGCTCTCGAGGACAACATAAAATCTGGGGCTCTGTGCTTTCCTTCGTTCTGAACAAGTGTTATTGTTTTCTGCACAAAAGCGATTCTGCGAAGCAATGTGAACACTTCTGTTTCCCAGGCACAGAGAAGGTGCTAGCAGGGAATTCTCTGCCTGCTTTTCCCCAGTGCTCTGCAAGCTCTCCAGGACAACATAAAATCTGGGGCTCTGTGCTTTCTTTTGTTCTGAACAAGTGTTACTGTTTTCTGCACAAAAGCGATTCTGCGAAGCAATGTGAACACTTCTGCTTCCCAGGCACAGAGAAGGTGCTAGCAGGGCATTCTCTGCCTGCCTTTCCCCAGTGCTCTGCAAGCTCTCCAGGACAACATAAAATCTGGGGCTCTGTGCTTTCTTTCGTTCTGAACAAGTGTTACTGTTTTCTGCAGAAATGCGATTCTGCCAAGCAATGTGAACACTTCTGTTTCCCAGGCACAGAGAAGGTGCTAGCAGGGAATTCTCTGCCTGCTTTTCCCCAGTGCTCTGCAAGCTCTCCAGGACAACATAAAATCTGGGGCTCTGTGCTTTCTTTCGTTCTGAACAAGTGTTATTGTTTTCTGCGCAAAAGCGATTCTGTGAAGCAATGGGAACACTTCTGTTTCCCAGGCACAGAGAAGGTGCTAGCAGGGAATTCTCTGCCTGCTTTTCCCCAGTGCTCTGCAAGCTCTCCAGGACAACATAAAATCTGGGGCTCTGTGCTTTCTTTCGTACTGAACAAGTGTTACTGTTGTCTGCACAAAAGCGATTCTGCCAAGCAATGTGAACACTTCTGTTTCCCAGGCACAGAGAAGGTGCTAGCAGGGAATTCTCTGCCTGCTTTTCCCCAGTGCTCTGCAAGCTCTCCAGGACAACATAAAATCTGGGGCTCTGTGCTTTCTTTCGTTCTGAACAAGTGTTAGTGTTTTCTGCAGAAAAGCGATTCTGCGAAGCAATGGGAACACTTCTGTTTCCCAGGCACAGAGAAGGTGCTAGCAGGGAATTCTCTGCCTGCTTTTCCCCAGTGCTCTGCAAGCTCTCCAGGACAACATAAAATCTGGGGCTCTGTGCTTTCTTTCGTTCTGAACAAGTGTTACTGTTTTCTGCACAAAAGCGATTCTGCGAAGCAATGTGAACACTTCTGTTTCCCAGGCACAGAGAAGGTGCTAGCAGGGAATTCTCTGCCTGCTTTTCCCCAGTGCTCTGCAAGCTCTCCAGGACAACATAAAATCTGGGGCTCTGTGCTTTCTTTCGTTCTGAACAAGTGTTACTGTTTTCTGCACAAAAGCGATTCTGCGAAGCAATGGGAACACTTCTGTTTCCCAGGCACAGAGAAGGTGCTAGCAGGGAATTCTCTGCCTGCTTTTCCCCAGTGCTCTGCAAGCTCTCCAGGACAACATAAAATCTGGGGCTCTGTGCTTTCTTTCGTACTGAACAAGTGTTACTGTTTTCTGCACAAAAGCGATTCTGCGAAGCAATGTGAACACTTCTGCTTCCCAGGCACAGAGAAGGTGCTAGCAGGGAATTCTCTGCTTGCTTTTCCCCAGTGCTCTGCAAGCTCTCCAGGACAACATAAAATCTGGGGCTCTGTGCTTTCTTTCGTTCTGAGCAAGTGTTATTGTTTTCTGCACAAAAGCGATTCTGCGAAGCAATGGGAACACTTCTGCTTCCCAGGCACAGAGAAGGTGCTAGCAGGGAATTCTCTGCCTGCCTTTCCCCAGTGCTCTGCAAGCTCTCCAGGACAACATAAAATCTGGGGCTCTGTGCTTTCTTTCGTTCTGAACAAGTGTTACTGTTTTCTGCACAAAAGCGATTCTGCGAAGCAATGTGAACACTTCTGCTTCCCAGGCACAGAGAAGGTGCTAGCAGGGAATTCTCTGCCTGCTTTTCCCCAGTGCTCTGCAAGCTCTCCAGGACAACATAAAATCTGGGGCTCTGTGCTTTCTTTCGTACTGAACAAGTGTTACTGTTTTCTGCACAAAAGCGATTCTGCGAAGCAATGGGAACACTTCTGTTTCCCAGGCACAGAGAAGGTGCTAGCAGGGAATTCTCTGCCTGCTTTTCCCCAGTGCTCTGCAAGCTCTCCAGGACAACATAAAATCTGGGGCTCTGTGCTTTCTTTTGTTCTGAACAAGTGTTACTGTTTTCTGCACAAAAGCGATTCTGCGAAGCAATGTGAACACTTCTGCTTCCCAGGCACAGAGAAGGTGCTAGCAGGGAATTCTCTGCCTGCCTTTCCCCAGTGCTCTGCAAGCTCTGCAGGACAACATAAAATCTGGGGCTCTGTGCTTTCTTTCGTTCTGAACAAGTGTTATTGTTTTCTGCACAAAAGCGATTCTGCTAAGAAATGTGAACACTTCTGCTTCCCAGGCACAGAGAAGGTGCTAGCAGGGAATTCTCTGCCTGCTTTTCCCCAGTGCTCTGCAAGCTCTCCAGGACAACATAAATTCTGGGGCTCTGTGCTTTCTTTCGTTCTGAACAAGTGTTACTGTTTTCTGCACAAAAGCGATTCTGCGAAGCAATGTGAACACTTCTGCTTCCCAGGCACAGAGAAGGTGCTAGCAGGGAATTCTCTGCCTGCCTTTCCCCAGTGCTCTGCAAGCTCTCCAGGACAACATAAAATCTGGGGCTCTGTGCTTTCCTTCGTTCTGAACAAGTGTTATTGTTTTCTGCACAAAAGCGATTCTGCGAAGCAATGTGAACACTTCTGCTTCCCAGGCACAGAGAAGGTGCTAGCAGGGAATTCTCTGCCTGCCTTTCCCCAGTGCTCTGCAAGCTCTCCAGGACAACATAAAATCTGGGGCTCTGTGCTTTCTTTCGTTCTGAACAAGTGTTATTGTTTTCTGCACAAAAGCGATTCTGTGAAGCAATGTGAACACTTCTGTTTCCCAGGCACAGAGAAGGTGCTAGCAGGGAATTCTCTGCCTGCTTTTCCCCAGTGCTCTGCAAGCTCTCCAGGACAACATAAAATCTGGGGCTCTGTGCTTTCTTTCGTACTGAACAAGTGTTACTGTTGTCTGCACAAAAGCGATTCTGCCAAGCAATGTGAACACTTCTGTTTCCCAGGCACAGAGAAGGTGCTAGCAGGGAATTCTCTGCCTGCTTTTCCCCAGTGCTCTGCAAGCTCTCCAGGACAACATAAAATCTGGGGCTCTGTGCTTTCTTTCGTTCTGAACAAGTGTTAGTGTTTTCTGCACAAAAGAGATTCTGCGAAGCAATGTGAACACTTCTGTTTCCCAGGCACAGAGAAGGTGCTAGCAGGGAATTCTCTGCCTGCTTTTCCCCAGTGCTCTGCAAGCTCTCCAGGACAACATAAAATCTGGGGCTCTGTGCTTTCTTTCGTACTGAACAAGTGTTACTGTTTTCTGCACAAAAGCGATTCTGCGAAGCAATGTGAACACTTCTGCTTCCCAGGCACAGAGAAGGTGCTAGCAGCGAATTCTCTGCTTGCTTTTCCCCAGTGCTCTGCAAGCTCTCCAGGACAACATAAAATCTGGGGCTCTGTGCTTTCTTTCGTTCTGAACAAGTGTTACTGTTTTCTGCACAAAAGCGATTCTGCGAAGCAATGTGAACACTTCTGTTTCCCAGGCACAGAGAAGGTGCTAGCAGGGAATTCTCTGCCTGCTTTTCCCCAGTGCTCTGCAAGCTCTCCAGGACAACATAAAATCTGGGGCTCTGTGCTTTCTTTCGTTCTGAACAAGTGTTACTGTTTTCTGCACAAAAGCGATTCTGCGAAGCAATGTGAACACTTCTGTTTCCCAGGCACAGAGAAGGTGCTAGCAGGGAATTCTCTGCCTGCTTTTCCCCAGTGCTCTGCAAGCTCTCCAGGACAACATAAAATCTGGGGCTCTGTGCTTTCTTTTGTTCTGAACAAGTGTTACTGTTTTCTGCACAAAAGCGATTCTGCGAAGCAATGTGAACACTTCTGCTTCCCAGGCACAGAGAAGGTGCTAGCAGGGAATTCTCTGCCTGCCTTTCCCCAGTGCTCTGCAAGCTCTCCAGGACAACATAAAATCTGGGGCTCTGTGCTTTCTTTCGTTCTGAACAAGTGTTATTGTTTTCTGCACAAAAGCGATTCTGCGAAGCAATGTGAACACTTCTGTTTCCCAGGCACAGAGAAGGTGCTAGCAGGGAATTCTCTGCCTGCTTTTCCCCAGTGCTCTGCAAGCTCTCCAGGACAACATAAAATCTGGGGCTCTGTGCTTTCTTTTGTTCTGAAAAAGTGTTACTGTTGTCTGCACAAAAGCGATTCTGCGAAGCAATGTGAACACTTCTGCTTCCCAGGCACAGAGAAGGTGCTAGCAGGGAATTCTCTGCCTGCCTTTCACCAGTGCTCTGCAAGCTCTCCAGGACAACATAAAATCTGGGGCTCTGTGCTTTCTTTCGTTCTGAACAAGTGTTACTGTTTTCTGCACAAAAGCGATTCTGCGAAGCAATGTGAACACTTCTGTTTCCCAGGCACAGAGAAGGTGCTAGCAGGGAATTCTCTGCCTGCTTTTCCCCAGTGCTCTGCAAGCTCTCCAGGACAACATAAAATCTGGGGCTCTGTGCTTTCTTTCGTACTGAACAAGTGTTACTGTTTTCTGCACAAAAGCGATTCTGCGAAGCAATGTGAACACTTCTGCTTCCCAGGCACAGAGAAGGTGCTAGCAGGAAATTCTCTGCCTGCCTTTCCCCAGTGCTCTGCAAGCTCTCCAGGACAACATAAAATCTGGGGCTCTGTGCTTTCTTTCGTTCTGAACAAGTGTTACTGTTTTCTGCACAAAAGCGATTCTGCGAAGCAATGGGAACACTTCTGCTTCCCAGGCACAGAGAAGGTGCTAGCAGGGAATTCTCTGCCTGCCTTTCCCCAGTGCTCTGCAAGCTCTCCAGGACAACATAAAATCTGGGGCTCTGTGCTTTCTTTCGTTCTGAACAAGTGTTACTGTTTTCTGCACAAAAGCGATTCTGCGAAGCAATGTGAACAGGCACAGAGAAGGTGCTAGCAGGGAATTCTCTGCCTGCCTTTCCCCAGTGCTCTGCAAGCTCTCCAGGACAACATAAAATCTGGGGCTCTGTGCTTTCTTTCGTTCTGAACAAGTGTTACTGTTTTCTGCACAAAAGCGATTCTGCGAAGCAATGGGAACACTTCTGCTTCCCAGGCACAGAGAAGGTGCTAGCAGCGAATTCTCTGCCTGCCTTTCCCCAGTGCTCTGCAAGCTCTCCAGGACAACATAAAATCTGGGGCTCTGTGCTTTCTTTTGTTCTGAACAAGTGTTACTGTTTTCTGCACAAAAGTGATTCTGCGAAGCAATGTGAACACTTCTGCTTCCCAGTCACATAGAAGGTGCTAGCAGGGAATTCTCTGCCTGCCTTTCCCCAGTGCTCTGCAAGCTCTACAGGACAACATAAATTCTGGGGCTCTGTGCTTTCTTTCGTCTCAACAAGTGTTACTGTTTTCTGCACAAAAGCGATTCTGCGAAGCAATGTGAACAGGCACAGAGAAGGTGCTAGCAGGGAATTCTCTGCCTGCCTTTCCCCAGTGCTCTGCAAGCTCTCCAGGACAACATAAAATCTGGGGCTCTGTGCTTTCTTTCGTTCTGAACAAGTGTTACTGTTTTCTGCACAAAAGCGATTCTGCGAAGCAATGGGAACACTTCTCTTTCCCAGGCACAGAGAAGGTGCTAGCAGGGAATTCTCTGCCTGCTTTTCCCCAGTGCTCTGCAAGCTCTCCAGGACAACATAGAATCTGGGGCTCTGTGCTTTCTTTCGTTCTGAAGAAGTGTTATTGTTTTCTGCACAAAAGCGATTCTGCGAAGCAATGTGAAGACTTCTGCTTCCCAGGCACAGAGAAGGTGCTAGCAGGGAATTCTCTGCCTGCCTTTCCCCAGTGCTCTGCACGCTCTGCAGGACAACATAAAATCTGGGGCTCTGTGCTTTCTTTTGTTCTGAACAAGTGTTATTGTTTTCTGCACAAAAGCGATTCTGCGAAGCAATGTGAACACTTCTGCTTCCCAGGCACAGAGAAGGTGCTAGCAGGGAATTCTCTGCCTGCTTTTCCCCAGTGCTCTGCAAGCTCTCCAGGACAACATAAAATCTGGGGCTCTGTGCTTTCTTTCGTTCTGAACAAGTGTTAGTGTTTTCTGCACAAAAGCGATTCTGCGAAGCAATGTGAACACTTCTGTTTCCCAGGCACAGAGAAGGTGCTAGCAGGGAATTCTCTGCCTGGTTTTCCCCAGTACTCTGCAAGCTCTCCAGCACAACATAAAATATGGGGCTCTGTGCTTTCTTTCCTTCTGAACAAGTGTTACTGTTTTCTGCACAAAAGCGATACTGCTAAGAAATGTGAACACTTCTGCTTCCCAGGCACAGAGAAGGTGCTAGCAGGGAATTCTCTGCCTGCTTTTCCCCAGTGCTCTGCAAGCTCTCCAGGACAACATAAATTCTGGGGCTCTGTGCTTTCTTTTGTTCTGAAAAAGTGTTACTGTTGTCTGCACAAAAGCGATTCTGCGAAGCAATGTGAACACTTCTGCTTCCCAGGCACAGAGAAGGTGCTAGCAGGGAATTCTCTGCCTGCCTTTCACCAGTGCTCTGCAAGCTCTCCAGGACAACATAAAATCTGGGGCTCTGTGCTTTCTTTCGTTCTGAACAAGTGTTACTGTTTTCTGCACAAAAGCGATTCTGCGAAGCAATGTGAACACTTCTGTTTCCCAGGCACAGAGAAGGTGCTAGCAGGGAATTCTCTGCCTGCTTTTCCCCAGTGCTCTGCAAGCTCTCCAGGACAACATAAAATCTGGGGCTCTGTGCTTTCTTTCGTACTGAACAAGTGTTACTGTTTTCTGCACAAAAGCGATTCTGCGAAGCAATGTGAACACTTCTGCTTCCCAGGCACAGAGAAGGTGCTAGCAGGAAATTCTCTGCCTGCCTTTCCCCAGTGCTCTGCAAGCTCTCCAGGACAACATAAAATCTGGGGCTCTGTGCTTTCTTTCGTTCTGAACAAGTGTTACTGTTTTCTGCACAAAAGCGATTCTGCGAAGCAATGGGAACACTTCTGCTTCCCAGGCACAGAGAAGGTGCTAGCAGGGAATTCTCTGCCTGCCTTTCCCCAGTGCTCTGCAAGCTCTCCAGGACAACATAAAATCTGGGGCTCTGTGCTTTCTTTCGTTCTGAACAAGTGTTACTGTTTTCTGCACAAAAGCGATTCTGCGAAGCAATGTGAACAGGCACAGAGAAGGTGCTAGCAGGGAATTCTCTGCCTGCCTTTCCCCAGTGCTCTGCAAGCTCTCCAGGACAACATAAAATCTGGGGCTCTGTGCTTTCTTTCGTTCTGAACAAGTGTTACTGTTTTCTGCACAAAAGCGATTCTGCGAAGCAATGGGAACACTTCTGCTTCCCAGGCACAGAGAAGGTGCTAGCAGCGAATTCTCTGCCTGCCTTTCCCCAGTGCTCTGCAAGCTCTCCAGGACAACATAAAATCTGGGGCTCTGTGCTTTCTTTTGTTCTGAACAAGTGTTACTGTTTTCTGCACAAAAGTGATTCTGCGAAGCAATGTGAACACTTCTGCTTCCCAGTCACATAGAAGGTGCTAGCAGGGAATTCTCTGCCTGCCTTTCCCCAGTGCTCTGCAAGCTCTACAGGACAACATAAATTCTGGGGCTCTGTGCTTTCTTTCGTCTCAACAAGTGTTACTGTTTTCTGCACAAAAGCGATTCTGCGAAGCAATGTGAACAGGCACAGAGAAGGTGCTAGCAGGGAATTCTCTGCCTGCCTTTCCCCAGTGCTCTGCAAGCTCTCCAGGACAACATAAAATCTGGGGCTCTGTGCTTTCTTTCGTTCTGAACAAGTGTTACTGTTTTCTGCACAAAAGCGATTCTGCGAAGCAATGGGAACACTTCTCTTTCCCAGGCACAGAGAAGGTGCTAGCAGGGAATTCTCTGCCTGCTTTTCCCCAGTGCTCTGCAAGCTCTCCAGGACAACATAGAATCTGGGGCTCTGTGCTTTCTTTCGTTCTGAAGAAGTGTTATTGTTTTCTGCACAAAAGCGATTCTGCGAAGCAATGTGAAGACTTCTGCTTCCCAGGCACAGAGAAGGTGCTAGCAGGGAATTCTCTGCCTGCCTTTCCCCAGTGCTCTGCACGCTCTGCAGGACAACATAAAATCTGGGGCTCTGTGCTTTCTTTTGTTCTGAACAAGTGTTATTGTTTTCTGCACAAAAGCGATTCTGCGAAGCAATGTGAACACTTCTGCTTCCCAGGCACAGAGAAGGTGCTAGCAGGGAATTCTCTGCCTGCTTTTCCCCAGTGCTCTGCAAGCTCTCCAGGACAACATAAAATCTGGGGCTCTGTGCTTTCTTTCGTTCTGAACAAGTGTTAGTGTTTTCTGCACAAAAGCGATTCTGCGAAGCAATGTGAACACTTCTGTTTCCCAGGCACAGAGAAGGTGCTAGCAGGGAATTCTCTGCCTGGTTTTCCCCAGTACTCTGCAAGCTCTCCAGCACAACATAAAATATGGGGCTCTGTGCTTTCTTTCCTTCTGAACAAGTGTTACTGTTTTCTGCACAAAAGCGATACTGCTAAGAAATGTGAACACTTCTGCTTCCCAGGCACAGAGAAGGTGCTAGCAGGGAATTCTCTGCCTGCTTTTCCCCAGTGCTCTGCAAGCTCTCCAGGACAACATAAATTCTGGGGCTCTGTGCTTTCTTTTGTTCTGAACAAGTGTTACTGTTTTCTGCACAAAAGCGATTCTGCGAAGCAATGTGAACACTTCTGCTTCCCAGGCACAGAGAAGGTGCTAGCAGGGAATTCTCTGCCTGCCTTTCCCCAGTGCTCTGCAAGCTCTCCAGGACAACATAAAATCTGGGGCTCTGTGCTTTCCTTCGTTCTGAACAAGTGTTATTGTTTTCTGCACAAAAGCGATTCTGCGAAGCAATGTGAACACTTCTGTTTCCCAGGCACAGAGAAGGTGCTAGCAGGGAATTCTCTGCCTGCTTTTCCCCAGTGCTCTGCAAGCTCTCCAGGACAACATAAAATCTGGGGCTCTGTGCTTTCTTTTGTTCTGAACAAGTGTTACTGTTTTCTGCACAAAAGCGATTCTGCGAAGCAATGTGAACACTTCTGCTTCCCAGGCACAGAGAAGGTGCTAGCAGGGAATTCTCTGCCTGCCTTTCCCCAGTGCTCTGCAAGCTCTCCAGGACAACATAAAATCTGGGGCTCTGTGCTTTCTTTCGTTCTGAACAAGTGTTACTGTTTTCTGCAGAAATGCGATTCTGCCAAGCAATGTGAACACTTCTGTTTCCCAGGCACAGAGAAGGTGCTAGCAGGGAATTCTCTGCCTGCTTTTCCCCAGTGCTCTGCAAGCTCTCCAGGACAACATAAAATCTGGGGCTCTGTGCTTTCTTTCGTTCTGAACAAGTGTTATTGTTTTCTGCGCAAAAGCGATTCTGTGAAGCAATGGGAACACTTCTGTTTCCCAGGCACAGAGAAGGTGCTAGCAGGGAATTCTCTGCCTGCTTTTCCCCAGTGCTCTGCAAGCTCTCCAGGACAACATAAAATCTGGGGCTCTGTGCTTTCTTTCGTACTGAACAAGTGTTACTGTTGTCTGCACAAAAGCGATTCTGCCAAGCAATGTGAACACTTCTGTTTCCCAGGCACAGAGAAGGTGCTAGCAGGGAATTCTCTGCCTGCTTTTCCCCAGTGCTCTGCAAGCTCTCCAGGACAACATAAAATCTGGGGCTCTGTGCTTTCTTTCGTTCTGAACAAGTGTTAGTGTTTTCTGCAGAAAAGCGATTCTGCGAAGCAATGGGAACACTTCTGTTTCCCAGGCACAGAGAAGGTGCTAGCAGGGAATTCTCTGCCTGCTTTTCCCCAGTGCTCTGCAAGCTCTCCAGGACAACATAAAATCTGGGGCTCTGTGCTTTCTTTCGTTCTGAACAAGTGTTACTGTTTTCTGCACAAAAGCGATTCTGCGAAGCAATGGGAACACTTCTGTTTCCCAGGCACAGAGAAGGTGCTAGCAGGGAATTCTCTGCCTGCTTTTCCCCAGTGCTCTGCAAGCTCTCCAGGACAACATAAAATCTGGGGCTCTGTGCTTTCTTTCGTACTGAACAAGTGTTACTGTTTTCTGCACAAAAGCGATTCTGCGAAGCAATGTGAACACTTCTGCTTCCCAGGCACAGAGAAGGTGCTAGCAGGGAATTCTCTGCTTGCTTTTCCCCAGTGCTCTGCAAGCTCTCCAGGACAACATAAAATCTGGGGCTCTGTGCTTTCTTTCGTTCTGAGCAAGTGTTATTGTTTTCTGCACAAAAGCGATTCTGCGAAGCAATGGGAACACTTCTGCTTCCCAGGCACAGAGAAGGTGCTAGCAGGGAATTCTCTGCCTGCCTTTCCCCAGTGCTCTGCAAGCTCTCCAGGACAACATAAAATCTGGAGCTCTGTGCTTTCTTTCGTTCTGAACAAGTGTTACTGTTTTCTGCACAAAAGCGATTCTGCGAAGCAATGTGAACACTTCTGTTTCCCAGGCACAGAGAAGGTGCTAGCAGGGAATTCTCTGCCTGCTTTTCCCCAGTGCTCTGCAAGCTCTCCAGGACAACATAAAATCTGGGGCTCTGTGCTTTCTTTTGTTCTGAACAAGTGTTACTGTTTTCTGCACAAAAGCGATTCTGCGAAGCAATGTGAACACTTCTGTTTCCCAGGCACAGAGAAGGTGCTAGCAGGGAATTCTCTGCCTGCTTTTCCCCAGTGCTCTGCAAGCTCTCCAGGACAACATAAAATCTGGGGCTCTGTGCTTTCTTTTGTTCTGAAAAAGTGTTACTGTTGTCTGCACAAAAGCGATTCTGCGAAGCAATGTGAACACTTCTGCTTCCCAGGCACAGAGAAGGTGCTAGCAGGGAATTCTCTGCCTGCCTTTCACCAGTGCTCTGCAAGCTCTCCAGGACAACATAAAATCTGGGGCTCTGTGCTTTCTTTCGTTCTGAACAAGTGTTACTGTTTTCTGCACAAAAGCGATTCTGCCAAGCAATGTGAACACTTCTGTTTCCCAGGCACAGAGAAGGTGCTAGCAGGGAATTCTCTGCCTGCTTTTCCCCAGTGCTCTGCAAGCTCTCCAGGACAACATAAAATCTGGGGCTCTGTGCTTTCTTTCGTTCTGAACAAGTGTTACTGTTTTCTGCACAAAAGCGATTCTGCGAAGCAATGGGAACACTTCTGTTTCCCAGGCACAGAGAAGGTGCTAGCAGGGAATTCTCTGCCTGCTTTTCCCCAGTGCTCTGCAAGCTCTCCAGGACAACATAAAATCTGGGGCTCTGTGCTTTCTTTCGTACTGAACAAGTGTTACTGTTTTCTGCACAAAAGCGATTCTGCGAAGCAATCTGAACACTTCTGCTTCCCAGGCACAGAGAAGGTGCTAGCAGGGAATTCTCTGCCTGCTTTTCCCCAGTGCTCTGCAAGCTCTCCAGGACAACATAAAATCTGGGGCTCTGTGCTTTCTTTCGTACTGAACAAGTGTTACTGTTTTCTGCACAAAAGCGATTCTGCGAAGCAATGTGAACACTTCTGTTTCCTAGGCACAGAGAAGGTGCTAGCAGGGAATTCTCTGCCTGCTTTTCCCCAGTGCTCTGCAAGCTCTCCAGGACAACATAAAATCTGGGGCTCTGTGCTTTCTTTCGTTCTGAACAAGTGTTACTGTTTTCTGCACAAAAGCGATTCTGCGAAGCAATGTGAACACTTCTGTTTCCCAGGCACAGAGAAGGTGCTAGCAGGGAATTCTCTGCCTGCTTTTCCCCAGTGCTCTGCAAGCTCTCCAGGACAACATAAAATCTGGGGCTCTGTGCTTTCTTTCGTACTGAACAAGTGTTACTGTTTTCTGCACAAAAGCGATTCTGCGAAGCAATGTGAACACTTCTGCTTCCCAGGCACAGAGAAGGTGCTAGCAGGGAATTCTCTGCCTGCCTTTCCCCAGTGCTCTGCAAGCTCTCCAGGACAACATAAAATCTGGGGCTCTGTGCTTTCTTTCGTTCTGAACAAGTGTTACTGTTTTCTGCACAAAAGCGATTCTGCGAAGCAATGTGAACAGGCACAGAGAAGGTGCTAGCAGGGAATTCTCTGCCTGCCTTTCCCCAGTGCTCTGCAAGCTCTCCAGGACAACATAAAATCTGGGGCTCTGTGCTTTCTTTCGTTCTGAACAAGTGTTACTGTTTTCTGCACAAAAGCGATTCTGCGAAGCAATGGGAACACTTCTGCTTCCCAGGCACAGAGAAGGTGCTAGCAGGGAATTCTCTGCCTGCTTTTCCCCAGTGCTCTGCAAGCTCTCCAGGACAACATAAATTCTGGGGCTCTGTGCTTTCTTTTGTTCTGAACAAGTGTTACTGTTTTCTGCACAAAAGCGATTCTGCGAAGCAATGTGAACACTTCTGCTTCCCAGGCACAGAGAAGGTGCTAGCAGGGAATTCTCTGCCTGCCTTTCCCCAGTGCTCTGCAAGCTCTCCAGGACAACATAAAATCTGGGGCTCTATGCTTTCCTTCGTTCTGAACAAGTGTTATTGTTTTCTGCACAAAAGCGATTCTGCGAAGCAATGTGAACACTTCTGTTTCCCAGGCACAGAGAAGGTGCTAGCAGGGAATTCTCTGCCTGCTTTTCCCCAGTGCTCTGCAAGCTCTCCAGGACAACATAAAATCTGGGGCTCTGTGCTTTCTTTTGTTCTGAACAAGTGTTACTGTTTTCTGCACAAAAGCGATTCTGCGAAGCAATGTGAACACTTCTGCTTCCCAGGCACAGAGAAGGTGCTAGCAGGGAATTCTCTGCCTGCCTTTCCCCAGTGCTCTGCAAGCTCTCCAGGACAACATAAAATCTGGGGCTCTGTGCTTTTTTCGTTCTGAACAAGTGTTACTGTTTTCTGCAGAAATGCGATTCTGCCAAGCAATGTGAACACTTCTGCTTCCCAGGCACAGAGAAGGTGCTAGCAGGGAATTCTCTGCCTGCTTTTCCCCAGTGCTCTGCAAGCTCTCCAGGACAACATAAAATCTGGGGCTCTGTGCTTTCTTTCGTTCTGAACAAGTTTTATTGTTTTCTGCACAAAAGCGATTCTGTGAAGCAATGGGAACACTTCTGTTTCCCAGGCACAGAGAAGGTGCTAGCAGGGAATTCTCTGCCTGCTTTTCCCCAGTGCTCTGCAAGCTCTCCAGGACAACATAAAATCTGGGGCTCTGTGCTTTCTTTCGTACTGAACAACTGTTACTGTTTTCTGCACAAAAGCGATTCTGCCAAGCAATGTGAACACTTCTGTTTCCCAGGCACAGAGAAGGTGCTAGCAGGGAATTCTCTGCCTGCTTTTCCCCAGTGCTCTGCAAGCTCTCCAGGACAACATAAAATCTGGGGCTCTGTGCTTTCTTTCGTTCTGAACAAGTGTTAGTGTTTTCTGCACAAAAGCGATTCTGCGAAGCAATGGGAACACTTCTGTTTCCCAGGCACAGAGAAGGTGCTAGCAGGGAATTCTCTGCCTGCTTTTCCCCAGTGCTCTGCAAGCTCTCCAGGACAACATAAAATCTGGGGCTCTGTGCTTTCTTTCGTACTGAACAAGTGTTACTGTTTTCTGCACAAAAGCGATTCTGCGAAGCAATGTGAACACTTCTGCTTCCCAGGCACAGAGAAGGTGCTAGCAGGGAATTCTCTGCTTGCTTTTCCCCAGTGCTCTGCAAGCTCTCCAGGACAACATAAAATCTGGGGCTCTGTGCTTTCTTTCGTTCTGAACAAGTGTTACTGTTTTCTGCACAAAAGCGATTCTGCGAAGCAATGTGAACACTTCTGCTTCCCAGGCACAGAGAAGGTGCTAGCAGGGAATTCTCTGCCTGCTTTTCCCCAGTGCTCTGCAAGCTCTCCAGGACAACATAAAATCTGGGGCTCTGTGCTTTCTTTCGTTCTGAACAAGTGTTACTGTTTTCTGCACAAAAGCGATTCTGCGAAGCAATGGGAACACTTCTGTTTCCCAGGCACAGAGAAGGTGCTAGCAGGGAATTCTCTGCCTGCTTTTCCCCAGTGCTCTGCAAGCTCTCCAGGACAACATAAAATCTGGGGCTCTGTGCTTTCTTTCGTACTGAACAAGTGTTACTGTTTTCTGCACAAAAGCGATTCTGCGAAGCAATGTGAACACTTCTGCTTCCCAGGCACAGAGAAGGTGCTAGCAGGGAATTCTCTGCTTGCTTTTCCCCAGTGCTCTGCAAGCTCTCCAGGACAACATAAAATCTGGGGCTCTGTGCTTTCTTTCGTTCTGAGCAAGTGTTATTGTTTTCTGCACAAAAGCGATTCTGCCAAGCAATGTGAACACTTCTGTTTCCCAGGCACAGAGAAGGTGCTAGCAGGGAATTCTCTGCCTGCTTTTCCCCAGTGCTCTGCAAGCTCTCCAGGACAACATAAAATCTGGGGCTCTGTGCTTTCTTTCGTTCTGAACAAGTGTTAGTGTTTTCTGCACAAAAGCGATTCTGCGAAGCAATGGGAACACTTCTGTTTCCCAGGCACAGAGAAGGTGCTAGCAGGGAATTCTCTGCCTGCTTTTCCCCAGTGCTCTGCAAGCTCTCCAGGACAACATAAAATCTGGGGCTCTGTGCTTTCTTTCGTACTGAACAAGTGTTACTGTTTTCTGCACAAAAGCGATTCTGCGAAGCAATGTGAACACTTCTGCTTCCCAGGCACAGAGAAGGTGCTAGCAGGGAATTCTCTGCTTGCTTTTCCCCAGTGCTCTGCAAGCTCTCCAGGACAACATAAAATCTGGGGCTCTGTGCTTTCTTTCGTTCTGAACAAGTGTTACTGTTTTCTGCACAAAAGCGATTCTGCGAAGCAATGGGAACACTTCTGTTTCCCAGGCACAGAGAAGGTGCTAGCAGGGAATTCTCTGCCTGCTTTTCCCCAGTGCTCTGCAAGCTCTCCAGGACAACATAAAATCTGGGGCTCTGTGCTTTCTTTCGTTCTGAACAAGTGTTACTGTTTTCTGCACAAAAGCGATTCTGCGAAGCAATGGGAACACTTCTGTTTCCCAGGCACAGAGAAGGTGCTAGCAGGGAATTCTCTGCCTGCTTTTCCCCAGTGCTCTGCAAGCTCTCCAGGACAACATAAAATCTGGGGCTCTGTGCTTTCTTTCGTACTGAACAAGTGTTACTGTTTTCTGCACAAAAGCGATTCTGCGAAGCAATGTGAACACTTCTGCTTCCCAGGCACAGAGAAGGTGCTAGCAGGGAATTCTCTGCTTGCTTTTCCCCAGTGCTCTGCAAGCTCTCCAGGACAACATAAAATCTGGGGCTCTGTGCTTTCTTTCGTTCTGAGCAAGTGTTATTGTTTTCTGCACAAAAGCGATTCTGCGAAGCAATGGGAACACTTCTGCTTCCCAGGCACAGAGAAGGTGCTAGCAGGGAATTCTCTGCCTGCCTTTCCCCAGTGCTCTGCAAGCTCTCCAGGACAACATAAAATCTGGGGCTCTGTGCTTTCTTTCGTTCTGAACAAGTGTTACTGTTTTCTGCACAAAAGCGATTCTGCGAAGCAATGTGAACACTTCTGTTTCCCAGGCACAGAGAAGGTGCTAGCAGGGAATTCTCTGCCTGCTTTTCCCCAGTGCTCTGCAAGCTCTCCAGGACAACATAAAATCTGGGGCTCTGTGCTTTCTTTTGTTCTGAACAAGTGTTAGTGTTTTCTGCACAAAAGCGATTCTGCGAAGCAATGTGAACACTTCTGCTTCCCAGGCACAGAGAAGGTGCTAGCAGGGAATTCTCTGCCTGCCTTTCCCCAGTGCTCTGCAAGCTCTGCAGGACAACATAAAATCTGGGGCTCTGTGCTTTCTTTCGTTCTGAACAAGTGTTATTGTTTTCTGCACAAAAGCGATTCTGCGAAGCAATGTGAACACTTCTGCTTCCCAGGCACAGAGAAGGTGCTAGCAGGGAATTCTCTGCCTGCTTTTCCCCAGTGCTCTGCAAGCTCTCCAGGACAACATAAAATCTGGGGCTCTGTGCTTTCTTTCGTTCTGAAAAAGTGTTACTGTTGTCTGCACAAAAGCGATTCTGCGAAGCAATGTGAACACTTCTGCTTCCCAGGCACAGAGAAGGTGCTAGCAGGGAATTCTCTGCCTGCCTTTCCCCAGTGCTCTGCAAGCTCTCCAGGACAACATAAAATCTGGGGCTCTGTGCTTTCTTTCGTTCTGAACAAGTGTTACTGTTTTCTGCACAAAAGCGATTCTGCGAAGCAATGTGAACACTTCTGTTTCCCAGGCACAGAGAAGGTGCTAGCAGGGAATTCTCTGCCTGCTTTTCCCCAGTGCTCTGCAAGCTCTCCAGAACAACATAAAATCTGGGGCTCTGTGCTTTCTTTCGTTCTGAACAAGTGTTAGTGTTTTCTGCACAAAAGTGATTCTGCGAAGCAATGGGAACACTTCTGTTTCCCAGGCACAGAGAAGGTGCTAGCAGGGAATTCTCTGCCTGCTTTTCCCCAGTGCTCTGCAAGCTCTCCAGGACAACATAAATTCTGGGGCTCTGTGCTTTCTTTTGTTCTGAACAAGTGTTACTGTTTTCTGCACAAAAGCGATTCTGCGAAGCAATGTGAACACTTCTGCTTCCCAGGCACAGAGAAGGTGCTAGCAGGGAATTCTCTGCCTGCTTTTCCCCAGTGCTCTGCAAGCTCTCCAGGACAACATAAAATCTGGGGCTCTGTGCTTTCTTTCGTTCTGAACAAGTGTTACTGTTTTCTGCACAAAAGCGATTCTGCGAAGCAATGTGAACACTTCTGTTTCCTAGGCACAGAGAAGGTGCTAGCAGGGAATTCTCTGCCTGCTTTTCCCCAGTGCTCTGCAAGCTCTCCAGGACAACATAAAATCTGGGGCTCTGTGCTTTCTTTCGTTCTGAACAAGTGTTACTGTTTTCTGCACAAAAGCGATTCTGCGAAGCAATGTGAACACTTCTGTTTCCCAGGCACAGAGAAGGTGCTAGCAGGGAATTCTCTGCCTGCTTTTCCCCAGTGCTCTGCAAGCTCTCCAGGACAACATAAAATCTGGGGCTCTGTGCTTTCTTTCGTACTGAACAAGTGTTACTGTTTTCTGCACAAAAGCGATTCTGCGAAGCAATGTGAACACTTCTGCTTCCCAGGCACAGAGAAGGTGCTAGCAGGAAATTCTCTGCCTGCCTTTCCCCAGTGCTCTGCAAGCTCTCCAGGACAACATAAAATCTGGGGCTCTGTGCTTTCTTTCGTTCTGAACAAGTGTTACTGTTTTCTGCACAAAAGCGATTCTGCGAAGCAATGGGAACACTTCTGTTTCCCAGGCACAGAGAAGGTGCTAGCAGGGAATTCTCTGCCTGCTTTTCCCCAGTGCTCTGCAAGCTCTCCAGGACAACATAAAATCTGGGGCTCTGTGCTTTCTTTCGTTCTGAACAAGTGTTAGTGTTTTCTGCACAAAAGCGATTCTGCGAAGCAATGTGAACACTTCTGTTTCCCAGGCACAGAGAAGGTGCTAGCAGGGAATTCTCTGCCTGGTTTTCCCCAGTACTCTGCAAGCTCTCCAGGACAACATAAAATCTGGGGCTCTGTGCTTTCTTTCCTTCTGAACAAGTGTTACTGTTTTCTGCACAAAAGCGATACTGCTAAGAAATGTGAACACTTCTGCTTCCCAGGCACAGAGAAGGTGCTAGCAGGGAATTCTCTGCCTGCTTTTCCCCAGTGCTCTGCAAGCTCTCCAGGACAACATAAATTCTGGGGCTCTGTGCTTTCTTTTGTTCTGAACAAGTGTTACTGTTTTCTGCACAAAAGCGATTCTGCGAAGCAATGTGAACACTTCTGCTTCCCAGGCACAGAGAAGGTGCTAGCAGGGAATTCTCTGCCTGCCTTTCCCCAGTGCTCTGCAAGCTCTCCAGGACAACATAAAATCTGGGGCTCTGTGCTTTCCTTCGTTCTGAACAAGTGTTATTGTTTTCTGCACAAAAGCGATTCTGCGAAGCAATGTGAACACTTCTGTTTCCCAGGCACAGAGAAGGTGCTAGCAGGGAATTCTCTGCCTGCTTTTCCCCAGTGCTCTGCAAGCTCTCCAGGACAACATAAAATCTGGGGCTCTGTGCTTTCTTTTGTTCTGAACAAGTGTTACTGTTTTCTGCACAAAAGCGATTCTGCGAAGCAATGTGAACACTTCTGCTTCCCAGGCACAGAGAAGGTGCTAGCAGGGAATTCTCTGCCTGCCTTTCCCCAGTGCTCTGCAAGCTCTCCAGGACAACATAAAATCTGGGGCTCTGTGCTTTCTTTCGTTCTGAACAAGTGTTACTGTTTTCTGCAGAAATGCGATTCTGCCAAGCAATGTGAACACTTCTGTTTCCCAGGCACAGAGAAGGTGCTAGCAGGGAATTCTCTGCCTGCTTTTCCCCAGTGCTCTGCAAGCTCTCCAGGACAACATAAAATCTGGGGCTCTGTGCTTTCTTTCGTTCTGAACAAGTGTTATTGTTTTCTGCGCAAAAGCGATTCTGTGAAGCAATGGGAACACTTCTGTTTCCCAGGCACAGAGAAGGTGCTAGCAGGGAATTCTCTGCCTGCTTTTCCCCAGTGCTCTGCAAGCTCTCCAGGACAACATAAAATCTGGGGCTCTGTGCTTTCTTTCGTACTGAACAAGTGTTACTGTTGTCTGCACAAAAGCGATTCTGCCAAGCAATGTGAACACTTCTGTTTCCCAGGCACAGAGAAGGTGCTAGCAGGGAATTCTCTGCCTGCTTTTCCCCAGTGCTCTGCAAGCTCTCCAGGACAACATAAAATCTGGGGCTCTGTGCTTTCTTTCGTTCTGAACAAGTGTTAGTGTTTTCTGCAGAAAAGCGATTCTGCGAAGCAATGGGAACACTTCTGTTTCCCAGGCACAGAGAAGGTGCTAGCAGGGAATTCTCTGCCTGCTTTTCCCCAGTGCTCTGCAAGCTCTCCAGGACAACATAAAATCTGGGGCTCTGTGCTTTCTTTCGTTCTGAACAAGTGTTACTGTTTTCTGCACAAAAGCGATTCTGCGAAGCAATGGGAACACTTCTGTTTCCCAGGCACAGAGAAGGTGCTAGCAGGGAATTCTCTGCCTGCTTTTCCCCAGTGCTCTGCAAGCTCTCCAGGACAACATAAAATCTGGGGCTCTGTGCTTTCTTTCGTACTGAACAAGTGTTACTGTTTTCTGCACAAAAGCGATTCTGCGAAGCAATGTGAACACTTCTGCTTCCCAGGCACAGAGAAGGTGCTAGCAGGGAATTCTCTGCTTGCTTTTCCCCAGTGCTCTGCAAGCTCTCCAGGACAACATAAAATCTGGGGCTCTGTGCTTTCTTTCGTTCTGAGCAAGTGTTATTGTTTTCTGCACAAAAGCGATTCTGCGAAGCAATGGGAACACTTCTGCTTCCCAGGCACAGAGAAGGTGCTAGCAGGGAATTCTCTGCCTGCCTTTCCCCAGTGCTCTGCAAGCTCTCCAGGACAACATAAAATCTGGAGCTCTGTGCTTTCTTTCGTTCTGAACAAGTGTTACTGTTTTCTGCACAAAAGCGATTCTGCGAAGCAATGTGAACACTTCTGTTTCCCAGGCACAGAGAAGGTGCTAGCAGGGAATTCTCTGCCTGCTTTTCCCCAGTGCTCTGCAAGCTCTCCAGGACAACATAAAATCTGGGGCTCTGTGCTTTCTTTTGTTCTGAAAAAGTGTTACTGTTGTCTGCACAAAAGCGATTCTGCGAAGCAATGTGAACACTTCTGCTTCCCAGGCACAGAGAAGGTGCTAGCAGGGAATTCTCTGCCTGCCTTTCACCAGTGCTCTGCAAGCTCTCCAGGACAACATAAAATCTGGGGCTCTGTGCTTTCTTTCGTTCTGAACAAGTGTTACTGTTTTCTGCACAAAAGCGATTCTGCCAAGCAATGTGAACACTTCTGTTTCCCAGGCACAGAGAAGGTGCTAGCAGGGAATTCTCTGCCTGCTTTTCCCCAGTGCTCTGCAAGCTCTCCAGGACAACATAAAATCTGGGGCTCTGTGCTTTCTTTCGTTCTGAACAAGTGTTACTGTTTTCTGCACAAAAGCGATTCTGCGAAGCAATGGGAACACTTCTGTTTCCCAGGCACAGAGAAGGTGCTAGCAGGGAATTCTCTGCCTGCTTTTCCCCAGTGCTCTGCAAGCTCTCCAGGACAACATAAAATCTGGGGCTCTGTGCTTTCTTTCGTACTGAACAAGTGTTACTGTTTTCTGCACAAAAGCGATTCTGCGAAGCAATGTGAACACTTCTGCTTCCCAGGCACAGAGAAGGTGCTAGCAGGGAATTCTCTGCCTGCTTTTCCCCAGTGCTCTGCAAGCTCTCCAGGACAACATAAAATCTGGGGCTCTGTGCTTTCTTTCGTACTGAACAAGTGTTACTGTTTTCTGCACAAAAGCGATTCTGCGAAGCAATGTGAACACTTCTGTTTCCTAGGCACAGAGAAGGTGCTAGCAGGGAATTCTCTGCCTGCTTTTCCCCAGTGCTCTGCAAGCTCTCCAGGACAACATAAAATCTGGGGCTCTGTGCTTTCTTTCGTTCTGAACAAGTGTTACTGTTTTCTGCACAAAAGCGATTCTGCGAAGCAATGTGAACACTTCTGTTTCCCAGGCACAGAGAAGGTGCTAGCAGGGAATTCTCTGCCTGCTTTTCCCCAGTGCTCTGCAAGCTCTCCAGGACAACATAAAATCTGGGGCTCTGTGCTTTCTTTCGTACTGAACAAGTGTTACTGTTTTCTGCACAAAAGCGATTCTGCGAAGCAATGTGAACACTTCTGCTTCCCAGGCACAGAGAAGGTGCTAGCAGGGAATTCTCTGCCTGCCTTTCCCCAGTGCTCTGCAAGCTCTCCAGGACAACATAAAATCTGGGGCTCTGTGCTTTCTTTCGTTCTGAACAAGTGTTACTGTTTTCTGCACAAAAGCGATTCTGCGAAGCAATGTGAACAGGCACAGAGAAGGTGCTAGCAGGGAATTCTCTGCCTGCCTTTCCCCAGTGCTCTGCAAGCTCTCCAGGACAACATAAAATCTGGGGCTCTGTGCTTTCTTTCGTTCTGAACAAGTGTTACTGTTTTCTGCACAAAAGCGATTCTGCGAAGCAATGGGAACACTTCTGCTTCCCAGGCACAGAGAAGGTGCTAGCAGGGAATTCTCTGCCTGCTTTTCCCCAGTGCTCTGCAAGCTCTCCAGGACAACATAAAATCTGGGGCTCTGTGCTTTCTTTCGTTCTGAACAAGTTTTATTGTTTTCTGCACAAAAGCGATTCTGTGAAGCAATGGGAACACTTCTGTTTCCCAGGCACAGAGAAGGTGCTAGCAGGGAATTCTCTGCCTGCTTTTCCCCAGTGCTCTGCAAGCTCTCCAGGACAACATAAAATCTGGGGCTCTGTGCTTTCTTTCGTACTGAACAACTGTTACTGTTTTCTGCACAAAAGCGATTCTGCCAAGCAATGTGAACACTTCTGTTTCCCAGGCACAGAGAAGGTGCTAGCAGGGAATTCTCTGCCTGCTTTTCCCCAGTGCTCTGCAAGCTCTCCAGGACAACATAAAATCTGGGGCTCTGTGCTTTCTTTCGTTCTGAACAAGTGTTAGTGTTTTCTGCACAAAAGCGATTCTGCGAAGCAATGGGAACACTTCTGTTTCCCAGGCACAGAGAAGGTGCTAGCAGGGAATTCTCTGCCTGCTTTTCCCCAGTGCTCTGCAAGCTCTCCAGGACAACATAAAATCTGGGGCTCTGTGCTTTCTTTCGTACTGAACAAGTGTTACTGTTTTCTGCACAAAAGCGATTCTGCGAAGCAATGTGAACACTTCTGCTTCCCAGGCACAGAGAAGGTGCTAGCAGGGAATTCTCTGCTTGCTTTTCCCCAGTGCTCTGCAAGCTCTCCAGGACAACATAAAATCTGGGTCTCTGTGCTTTCTTTCGTTCTGAACAAGTGTTACTGTTTTCTGCACAAAAGCGATTCTGCGAAGCAATGTGAACACTTCTGTTTCCCAGGCACAGAGAAGGTGCTAGCAGGGAATTCTCTGCCTGCTTTTCCCCAGTGCTCTGCAAGCTCTCCAGGACAACATAAAATGTGGGGCTCTGTGCTTTCTTTCGTTCTGAACAAGTGTTACTGTTTTCTGCACAAAAGCGATTCTGCGAAGCAATGGGAACACTTCTGTTTCCCAGGCACAGAGAAGGTGCTAGCAGGGAATTCTCTGCCTGCTTTTCCCCAGTGCTCTGCAAGCTCTCCAGGACAACATAAAATCTGGGGCTCTGTGCTTTCTTTCGTACTGAACAAGTGTTACTGTTTTCTGCACAAAAGCGATTCTGCGAAGCAATGTGAACACTTCTGCTTCCCAGGCACAGAGAAGGTGCTAGCAGGGAATTCTCTGCTTGCTTTTCCCCAGTGCTCTGCAAGCTCTCCAGGACAACATAAAATCTGGGGCTCTGTGCTTTCTTTCGTTCTGAGCAAGTGTTATTGTTTTCTGCACAAAAGCGATTCTGCCAAGCAATGTGAACACTTCTGTTTCCCAGGCACAGAGAAGGTGCTAGCAGGGAATTCTCTGCCTGCTTTTCCCCAGTGCTCTGCAAGCTCTCCAGGACAACATAAAATCTGGGGCTCTGTGCTTTCTTTCGTTCTGAACAAGTGTTAGTGTTTTCTGCACAAAAGCGATTCTGCGAAGCAATGGGAACACTTCTGTTTCCCAGGCACAGAGAAGGTGCTAGCAGGGAATTCTCTGCCTGCTTTTCCCCAGTGCTCTGCAAGCTCTCCAGGACAACATAAAATCTGGGTCTCTGTGCTTTCTTTCGTTCTGAACAAGTGTTACTGTTTTCTGCACAAAAGCGATTCTGCGAAGCAATGTGAACACTTCTGTTTCCCAGGCACAGAGAAGGTGCTAGCAGGGAATTCTCTGCCTGCTTTTCCCCAGTGCTCTGCAAGCTCTCCAGGACAACATAAAATCTGGGGCTCTGTGCTTTCTTTCGTTCTGAACAAGTGTTACTGTTTTCTGCACAAAAGCGATTCTGCGAAGCAATGGGAACACTTCTGTTTCCCAGGCACAGAGAAGGTGCTAGCAGGGAATTCTCTGCCTGCTTTTCCCCAGTGCTCTGCAAGCTCTCCAGGACAACATAGAATCTGGGGCTCTGTGCTTTCTTTCGTTCTGAACAAGTGTTATTGTTTTCTGCACAAAAGCGATTCTGCGAAGCAATGTGAACACTTCTGCTTCCCAGGCACAGAGAAGGTGCTAGCAGGGAATTCTCTGCCTGCCTTTCCCCAGTGCTCTGCAAGCTCTCCAGGACAACATAAAATCTGGGGCTCTGTGCTTTCTTTCGTTCTGAGCAAGTGTTATTGTTTTCTGCACAAAAGCGATTCTGCGAAGCAATGGGAACACTTCTGCTTCCCAGGCACAGAGAAGGTGCTAGCAGGGAATTCTCTGCCTGCCTTTCCCCAGTGCTCTGCAAGCTCTCCAGGACAACATAAAATCTGGGGCTCTGTGCTTTCTTTCGTTCTGAACAAGTGTTACTGTTTTCTGCACAAAAGCGATTCTGCGAAGCAATGTGAACACTTCTGTTTCCCAGGCACAGAGAAGGTGCTAGCAGGGAATTCTCTGCCTGCTTTTCCCCAGTGCTCTGCAAGCTCTCCAGGACAACATAAAATCTGGGGCTCTGTGCTTTCTTTTGTTCTGAACAAGTGTTAGTGTTTTCTGCACAAAAGCGATTCTGCGAAGCAATGTGAACACTTCTGCTTCCCAGGCACAGAGAAGGTGCTAGCAGGGAATTCTCTGCCTGCCTTTCCCCAGTGCTCTGCAAGCTCTGCAGGACAACATAAAATCTGGGGCTCTGTGCTTTCTTTCGTTCTGAACAAGTGTTATTGTTTTCTGCACAAAAGCGATTCTGCGAAGCAATGTGAACACTTCTGCTTCCCAGGCACAGAGAAGGTGCTAGCAGGGAATTCTCTGCCTGCTTTTCCCCAGTGCTCTGCAAGCTCTCCAGGACAACATAAAATCTGGGGCTCTGTGCTTTCTTTCGTACTGAACAAGTGTTACTGTTTTCTGCACAAAAGCGATTCTGCGAAGCAATGTGAACACTTCTGTTTCCTAGGCACAGAGAAGGTGCTAGCAGGGAATTCTCTGCCTGCTTTTCCCCAGTGCTCTGCAAGCTCTCCAGGACAACATAAAATCTGGGGCTCTGTGCTTTCTTTCGTTCTGAACAAGTGTTACTGTTTTCTGCACAAAAGCGATTCTGCGAAGCAATGTGAACACTTCTGTTTCCCAGGCACAGAGAAGGTGCTAGCAGGGAATTCTCTGCCTGCTTTTCCCCAGTGCTCTGCAAGCTCTCCAGGACAACATAAAATCTGGGGCTCTGTGCTTTCTTTCGTACTGAACAAGTGTTACTGTTTTCTGCACAAAAACGATTCTGCGAAGCAATGTGAACACTTCTGCTTCCCAGGCACAGAGAAGGTGCTAGCAGGAAATTCTCTGCCTGCCTTTCCCCAGTGCTCTGCAAGCTCTCCAGGACAACATAAAATCTGGGGCTCTGTGCTTTCTTTCGTTCTGAACAAGTGTTACTGTTTTCTGCACACAAGCGATTCTGCGAAGCAATGTGAACACTTCTGCTTCCCAGGCACAGAGAAGGTGCTAGCAGGGAATTCTCTGCCTGCCTTTCCCCAGTGCTCTGCAAGCTCTCCAGGACAACATAAAATCTGGGGCTCTGTGCTTTCTTTCGTTCTGAACAAGTGTTACTGTTTTCTGCACAAAAGCGATTCTGCGAAGCAATGTGAACAGGCACAGAGAAGGTGCTAGCAGGGAATTCTCTGCCTGCCTTTCCCCAGTGCTCTGCAAGCTCTCCAGGACAACATAAAATCTGGGGCTCTGTGCTTTCTTTCGTTCTGAACAAGTGTTACTGTTTTCTGCACAAAAGCGATTCTGCGAAGCAATGGGAACACTTCTGCTTCCCAGGCACAGAGAAGGTGCTAGCAGGGAATTCTCTGCCTGCCTTTCCCCAGTGCTCTGCAAGCTCTCCAGGACAACATAAAATCTGGGGCTCTGTGCTTTCTTTTGTTCTGAACAAGTGTTACTGTTTTCTGCACAAAAGTGATTCTGCGAAGCAATGTGAACACTTCTGCTTCCCAGTCACATAGAAGGTGCTAGCAGGGAATTCTCTGCCTGCCTTTCCCCAGTGCTCTGCAAGCTCTCCAGGACAACATAAATTCTGGGGCTCTGTGCTTTCTTTCGTCTCAACAAGTGTTACTGTTTTCTGCACAAAAGCGATTCTGCGAAGCAATGTGAACAGGCACAGAGAAGGTGCTAGCAGGGAATTCTCTGCCTGCCTTTCCCCAGTGCTCTGCAAGCTCTCCAGGACAACATAAAATCTGGGGCTCTGTGCTTTCTTTCGTTCTGAACAAGTGTTACTGTTTTCTGCACAAAAGCGATTCTGCGAAGCAATGGGAACACTTCTCTTTCCCAGGCACAGAGAAGGTGCTAGCAGGGAATTCTCTGCCTGCTTTTCCCCAGTACTCTGCAAGCTCTCCAGGACAACATAGAATCTGGGGCTCTGTGCTTTCTTTCGTCTCAACAAGTGTTACTGTTTTCTGCACAAAAGCGATTCTGCGAAGCAATGTGAAGACTTCTGCTTCCCAGGCACAGAGAAGGTGCTAGCAGGGAATTCTCTGCCTGCCTTTCCCCAGTGCTCTGCACGCTCTGCAGGACAACATAAAATCTGGGGCTCTGTGCTTTCTTTCGTACTGAACAAGTGTTACTGTTTTCTGCACAAAAGCGATTCTGCGAAGCAATGTGAACACTTCTGCTTCCCAGGCACAGAGAAGGTGCTAGCAGGGAATTCTCTGCCTGCTTTTCCCCAGTGCTCTGCAAGCTCTCCAGGACAACATAAAATCTGGGGCTCTGTGCTTTCTTTCGTCTGAACAAGTGTTACTGTTTTCTGCACAAAAGCGATTCTGCGAAGCAATGTGAACACTTCTGCTTCCCAGGCACAGAGAAGGTGCTAGCAGGGAATTCTCTGCCTGCTTTTCCCCAGTACTCTGCAAGCTCTCCAGGACAACATAAAACATGGGGCTCTGTGCTTTCTTTCCTTCTGAACAAGTGTTACTGTTTTCTGCACAAAAGCGATTCTGCGAAGCAATGTGAACACTTCTGTTTCGCAGGCACAGAGAAGGTGCTAGCAGGGAATTCTCTGCCTGCTTTTCCCCAGTGCTCTGCAAGCTCTCCAGGACAACATAAAATCTGGGGCTCTGTGCTTTCTTTCGTTCTGAACAAGTGTTACTGTTTTCTGCACAAAAGCGATTCTGCGAAGCAATGTGAACACTTCTGTTTCCCAGGCACAGAGAAGGTGCTAGCAGGGAATTCTCTGCCTGCCTTTCCCCAGTACTCTGCAAGCTCTCCAGCACAACATAAAATATGGGGCTCTGTGCTTTCTTTCCTTCTGAACAAGTGTTACTGTTTTCTGCACAAAAGCGATTCTGCGAAGCAATGTGAACAGGCACAGAGAAGGTGCTAGCAGGGAATTCTCTGCCTGCTTTTCCCCAGTGCTCTGCAAGCTCTCCAGGACAACATAAATTCTGGGGCTCTGTGCTTTCTTTTGTTCTGAACAAGTGTTACTGTTTTCTGCACAAAAGCGATTCTGCGAAGCAATGTGAACACTTCTGCTTCCCAGGCACAGAGAAGGTGCTAGCAGGGAATTCTCTGCCTGCCTTTCCCCAGTGCTCTGCACGCTCTGCAGGACAACATAAAATCTGGGGCTCTGTGCTTTCTTTCGTTCTGAACAAGTGTTACTGTTTTCTGCACAAAAGCGATTCTGCGAAGCAATGGGAACACTTCTGTTTCCCAGGCACAGAGAAGGTGCTAGCAGGGAATTCTCTGCTTGCTTTTCCCCAGTGCTCTGCAAGCTCTCCAGGACAACATAAAATCTGGGGCTCTGTGCTTTCTTTCCTTCTGAACAAGTGTTATTGTTTTCTGCACAAAAGCGATTTTGCGAAGCAATGTGAACACTTCTGTTTCCCAGGCACAGAGAAGGTGCTAGCAGGGAATTCTCTGCCTGCTTTTCCCCAGTGCTCTGCAAGCTCTCCAGGACAACATAAAATCTGGGGCTCTGTGCTTTCTTTCCTTCTGAACAAGTGTTACTGTTTTCTGCACAAAAGCGATTCTGCGAAGGAATGTGAACAGGCACAGAGAAGGTGCTAGCAGGGAATTCTCTGCCTGCTTTTCCCCAGTGCTCTGCAAGCTCTCCAGGACTACATAAATTCTGGGGCTCTGTGCTTTCTTTTGTTCTGAACAAGTGTTACTGTTTTCTGCACAAAAGCGATTCTGCGAAGCAATGTGAACACTTCTGCTTCCCAGGCACAGAGAAGGTGCTAGCAGGGAATTCTCTGCCTGCCTTTCCCCAGTGCTCTGCAAGCTCTCCAGGACAACATAAAATCTGGGGCTCTGTGCTTTCTTTCGTTCTGAACAAGTGTTATTGTTTTCTGCACAAAAGCGATTCTGCGAAGCAATGTGAACACTTCTGTTTCCCAGGCACAGAGAAGGTGCTAGCAGGGAATTCTCTGCCTGCTTTTCCCCAGTGCTCTGCAAGCTCTCCAGGACAACATAAAATCTGGGGCTCTGTGCTTTCTTTCGTTCTGAACAAGTGTTAGTGTTTTCTGCACAAAAGCGATTCTGCGAAGCAATGGGAACACTTCTGCTTCCCAGGCACAGAGAAGGTGCTAGCAGGGAATTCTCTGCCTGCCTTTCCCCAGTGCTCTGCAAGCTCTCCAGGACAACATAAAATCTGGGGCTCTGTGCTTTCTTTCGTTCTGAACAAGTGTTAGTGTTTTCTGCACAAAAGCGATTCTGCGAAGCAATGGGAACGCTTCTGTTTCCCAGGCACAGAGAAGGTGCTAGCAGGGAATTCTCTGCCTGCTTTTCCCCAGTGCTCTGCAAGCTCTCCAGGACAACATAAAATCTGGGGCTCTGTGCTTTCTTTCGTACTGAACAAGTGTTACTGTTTTCTGCACAAAAGCGATTCTGCGAAGCAATGTGAACACTTCTGCTTCCCAGGCACAGAGAAGGTGCTAGCAGGGAATTCTCTGCTTGCTTTTCCCCAGTGCTCTGCAAGCTCTCCAGGACAACATAAAATCTGGTGCTCTGTGCTTTCTTTCGTTCTGAACAAGTGTTACTGTTTTCTGCACAAAAGCGATTCTGCGAAGCAATGGGAACACTTCTCTTTCCCAGGCACAGAGAAGGTGCTAGCAGGGAATTCTCTGCCTGCCTTTCCCCAGTGCTCTGCAAGCTCTCCAGGACAACATAAAATCTGGGGCTCTGTGCTTTCTTTCGTTCTGAACAAGTGTTACTGTTTTCTGCACAAAAGCGATTCTGCGAAGCAATGTGAACACTTCTGCTTCCCAGGCACAGAGAAGGTGCTAGCAGGGAATTCTCTGCTTGCTTTTCCCCAGTGCTCTGCAAGCTCTCCAGGACAACATAAAATCTGGGGCTCTGTGCTTTCTTTCGTTCTGAACAAGTGTTACTGTTTTCTGCACAAAAGCGATTCTGCGAAGCAATGTGAACACTTCTGTTTCCCAGGCACAGAGAAGGTGCTAGCAGGGAATTCTCTGCCTGCTTTTCCCCAGTGCTCTGCAAGCTCTCCAGGACAACATAAAATCTGGGGCTCTGTGCTTTCTTTCGTTCTGAACAAGTGTTAGTGTTTTCTGCACAAAAGCGATTCTGCGAAGCAATGGGAACACTTCTGTTTCCCAGGCACAGAGAAGGTGCTAGCAGGGAATTCTCTGCCTGCTTTTCCCCAGTGCTCTGCAAGCTCTCCAGGACAACATAAATTCTGGGGCTCTGTGCTTTCTTTTGTTCTGAACAAGTGTTACTGTTTTCTGCACAAAAGCGATTCTGCGAAGCAATGTGAACTCTTCTGTTTCCCAGGCACAGAGAAGGTGCTAGCAGGGAATTCTCTGCCTGCCTTTCCCCAGTACTCTGCAAGCTCTCCAGCACAACATAAAATATGGGGCTCTGTGCTTTCTTTCCTTCTGAACAAGTGTTACTGTTTTCTGCACAAAAGCGATTCTGCGAAGCAATGTGAACAGGCACAGAGAAGGTGCTAGCAGGGAATTCTCTGCCTGCTTTTCCCCAGTGCTCTGCAAGCTCTCCAGGACAACATAAATTCTGGGGCTCTGTGCTTTCTTTTGTTCTGAACAAGTGTTACTGTTTTCTGCACAAAAGCGATTCTGCGAAGCAATGTGAACACTTCTGCTTCCCAGGCACAGAGAAGGTGCTAGCAGGGAATTCTCTGCCTGCCTTTCCCCAGTGCTCTGCACGCTCTGCAGGACAACATAAAATCTGGGGCTCTGTGCTTTCTTTCGTTCTGAACAAGTGTTACTGTTTTCTGCACAAAAGCGATTCTGCGAAGCAATGGGAACACTTCTGTTTCCCAGGCACAGAGAAGGTGCTAGCAGGGAATTCTCTGCTTGCTTTTCCCCAGTGCTCTGCAAGCTCTCCAGGACAACATAAAATCTGGGGCTCTGTGCTTTCTTTCCTTCTGAACAAGTGTTATTGTTTTCTGCACAAAAGCGATTCTGCGAAGCAATGTGAACACTTCTGTTTCCCAGGCACAGAGAAGGTGCTAGCAGGGAATTCTCTGCCTGCTTTTCCCCAGTGCTCTGCAAGCTCTCCAGGACAACATAAAATCTGGGGCTCTGTGCTTTCTTTCCTTCTGAACAAGTGTTACTGTTTTCTGCACAAAAGCGATTCTGCGAAGGAATGTGAACAGGCACAGAGAAGGTGCTAGCAGGGAATTCTCTGCCTGCTTTTCCCCAGTGCTCTGCAAGCTCTCCAGGACAACATAAATTCTGGGGCTCTGTGCTTTCTTTTGTTCTGAACAAGTGTTACTGTTTTCTGCACAAAAGCGATTCTGCGAAGCAATGTGAACACTTCTGCTTCCCAGGCACAGAGAAGGTGCTAGCAGGGAATTCTCTGCCTGCCTTTCCCCAGTGCTCTGCAAGCTCTCCAGGACAACATAAAATCTGGGGCTCTGTGCTTTCTTTCGTTCTGAACAAGTGTTATTGTTTTCTGCACAAAAGCGATTCTGCGAAGCAATGTGAACACTTCTGTTTCCCAGGCACAGAGAAGGTGCTAGCAGGGAATTCTCTGCCTGCTTTTCCCCAGTGCTCTGCAAGCTCTCCAGGACAACATAAAATCTGGGGCTCTGTGCTTTCTTTCGTTCTGAACAAGTGTTAGTGTTTTCTGCACAAAAGCGATTCTGCGAAGCAATGGGAACACTTCTGCTTCCCAGGCACAGAGAAGGTGCTAGCAGGGAATTCTCTGCCTGCCTTTCCCCAGTGCTCTGCAAGCTCTCCAGGACAACATAAAATCTGGGGCTCTGTGCTTTCTTTCGTTCTGAACAAGTGTTATTGTTTTCTGCACAAAAGCGATTCTGCGAAGCAATGTGAACACTTCTGCTTCCCAGGCACAGAGAAGGTGCTAGCAGGGAATTCTCTGCCTGCCTTTCCCCAGTGCTCTGCAAGCTCTCCAGGACAACATAAAATCTGGGGCTCTGTGCTTTCTTTCGTTCTGAACAAGTGTTACTGTTTTCTGCACAAAAGCGATTCTGCGAAGCAATGGGAACACTTCTGTTTCCCAGGCACAGAGAAGGTGCTAGCAGGGAATTCTCTGCCTGCCTTTCCCCAGTGCTCTGTAAGCTCTCCAGGACAACATAAAATCTGGGGCTCTGTGCTTTCTTTCGTTCTGAACAAGTGTTACTGTTTTCTGCACAAAAGCGATTCTGCGAAGCAATGGGAACACTTCTGCTTCCCAGGCACAGAGAAGGTGCTAGCAGGGAATTCTCTGCCTGCCTTTCCCCAGTGCTCTGCAAGCTCTCCAGGACAACATAAAATCTGGGGCTCTGTGCTTTCTTTTGTTCTGAACAAGTGTTACTGTTTTCTGCACAAAAGTGATTCTGCGAAGCAATGTGAACACTTCTGCTTCCCAGTCACATAGAAGGTGCTAGCAGGGAATTCTCTGCCTGCCTTTCCCCAGTGCTCTGCAAGCTCTCCAGGACAACATAAAATCTGGGGCTCTGTGCTTTCTTTCGTCTCAACAAGTGTTACTGTTTTCTGCACAAAAGCGATTCTGCGAAGCAATGTGAACAGGCACAGAGAAGGTGCTAGCAGGGAATTCTCTGCCTGCCTTTCCCCAGTGCTCTGCAAGCTCTCCAGGACAACATAAAATCTGGGGCTCTGTGCTTTCTTTCGTTCTGAACAAGTGTTACTGTTTTCTGCACAAAAGCGATTCTGCGAAGCAATGGGAACACTTCTCTTTCCCAGGCACAGAGAAGGTGCTAGCAGGGAATTCTCTGCCTGCTTTTCCCCAGTGCTCTGCAAGCTCTCCAGGACAACATAGAATCTGGGGCTCTGTGCTTTCTTTCGTTCTGAACAAGTGTTATTGTTTTCTGCACAAAAGCGATTCTGCGAAGCAATGTGAACACTTCTGCTTCCCAGGCACAGAGAAGGTGCTAGCAGGGAATTCTCTGCCTGCCTTTCCCCAGTGCTCTGCACGCTCTGCAGGACAACATAAAATCTGGGGCTCTGTGCTTTCCTTCGTTTTGAACAAGTGTTATTGTTTTCTGCACAAAAGCGATTCTGCGAAGCAATGTGAACACTTCTGCTTCCCAGGCACAGAGAAGGTGCTAGCAGGGAATTCTCTGCCTGCCTTTCCCCAGTGCTCTGCAAGCTCTCCAGGACAACATAAAATCTGGGGCTCTGTGCTTTCTTTCGTTCTGAACAAGTGTTACTGTTTTCTGCAGAAAAGCGATTCTGCCAAGCAATGTGAACACTTCTGTTTCCCAGGCACAGAGAAGGTGCTAGCAGGGAATTCTCTGCCTGCTTTTCCCCAGTGCTCTGCAAGCTCTCCAGGACAACATAAATTCTGGGGCTCTGTGCTTTCTTTCGTTCTGAACAAGTGTTACTGTTTTCTGCACAAAAGCGATTCTGCGAAGCAATGGGAACACTTCTCTTTCCCAGGCACAGAGAAGGTGCTAGCAGGGAATTCTCTGCCTGCTTTTCCCCAGTGCTCTGCAAGCTCTCCAGGACAACATAAAATCTGGTGCTCTGTGCTTTCTTTCCTTCTGAACAAGTGTTACTGTTTTCTGCACAAAAGCGATTCTGCGAAGGAATGTTAACAGGCACAGAGAAGGTACTAGCAGGGAATTCTCTGCCTGCCTTTCCCCAGTGCTCTGCAAGCTCTCCAGGACAACAGCAAATCTGGGGCTCCGTGCTTTCTTTCGTTCTGTACAAGTGTTATTGTTTTCTGCACAAAAGCGATTCTGCGAAGCAATGTGAAGACTTCTGCTTCCCAGGCACAGAGAAGGTGCTAGCAGGGAATTCTCTGCCTGCCTTTCCCCAGTGCTCTGCAAGCTCTCCAGGATAACATAAAATCTGGGGCTCTGTGCTTTCTTTCGTCTGAACAAGTGTTATTGTTTTCTGCACAGAAGCGATTCTGCGAAGCAATGTGAAGACTTCTGCTTCCCAGGCACAGAGAAGGTGCTAGCAGGGAATTCTCTGCCTGCCTTTCACCAGTGCTCTGCAAGCTCTCCAGGACAACATAAAATCTGGGGCTCTGTGCTTTCTTTCGTTCTGAACAAGTGTTAGTGTTTTCTGCACAAAAGCGATTCTGCGAAGCAATGGGAACGCTTCTGTTTCCCAGGCACAGAGAAGGTGCTAGCAGGGAATTCTCTGCCTGCTTTTCCCCAGTGCTCTGCAAGCTCTCCAGGACAACATAAAATCTGGGGCTCTGTGCTTTCTTTCGTACTGAACAAGTGTTACTGTTTTCTGCACAAAAGCGATTCTGCGAAGCAATGTGAACACTTCTGCTTCCCAGGCAGAGAGAAGGTGCTAGCAGGGAATTCTCTGCTTGCTTTTCCCCAGTGCTCTGCAAGCTCTCCAGGACAACATAAAATCTGGTGCTCTGTGCTTTCTTTCGTTCTGAACAAGTGTTACTGTTTTCTGCACAAAAGCGATTCTGCGAAGCAATGGGAACACTTCTCTTTCCCAGGCACAGAGAAGGTGCTAGCAGGGAATTCTCTGCCTGCCTTTCCCCAGTGCTCTGCAAGCTCTCCAGGACAACATAAAATCTGGGGCTCTGTGCTTTCTTTCGTTCTGAACAAGTGTTACTGTTTTCTGCACAAAAGCGATTCTGCGAAGCAATGTGAACACTTCTGCTTCCCAGGCACAGAGAAGGTGCTAGCAGGGAATTCTCTGCTTGCTTTTCCCCAGTGCTCTGCAAGCTCTCCAGGACAACATAAAATCTGGGGCTCTGTGCTTTCTTTCGTTCTGAACAAGTGTTACTGTTTTCTGCACAAAAGCGATTCTGCGAAGCAATGTGAACACTTCTGTTTCCCAGGCACAGAGAAGGTGCTAGCAGGGAATTCTCTGCCTGCTTTTCCCCAGTGCTCTGCAAGCTCTCCAGGACAACATAAAATCTGGGGCTCTGTGCTTTCTTTCGTTCTGAACAAGTGTTACTGTTTTCTGCACAAAAGCGATTCTGCGAAGCAATGGGAACACTTCTGTTTCCCAGGCACAGAGAAGGTGCTAGCAGGGAATTCTCTGCCTGCTTTTCCCCAGTGCTCTGCAAGCTCTCCAGGACAACATAAATTCTGGGGCTCTGTGCTTTCTTTTGTTCTGAACAAGTGTTACTGTTTTCTGCACAAAAGCGATTCTGCGAAGCAATGTTAACTCTTCTGCTTCCCAGGCACAGAGAAGGTGCTAGCAGGGAATTCTCTGCCTGCCTTTCCCCAGTGCTCTGCAAGCTCTCCAGGACAACATAAAATCTGGGGCTCTGTGCTTTCTTTCGTTCTGAACAAGTGTTATTGTTTTCTGCACAAAAGCGATTCTGCGAAGCAATGTGAACACTTCTGTTTCCCAGGCACAGAGAAGGTGCTAGCAGGGAATTCTCTGCCTGCTTTTCCACAGTGCTCTGCAAGCTCTCCAGGACAACATAAAATCTGGGGCTCTGTGCTTTCTTTCGTTCTGAACAAGTGTTACTGTTTTCTGCACAAAAGCGATTCTGCGAAGCAATGTGAACACTTCTGCTTCCCAGGCACAGAGAAGGTGCTAGCAGGGAATTCTCTGCCTGCTTTTCCCCAGTGCTCTGCAAGCTCTCCAGGACAACATAAAATCTGGGGCTCTGTGCTTTCTTTCGTACTGAACAAGTGTTACTGTTTTCTGCACAAAAGCGATTCTGCGAAGCAATGTGAACACTTCTGCTTCCAGAGCACAGAGAAGGTGCTAGCGGGGAATTCTCTGCCTGCTTTTCCCCAGTGCTCTGCAAGCTCTCCAGGACAACATAAAATCTGGGGCTCTGTGCTTTCTTTCGTTCTGAACAAGTGTTACTGTTTTCTGCACAAAAGCGATTCTGCGAAGCAATGGGAACACTTCTGTTTCCCAGGCACAGAGAAGGTGCTAGCAGGGAATTCTCTGCCTGCTTTTCCCCAGTGCTCTGCAAGCTCTCCAGGACAACATAAATTCTGGGGCTCTGTGCTTTCTTTTGTTCTGAACAAGTGTTACTGTTTTCTGCACAAAAGCGATTCTGCGAAGCAATGTGAACTCTTCTGCTTCCCAGGCACAGAGAAGGTGCTAGCAGGGAATTCTCTGCCTGCCTTTCCCCAGTGCTCTGCAAGCTCTCCAGGACAACATAAAATCTGGGGCTCTGTGCTTTCTTTCGTTCTGAACAAGTGTTATTGTTTTCTGCACAAAAGCGATTCTGCGAAGCAATGTGAACACTTCTGTTTCCCAGGCACAGAGAAGGTGCTAGCAGGGAATTCTCTGCCTGCTTTTCCCCAGTGCTCTGCAAGCTCTCCAGGACAATATAAAATCTGGGGCTCTGTGCTTTCTTTTGTTCTGAAAAAGTGTTACTGTTGTCTGCACAAAAGCGATTCTGCGAAGCAATGTGAACACTTCTGCTTCCCAGGCACAGAGAAGGTGCTAGCAGGGAATTCTCTGCCTGCCTTTCACCAGTGCTCTGCAAGCTCTCCAGGACAACATAAAATCTGGGGCTCTGTGCTTTCTTTCGTTCTGAACAAGTGTTACTGTTTTCTGCACAAAAGCGATTCTGCCAAGCAATGTGAACACTTCTGTTTCCCAGGCACAGAGAAGGTGCTAGCAGGGAATTCTCTGCCTGCTTTTCCCCAGTGCTCTGCAAGCTCTCCAGGACAACATAAAATCTGGGGCTCTGTGCTTTCTTTCGTTCTGAACAAGTGTTAGTGTTTTCTGCACAAAAGCGATTCTGCGAAGCAATGGGAACACTTCTGCTTCCCAGGCACAGAGAAGGTGCTAGCAGGGAATTCTCTGCCTGCCTTTCCCCAGTGCTCTGCAAGCTCTCCAGGACAACATAAAATCTGGGGCTCTGTGCTTTCTTTCGTTCTGAACAAGTGTTATTGTTTTCTGCACAAAAGCGATTCTGCGAAGCAATGTGAACACTTCTGCTTCCCAGGCACAGAGAAGGTGCTAGCAGGGAATTCTCTGCCTGCCTTTCCCCAGTGCTCTGCAAGCTCTCCAGGACAACATAAAATCTGGGGCTCTGTGCTTTCTTTCGTTCTGAACAAGTGTTACTGTTTTCTGCACAAAAGCGATTCTGCGAAGCAATGTGAACAGGCACAGAGAAGGTGCTAGCAGGGATTTCTCTGCCTGCCTTTCCCCAGTGCTCTGCAAGCTCTCCAGGACAACATAAAATCTGGGGCTCTGTGCTTTCTTTCGTTCTGAACAAGTGTTACTGTTTTCTGCACAAAAGCGATTCTGCGAAGCAATGTGAACACTTCTGCTTCCCAGGCACAGAGAAGGTGCTAGCAGGGAATTCTCTGCCTGCTTTTCCCCAGTGCTCTGCAAGCTCTCCAGGACAACATAAAATCTGGGGCTCTGTGCTTTCTTTCGTACTGAACAAGTGTTACTGTTTTCTGCACAAAAGCGATTCTGCGAAGCAATGTGAACACTTCTGCTTCCAGAGCACAGAGAAGGTGCTAGCGGGGAATTCTCTGCCTGCTTTTCCCCAGTGCTCTGCAAGCTCTCCAGGACAACATAAAATCTGGGGCTCTGTGCTTTCTTTCGTTCTGAACAAGTGTTACTGTTTTCTGCACAAAAGCGATTCTGCGAAGCAATGGGAACACTTCTGTTTCCCAGGCACAGAGAAGGTGCTAGCAGGGAATTCTCTGCCTGCTTTTCCCCAGTGCTCTGCAAGCTCTCCAGGACAACATAAATTCTGGGGCTCTGTGCTTTCTTTTGTTCTGAACAAGTGTTACTGTTTTCTGCACAAAAGCGATTCTGCGAAGCAATGTGAACTCTTCTGCTTCCCAGGCACAGAGAAGGTGCTAGCAGGGAATTCTCTGCCTGCCTTTCCCCAGTGCTCTGCAAGCTCTCCAGGACAACATAAAATCTGGGGCTCTGTGCTTTCTTTCGTTCTGAACAAGTGTTATTGTTTTCTGCACAAAAGCGATTCTGCGAAGCAATGTGAACACTTCTGTTTCCCAGGCACAGAGAAGGTGCTAGCAGGGAATTCTCTGCCTGCTTTTCCCCAGTGCTCTGCAAGCTCTCCAGGACAATATAAAATCTGGGGCTCTGTGCTTTCTTTTGTTCTGAAAAAGTGTTACTGTTGTCTGCACAAAAGCGATTCTGCGAAGCAATGTGAACACTTCTGCTTCCCAGGCACAGAGAAGGTGCTAGCAGGGAATTCTCTGCCTGCCTTTCACCAGTGCTCTGCAAGCTCTCCAGGACAACATAAAATCTGGGGCTCTGTGCTTTCTTTCGTTCTGAACAAGTGTTACTGTTTTCTGCACAAAAGCGATTCTGCCAAGCAATGTGAACACTTCTGTTTCCCAGGCACAGAGAAGGTGCTAGCAGGGAATTCTCTGCCTGCTTTTCCCCAGTGCTCTGCAAGCTCTCCAGGACAACATAAAATCTGGGGCTCTGTGCTTTCTTTCGTTCTGAACAAGTGTTAGTGTTTTCTGCACAAAAGCGATTCTGCGAAGCAATGGGAACACTTCTGCTTCCCAGGCACAGAGAAGGTGCTAGCAGGGAATTCTCTGCCTGCCTTTCCCCAGTGCTCTGCAAGCTCTCCAGGACAACATAAAATCTGGGGCTCTGTGCTTTCTTTCGTTCTGAACAAGTGTTATTGTTTTCTGCACAAAAGCGATTCTGCGAAGCAATGTGAACACTTCTGCTTCCCAGGCACAGAGAAGGTGCTAGCAGGGAATTCTCTGCCTGCCTTTCCCCAGTGCTCTGCAAGCTCTCCAGGACAACATAAAATCTGGGGCTCTGTGCTTTCTTTCGTTCTGAACAAGTGTTACTGTTTTCTGCACAAAAGCGATTCTGCGAAGCAATGTGAACAGGCACAGAGAAGGTGCTAGCAGGGATTTCTCTGCCTGCCTTTCCCCAGTGCTCTGCAAGCTCTCCAGGACAACATAAAATCTGGGGCTCTGTGCTTTCTTTCGTTCTGAACAAGTGTTACTGTTTTCTGCACAAAAGCGATTCTGCGAAGCAATGGGAACACTTCTGCTTCCCAGGCACAGAGAAGGTGCTAGCAGGAAATTCTCTGCCTGCCTTTCCCCAGTGCTCTGCAAGCTCTCCAGGACAACATAAAATCTGGGGCTCTGTGCTTTCTTTTGTTCTGAACAAGTGTTACTGTTTTCTGCACAAAAGTGATTCTGCGAAGCAATGTGAACACTTCTGCTTCCCAGGCACAGAGAAGGTGCTAGCAGGGAATTCTCTGCCTGCCTTTCCCCAGTGCTCTGCAAGCTCTCCAGGACAACATAAAATCTGGGGCTCTGTGCTTTCTTACGTTCTGAAGAAGTGTTATTGTTTTCTGCACAAAAGCGATTCTGCGAAGCAATGTGAACACTTCTGCTTCCCAGGCACAGAGAAGGTGCTAGCAGGGAATTCTCTGCCTGCCTTTCCCCAGTGCTCTGCACGCTCTGCAGGACAACATAAAATCTGGGGCTCTGTGCTTTCTTTCGTTCTGAACAAGTGTTACTGTTTTCTGCACAAAAGCGATTCTGCGAAGGAATGTGAACAGGCACAGAGAAGGTGCTAGCAGGGAATTCTCTGCCTGCCTTTCCCCAGTGCTCTGCAAGCTCTCCAGGACAACATAAAATCTGGGGCTCTGTGCTTTCTTTCGTCTCAACAAGTGTTACTGTTTTCTGCACAAAAGCGATTCTGCGAAGCAATGTGAACAGGCACAGAGAAGGTGCTAGCAGGGAATTCTCTGCCTGCCTTTCCCCAGTGCTCTGCAAGCTCTCCAGGACAACATAAAATCTGGGGCTCTGTGCTTTCTTTCGTTCTGAACAAGTGTTACTGTTTTCTGCACAAAAGGGATTCTGCGAAGCAATGGGAACACTTCTCTTTCCCAGGCACAGAGAAGGTGCTAGCAGGGAATTCTCTGCCTGCTTTTCCCCAGTGCTCTGCAAGCTCTCCAGGACAACATAAAATCTGGTGCTCTGTGCTTTCTTTCCTTCTGAACAAGTGTTACTGTTTTCTGCACAAAAGCGATTCTGCGAAGGAATGTGAACAGGCACAGAGAAGGTACTAGCAGGGAATTCTCTGCCTGCCTTTCCCCAGTGATCTGCAAGCTCTCCAGGACAACAGCAAATCTGGGGCTCTGTGCTTTCTTTCGTTCTGAACAAGTGTTATTGTTTTCTGCACAAAAGCGATTCTGCGAAGCAATGTGAAGACTTCTGCTTCCCAGGCACAGAGAAGGTGCTAGCAGGGAATTCTCTGCCTGCCTTTCCCCAGTGCTCTGCAAGCTCTCCAGGACAACATAAAATCTGGGGCTCTGTGCTTTCTTTCGTCTGAACAAGTGTTATTGTTTTCTGCACAAAAGCGATTCTGCGAAGCAATGTGAAGACTTCTGCTTCCCAGGCACAGAGAAGGTGCTAGCAGGGAATTCTCTGCCTGCCTTTCACCAGTGCTCTGCAAGCTCTCCAGGACAACATAAAATCTGGGGCTCTGTGCTTTCTTTCGTTCTGAACAAGTGTTAGTGTTTTCTGCACAAAAGCGATTCTGCGAAGCAATGTGAACACTTCTGTTTCCCAGGCACAGAGAAGGTGCTAGCAGGGAATTCTCTGCCTGCTTTTCCCCAGTACTCTGCAAGCTCTCCAGCACAACATAAAATATGGGGCTCTGTGCTTTCTTTCCTTCTGAACAAGTGTTACTGTTTTCTGCACAAAAGCGATTCTGCGAAGGAATGTGAACAGGCACAGAGAATGTGCTAGCAGGGAATTCTCTGCCTGCCTTTCCCCAGTGCTCTGCAAGCTCTCCAGGACAACATAAAATCTGGGGCTCTGTGCTTTCTTTCGTTCTGAACAAGTGTTACTGTTTTCTGCACAAAAGCGATTCTGCGAAGCAATGGGAACACTTCTGTTTCCCAGGCACAGAGAAGGTGCTAGCAGGGAATTCTCTGCCTGCCTTTCCCCAGTGCTCTGCAAGCTCTCCAGGACAACATAAAATCTGGGGCTCTGTGCTTTCTTTCGTTCTGAACAAGTGTTACTGTTTTCTGCACAAAAGCGATTCTGCGAAGCAATGGGAACGCTTCTGTTTCCCAGGCACAGAGAAGGTGCTAGCAGGGAATTCTCTGCCTGCCTTTCCCCAGTGCTCTGCAAGCTCTCCAGGACAACATAAAATCTGGGGCTCTGTGCTTTCTTTCGTACTGAACAAGTGTTAGTGTTTTCTGCACAAAAGCGATTCTGCGAAGCAATGTGAACACTTCTGCTTCCCAGGCACAGAGAAGGTGCTAGCAGGGAATTCTCTGCTTGCTTTTCCCCAGTGCTCTGCAAGCTCTCCAGGACAACATAAAATCTGGGGCTCTGTGCTTTCTTTCGTTCTGAACAAGTGTTACTGTTTTCTGCACAAAAGCGATACTGCGAAGCAATGTGAACACTTCTGCTTCCCAGGCACAGAGAAGGTGCTAGCAGGGAATTCTCTGCTTGCTTTTCCCCAGTGCTCTGCAAGCTCTCCAGGACAACATAAAATCTGGGGCTCTGTGCTTTCTTTCGTTCTGAACAAGTGTTATTGTTTTCTGCACAAAAGCGATTCTGCGAAGCAATGTGAACACTTCTGCTTCCCAGGCACAGAGAAGGTGCTAGCAGGGAATTCTCTGCCTGCTTTTCCCCAGTGCTCTGCAAGCTCTCCGGGACAACATAAAATCTGGGGCTCTGTGCTTTCTTTTGTTCTGAAAAAGTGTTACTGTTGTCTGCACAAAAGCGATTCTGCGAAGCAATGTGAACACTTCTGCTTCCCAGGCAGAGAGAAGGTGCTAGCAGGAAATTCTCTGCCTGCCTTTCCCCAGTGCTCTGCAAGCTCTCCAGGACAACATAGAATCTGGGGCTCTGTGCTTTCTTTTGTTCTGAACAAGTGTTAGTGTTTTCTGCACAAAAGCGATTCTGCGAAGCAATGTGAAGACTTCTGCTTCCCAGGCACAGAGAAGGTGCTAGCAGGGAATTCTCTGCCTGCCTTTCCCCAGTGCTCTGCAAGCTCTCCAGGACAACATAAAATCTGGGGCTCTGTGCTTTCTTTCGTTCTGAACAAGTGTTATTGTTTTCTGCACAAAAGCGATTCTGCGAAGCAATGTGAACACTTCTGCTTCCCAGGCACAGAGAAGGTGCTAGCAGGGAATTCTCTGCCTGCCTTTCCCCAGTGCTCTGCAAGCTCTCCAGGACAACATAAAATCTGGGGCTCTGTGCTTTCTTTCGTTCTGAACAAGTGTTATTGTTTTCTGCACAAAAGCGATTCTGCGAAGCAATGTGAACAGGCACAGAGAAGGTGCTAGCAGGGAATTCTCTGCCTGCCTTTCCCCAGTGCTCTGCAAGCTCTCCAGGACAACATAAAATCTGGGGCTCTGTGCTTTCTTTCGTTCTGAACAAGTGTTACTGTTTTCTGCACAAAAGCGATTCTTCCAAGCAATGTGAACACTTCTGCTTCCCAGGCACAGAGAAGGTGCTAGCAGGGAATTCTCTGCCTGCTTTTCCCCAGTACTCTGCAAGCTCTCCAGCACAACATAAAATATGGGGCTCTGTGCTTTCTTTCCTTCTGAACAAGTGTTACTGTTTTCTGCACAAAAGCGATTCTGCGAAGCAATGTGAACACTTCTGCTTCCCAGGCACAGAGAAGGTGCTAGCAGGGAATTCTCTGCCTGCCTTTCCCCAGTGCTCTGCAAGCTCTCCAGGACAACATAGAATCTGGGGCTCTGTGCTTTCTTTCATTCTGAACAAGTGTTACTGTTTTCTGCACAAAAGCGATTCTGCCAAGCAATGTGAACACTTCTGCTTCCAAGGCACAGAGAAGGTGCTAGCAGGAAATTCTCTGCCTGCCTTTCCCCAGTGCTCTGCAAGCTCTCCAGGACAACATAAAATCTGGGGCTCTGTGCTTTCTTTCGTACTGAACAAGTGTTACTGTTTTCTGCACAAAAGCGATTCTGCGAAGCAATGTGAAGACTTCTGCTTCCCAGGCACAGAGAAGGTGCTAGCAGGGAATTCTCTGCCTGGTTTTCCCCAGTACTCTGCAAGCTCTCCAGCACAACATAAAATATGGGGCTCTGTGCTTTCTTTCCTTCTGAACAAGTGTTACTGTTTTCTGCACAAAAGCGATTCTGCGAAGCAATGTGAACACTTCTGCTTCCCAGGCACAGAGAAGGTGCTAGCAGGGAATTCTCTGCCTGCCTTTCCCCAGTGCTCTGCAAGCTCTCCAGGACAACATAGAATCTGGGGCTCTGTGCTTTCTTTCATTCTGAACAAGTGTTACTGTTTTCTGCACAAAAGCGATTCTGCGAAGCAATGTGAACACTTCTGCTTCCAAGGCACAGAGAAGGTGCTAGCAGGAAATTCTCTGCCTGCCTTTCCCCAGTGCTCTGCAAGCTCTCCAGGACAACATAAAATCTGGGGCTCTGTGCTTTCTTTCGTCTGAACAAGTGTTACTGTTTTCTGCACAAAAGCGATTCTGCGAAGTAATGTGAACAGGCACAGAGAAGGTGCTAGCAGGGAATTCTCTGCCTGCCTTTCCCCAGTGCTCTGCAAGCTCTCCAGGACAACATAAAATCTGGGGCTCTGTGCTTTCTTTCGTTCTGAACAAGTGTTACTGTTTTCTGCACAAAAGCGATTCTGCCAAGCAATGTGAACATTTCTGCTTCCCAGGCAAAGAGAAGGTGCTAGCAGGGAATTCTCTGCCTGCTTTTCCCCAGTGCTCTGCAAGCTCTCCAGGACAACATAAAATCTGGGGCTCTGTGCTTTCTTTTGTTCTGAACAAGTGTTACTGTTGTCTGCACAAAAGCGATTCTGCCAAGCAATGTGAACACTTCTGCTTCCCAGGCACAGAGAAGGTGCTAGCAGAAAATTCTCTGCCTGCCTTTCCCCAGTGCTCTGCAAGCTCTCCAGGACAACATAGAATCTGGGGCTCTGTGCTTTCTTTTGTTCTTAACAAGTGTTAGTGTTTTCTGCACAAAAGCGATTCTGCGAAGCAATGTGAAGACTTCTGCTTCCCAGGCACAGAGAAGGTGCTAGCAGGGAATTCTCTGCCTGCCTTTCCCCAGTGCTCTGCAAGCTCTCCAGGACAACATAAAATCTGGGGCTCTGTGCTTTCTTTCGTCTGAACAAGTGTTACTGTTTTCTGCACAAAAGCGATTCTGCGAAGCAATGTGAACAGGCACAGAGAAGGTGCTAGCAGGGAATTCTCTGCCTGCCTTTCCCCAGTGCTCTGCAAGCTCTCCAGGACAACATAAAATCTGGGGCTCTGTGCTTTCTTTCGTTCTGAACAAGTGTTATTGTTTTCTGCACAAAAGCGATTCTGCGAAGCAATGTGAAGACTTCTGCTTCCCAGGCACAGAGAAGGTGCTAGCAGGGAATTCTCTGCTTGCTTTTCCCCAGTGCTCTGCAAGCTCTCCAGGACAACATAAAATCTGGGGCTCTGTGCTTTCTTTCGTCTGAACAAGTGTTACTGTTTTCTGCACAAAAGCGATTCTGCGAAGGAATGTGAACAGGCACAGAGAAGGTGCTAGCAGGGAATTCTCTGCCTGCCTTTCCCCAGTGCTCTGCAAGATCTCCAGGACAACATAAAATCTGGGGCTCTGTGCTTTCTTTCGTTCTGAACAAGTGTTACTGTTTTCTGCACAAAAGCGATTCTGCGAAGCAATGTGAACACTTCTGCTTCCCAGGCACAGAGAAGGTGCTAGCAGGGAATTCTCTGCCTGCTTTTCCCCAGTGCTCTGCAAGCTCTCCAGGACAACATAAAATCTGGGGCTCTGTGCTTTCTTTCGTTCTGAACAAGTGTTATTGTTTTCTGCACAAAAGCGATTCTGCGAAGCAATGTGAACACTTCTGCTTCCCAGGCACAGAGAAGGTGCTAGCAGGGAATTCTCTGCCTGCTTTTCCCCAGTGCTCTGCAAGCTCTCCGGGACAACATAAAATCTGGGGCTCTGTGCTTTCTTTTGTTCTGAAAAAGTGTTACTGTTGTCTGCACAAAAGCGATTCTGCGAAGCAATGTGAACACTTCTGCTTCCCAGGCAGAGAGAAGGTGCTAGCAGGAAATTCTCTGCCTGCCTTTCCCCAGTGCTCTGCAAGCTCTCCAGGACAACATAGAATCTGGGGCTCTGTGCTTTCTTTTGTTCTGAACAAGTGTTAGTGTTTTCTGCACAAAAGCGATTCTGCGAAGCAATGTGAAGACTTCTGCTTCCCAGGCACAGAGAAGGTGCTAGCAGGGAATTCTCTGCCTGCCTTTCCCCAGTGCTCTGCAAGCTCTCCAGGACAACATAAAATCTGGGGCTCTGTGCTTTCTTTCGTTCTGAACAAGTGTTATTGTTTTCTGCACAAAAGCGATTCTGCGAAGCAATGTGAACACTTCTGCTTCCCAGGCACAGAGAAGGTGCTAGCAGGGAATTCTCTGCCTGCCTTTCCCCAGTGCTCTGCAAGCTCTCCAGGACAACATAAAATCTGGGGCTCTGTGCTTTCTTTCGTTCTGAACAAGTGTTATTGTTTTCTGCACAAAAGCGATTCTGCGAAGCAATGTGAACAGGCACAGAGAAGGTGCTAGCAGGGAATTCTCTGCCTGCCTTTCCCCAGTGCTCTGCAAGCTCTCCAGGACAACATAAAATCTGGGGCTCTGTGCTTTCTTTCGTTCTGAACAAGTGTTACTGTTTTCTGCACAAAAGCGATTCTTCCAAGCAATGTGAACACTTCTGCTTCCCAGGCACAGAGAAGGTGCTAGCAGGGAATTCTCTGCCTGCTTTTCCCCAGTACTCTGCAAGCTCTCCAGCACAACATAAAATATGGGGCTCTGTGCTTTCTTTCCTTCTGAACAAGTGTTACTGTTTTCTGCACAAAAGCGATTCTGCGAAGCAATGTGAACACTTCTGCTTCCCAGGCACAGAGAAGGTGCTAGCAGGGAATTCTCTGCCTGCCTTTCCCCAGTGCTCTGCAAGCTCTCCAGGACAACATAGAATCTGGGGCTCTGTGCTTTCTTTCATTCTGAACAAGTGTTACTGTTTTCTGCACAAAAGCGATTCTGCCAAGCAATGTGAACACTTCTGCTTCCAAGGCACAGAGAAGGTGCTAGCAGGAAATTCTCTGCCTGCCTTTCCCCAGTGCTCTGCAAGCTCTCCAGGACAACATAAAATCTGGGGCTCTGTGCTTTCTTTCGTACTGAACAAGTGTTACTGTTTTCTGCACAAAAGCGATTCTGCGAAGCAATGTGAAGACTTCTGCTTCCCAGGCACAGAGAAGGTGCTAGCAGGGAATTCTCTGCCTGGTTTTCCCCAGTACTCTGCAAGCTCTCCAGCACAACATAAAATATGGGGCTCTGTGCTTTCTTTCCTTCTGAACAAGTGTTACTGTTTTCTGCACAAAAGCGATTCTGCGAAGCAATGTGAACACTTCTGCTTCCCAGGCACAGAGAAGGTGCTAGCAGGGAATTCTCTGCCTGCCTTTCCCCAGTGCTCTGCAAGCTCTCCAGGACAACATAGAATCTGGGGCTCTGTGCTTTCTTTCATTCTGAACAAGTGTTACTGTTTTCTGCACAAAAGCGATTCTGCGAAGCAATGTGAACACTTCTGCTTCCAAGGCACAGAGAAGGTGCTAGCAGGAAATTCTCTGCCTGCCTTTCCCCAGTGCTCTGCAAGCTCTCCAGGACAACATAAAATCTGGGGCTCTGTGCTTTCTTTCGTCTGAACAAGTGTTACTGTTTTCTGCACAAAAGCGATTCTGCGAAGTAATGTGAACAGGCACAGAGAAGGTGCTAGCAGGGAATTCTCTGCCTGCCTTTCCCCAGTGCTCTGCAAGCTCTCCAGGACAACATAAAATCTGGGGCTCTGTGCTTTCTTTCGTTCTGAACAAGTGTTACTGTTTTCTGCACAAAAGCGATTCTGCCAAGCAATGTGAACATTTCTGCTTCCCAGGCAAAGAGAAGGTGCTAGCAGGGAATTCTCTGCCTGCTTTTCCCCAGTGCTCTGCAAGCTCTCCAGGACAACATAAAATCTGGGGCTCTGTGCTTTCTTTTGTTCTGAACAAGTGTTACTGTTGTCTGCACAAAAGCGATTCTGCCAAGCAATGTGAACACTTCTGCTTCCCAGGCACAGAGAAGGTGCTAGCAGAAAATTCTCTGCCTGCCTTTCCCCAGTGCTCTGCAAGCTCTCCAGGACAACATAGAATCTGGGGCTCTGTGCTTTCTTTTGTTCTTAACAAGTGTTAGTGTTTTCTGCACAAAAGCGATTCTGCGAAGCAATGTGAAGACTTCTGCTTCCCAGGCACAGAGAAGGTGCTAGCAGGGAATTCTCTGCCTGCCTTTCCCCAGTGCTCTGCAAGCTCTCCAGGACAACATAAAATCTGGGGCTCTGTGCTTTCTTTCGTCTGAACAAGTGTTACTGTTTTCTGCACAAAAGCGATTCTGCGAAGCAATGTGAACAGGCACAGAGAAGGTGCTAGCAGGGAATTCTCTGCCTGCCTTTCCCCAGTGCTCTGCAAGCTCTCCAGGACAACATAAAATCTGGGGCTCTGTGCTTTCTTTCGTTCTGAACAAGTGTTATTGTTTTCTGCACAAAAGCGATTCTGCGAAGCAATGTGAAGACTTCTGCTTCCCAGGCACAGAGAAGGTGCTAGCAGGGAATTCTCTGCTTGCTTTTCCCCAGTGCTCTGCAAGCTCTCCAGGACAACATAAAATCTGGGGCTCTGTGCTTTCTTTCGTCTGAACAAGTGTTACTGTTTTCTGCACAAAAGCGATTCTGCGAAGGAATGTGAACAGGCACAGAGAAGGTGCTAGCAGGGAATTCTCTGCCTGCCTTTCCCCAGTGCTCTGCAAGATCTCCAGGACAACATAAAATCTGGGGCTCTGTGCTTTCTTTCGTTCTGAACAAGTGTTACTGTTTTCTGCACAAAAGCGATTCTGCGAAGCAATGTGAACACTTCTGCTTCCCAGGCACAGAGAAGGTGCTAGCAGGGAATTCTCTGCCTGCTTTTCCCCAGTGCTCTGCAAGCTCTCCAGGACAACATAAAATCTGGGGCTCTGTGCTTTCTTTCGTCTGAACAAGTGTTACTGTTTTCTGCACAAAAGCGATTCTGCGAAGCAATGTGAACACTTCTGCTTCCCAGGCACAGAGAAGGTGCTAGCAGGGAATTCTCTGCCTGCCTTTCCCCAGTGCTCTGCAAGCTCTCCAGGACAACATAGAATCTGGGGCTCTGTGCTTTCTTTCGTTCTGAACAAGTGTTACTGTTTTCTGCACAAAAGCGATTCTGCGAAGCAATGTGAACACTTCTGCTTCCCAGGCACAGAGAAGGTGCTAGCAGGGAATTCTCTGCCTGCCTTTCCCCAGTGCTCTGCAAGCTCTCCAGGACAACATAGAATCTGGGGCTCTGTGCTTTCTTTCGTCTGAACAAGTGTTACTGTTTTCTGCACAAAAGCGATTCTGCGAAGTAATGTGAACAGGCACAGAGAAGGTGCTAGCAGGGAATTCTCTGCCTGCCTTTCCCCAGTGCTCTGCAAGCTCTCCAGGACAACATAAAATCTGGGGCTCTGTGCTTTCTTTCGTCTGAACAAGTGTTACTGTTTTCTGCACAAAAGCGATACTGCTAAGAAATGTGAACACTTCTGTTTCCCAGGCACAGAGAAGGTGCTAGCAGGGAATTCTCTGCCTGCTTTTCCCCAGTACTCTGCAAGCTCTCCAGCACAACATAAAATATGGGGCTCTGTGCTTTCTTTCCTTCTGAACAAGTGTTACTGTTTTCTGCACAAAAGCGATACTGCTAAGAAATGTGAACACTTCTGTTTCCCAGGCACAGAGAAGGTGCTAGCAGGGAATTCTCTGCCTGCTTTTCCCCAGTGCTCTGCAAGCTCTGCAGGACAACATAAAATCTGGGGCTCTGTGCTTTCTTTTGTTCTGAAAAAGTGTTACTGTTGTCTGCACAAAAGAGATTCTGCCAAGCAATGTGAACACTTCTGCTTCCCAGGCACAGAGAAGGTGCTAGCAGGAAATTCTCTGCCTGCCTTTCCCCAGTGCTCTGCAAGCTCTCCAGGACAACATAGAATCTGGGGCTCTGTGCTTTCTTTCGTTCTGAACAAGTGTTACTGTTTTCTGCACAAAAGCGATTCTGCCAAGCAATGTGAACACTTCTGCTTCCCAGGCACAGAGAAGGTGCTAGCAGGGAATTCTCTGCCTGCTTTTCCCCAGTACTCTGCAAGCTCTCCAGCACAACATAAAATATGGGGCTCTGTGCTTTCTTTCCTTCTGAACAAGTGTTACTGTTGTCTGCACAAAAGCGATTCTGCCAAGCAATGTGAACACTTCTGCTTCCCAGGCACAGAGAAGGTGCTAGCAGGAAATTCTCTGCCTGCCTTTCCCCAGTGCTCTGCAAGCTCTCCAGGACAACATAGAATCTGGGGATCTGTGCTTTCTTTTGTTCTGAACAAGTGTTAGTGTTTTCTGCACAAAAGCGATTCTGCGAAGCAATGTGAAGACTTCTGCTTCCCAGGCACAGAGAAGGTGCTAGCAGGGAATACTCTGCCTGCCTTTCCCCAGTGCTCTGCAAGCTCTCCAGGACAACAGCAAATCTGGGGCTCTGTGCTTTCTTTCGTCTGAACAAGTGTTACTGTTTTCTGCACAAAAGCGATACTGCTAAGAAATGTGAACACTTCTGTTTCCCAGGCACAGAGAAGGTGCTAGCAGGGAATTCTCTGCCTGCTTTTCCCCAGTGATCTGCAAGCTCTCCAGGACAACATAAAATCTGGTGCTCTGTGCTTTCTTTCCTTCTGAACAAGTGTTACTGTTTTCTGCACAAAAGCGATTCTGCGAAGGAATGTGAACAGGCACAGAGAAGGTACTAGCAGGGAATTCTCTGCCTGCCTTTCCCCAGTGATCTGCAAGCTCTCCAGGACAACAGCAAATCTGGGGCTCTGTGCTTTCTTTCGTTCTGAACAAGTGTTATTGTTTTCTGCACAAAAGCGATTCTGCGAAGCAATGTGAACACTTCTGCTTCCCAGGCACAGAGAAGGTGCTAGCAGGGAATTCTCTGCCTGCCTTTCCCCAGTGCTCTGCAAGCTCTCCAGGACAACATAAAATCTGGGGCTCTGTGCTTTCTTTCGTCTGAACAAGTGTTATTGTTTTCTGCACAAAAGCGATTCTGCGAAGCAATGTGAAGACTTCTGCTTCCCAGGCACAGAGAAGGTGCTAGCAGGGAATTCTCTGCCTGCCTTTCACCAGTGCTCTGCAAGCTCTCCAGGACAACATAAAATCTGGGGCTCTGTGCTTTCTTTCGTTCTGAACAAGTGTTAGTGTTTTCTGCACAAAAGCGATTCTGCGAAGCAATGTGAACACTTCTGTTTCCCAGGCACAGAGAAGGTGCTAGCAGGGAATTCTCTGCCTGCTTTTCCCCAGTACTCTGCAAGCTCTCCAGCACAACATAAAATATGGGGCTCTGTGCTTTCTTTCCTTCTGAACAAGTGTTACTGTTTTCTGCACAAAAGCGATTCTGCGAAGGAATGTGAACAGGCACAGAGAATGTGCTAGCAGGGAATTCTCTGCCTGCCTTTCCCCAGTGCTCTGCAAGCTCTCCAGGACAACATAAAATCTGGGGCTCTGTGCTTTCTTTCGTTCTGAACAAGTGTTACTGTTTTCTGCACAAAAGCGATTCTGCGAAGCAATGGGAACACTTCTGTTTCCCAGGCACAGAGAAGGTGCTAGCAGGGAATTCTCTGCCTGCCTTTCCCCAGTGCTCTGCAAGCTCTCCAGGACAACATAAAATCTGGGGCTCTGTGCTTTCTTTCGTTCTGAACAAGTGTTACTGTTTTCTGCACAAAAGCGATTCTGCGAAGCAATGGGAACGCTTCTGTTTCCCAGGCACAGAGAAGGTGCTAGCAGGGAATTCTCTGCCTGCTTTTCCCCAGTGCTCTGCAAGCTCTCCAGGACAACATAAAATCTGGGGCTCTGTGCTTTCTTTCGTACTGAACAAGTGTTAGTGTTTTCTGCACAAAAGCGATTCTGCGAAGCAATGTGAACACTTCTGCTTCCCAGGCACAGAGAAGGTGCTAGCAGGGAATTCTCTGCTTGCTTTTCCCCAGTGCTCTGCAAGCTCTCCAGGACAACATAAAATCTGGGGCTCTGTGCTTTCTTTCGTTCTGAACAAGTGTTACTGTTTTCTGCACAAAAGCGATACTGCGAAGCAATGTGAACACTTCTGCTTCCCAGGCACAGAGAAGGTGCTAGCAGGGAATTCTCTGCTTGCTTTTCCCCAGTGCTCTGCAAGCTCTCCAGGACAACATAAAATCTGGGGCTCTGTGCTTTCTTTCGTTCTGAACAAGTGTTATTGTTTTCTGCACAAAAGCGATTCTGCGAAGCAATGTGAACACTTCTGCTTCCCAGGCACAGAGAAGGTGCTAGCAGGGAATTCTCTGCCTGCTTTTCCCCAGTGCTCTGCAAGCTCTCCGGGACAACATAAAATCTGGGGCTCTGTGCTTTCTTTTGTTCTGAAAAAGTGTTACTGTTGTCTGCACAAAAGCGATTCTGCGAAGCAATGTGAACACTTCTGCTTCCCAGGCAGAGAGAAGGTGCTAGCAGGAAATTCTCTGCCTGCCTTTCCCCAGTGCTCTGCAAGCTCTCCAGGACAACATAGAATCTGGGGCTCTGTGCTTTCTTTTGTTCTGAACAAGTGTTAGTGTTTTCTGCACAAAAGCGATTCTGCGAAGCAATGTGAAGACTTCTGCTTCCCAGGCACAGAGAAGGTGCTAGCAGGGAATTCTCTGCCTGCCTTTCCCCAGTGCTCTGCAAGCTCTCCAGGACAACATAAAATCTGGGGCTCTGTGCTTTCTTTCGTTCTGAACAAGTGTTATTGTTTTCTGCACAAAAGCGATTCTGCGAAGCAATGTGAACACTTCTGCTTCCCAGGCACAGAGAAGGTGCTAGCAGGGAATTCTCTGCCTGCCTTTCCCCAGTGCTCTGCAAGCTCTCCAGGACAACATAAAATCTGGGGCTCTGTGCTTTCTTTTGTTCTGAAAAAGTGTTACTGTTGTCTGCACAAAAGCGATTCTGCGAAGCAATGTGAACACTTCTGCTTCCCAGGCAGAGAGAAGGTGCTAGCAGGAAATTCTCTGCCTGCCTTTCCCCAGTGCTCTGCAAGCTCTCCAGGACAACATAGAATCTGGGGCTCTGTGCTTTCTTTTGTTCTGAACAAGTGTTAGTGTTTTCTGCACAAAAGCGATTCTGCGAAGCAATGTGAAGACTTCTGCTTCCCAGGCACAGAGAAGGTGCTAGCAGGGAATTCTCTGCCTGCCTTTCCCCAGTGCTCTGCAAGCTCTCCAGCACAACATAAAATCTGGGGCTCTGTGCTTTCTTTCGTTCTGAACAAGTGTTATTGTTTTCTGCACAAAAGCGATTCTGCGAAGCAATGTGAACACTTCTGCTTCCCAGGCACAGAGAAGGTGCTAGCAGGGAATTCTCTGCCTGCCTTTCCCCAGTGCTCTGCAAGCTCTCCAGGACAACATAAAATCTGGGGCTCTGTGCTTTCTTTCGTTCTGAACAAGTGTTATTGTTTTCTGCACAAAAGCGATTCTGCGAAGCAATGTGAACAGGCACAGAGAAGGTGCTAGCAGGGAATTCTCTGCCTGCCTTTCCCCAGTGCTCTGCAAGCTCTCCAGGACAACATAAAATCTGGGGCTCTGTGCTTTCTTTCGTTCTGAACAAGTGTTACTGTTTTCTGCACAAAAGCGATTCTTCCAAGCAATGTGAACACTTCTGCTTCCCAGGCACAGAGAAGGTGCTAGCAGGGAATTCTCTGCCTGCTTTTCCCCAGTACTCTGCAAGCTCTCCAGCACAACATAAAATATGGGGCTCTGTGCTTTCTTTCCTTCTGAACAAGTGTTACTGTTTTCTGCACAAAAGCGATTCTGCGAAGCAATGTGAACACTTCTGCTTCCCAGGCACAGAGAAGGTGCTAGCAGGGAATTCTCTGCCTGCCTTTCCCCAGTGCTCTGCAAGCTCTCCAGGACAACATAGAATCTGGGGCTCTGTGCTTTCTTTCATTCTGAACAAGTGTTACTGTTTTCTGCACAAAAGCGATTCTGCCAAGCAATGTGAACACTTCTGCTTCCAAGGCACAGAGAAGGTGCTAGCAGGAAATTCTCTGCCTGCCTTTCCCCAGTGCTCTGCAAGCTCTCCAGGACAACATAAAATCTGGGGCTCTGTGCTTTCTTTCGTACTGAACAAGTGTTACTGTTTTCTGCACAAAAGCGATTCTGCGAAGCAATGTGAAGACTTCTGCTTCCCAGGCACAGAGAAGGTGCTAGCAGGGAATTCTCTGCCTGGTTTTCCCCAGTACTCTGCAAGCTCTCCAGCACAACATAAAATATGGGGCTCTGTGCTTTCTTTCCTTCTGAACAAGTGTTACTGTTTTCTGCACAAAAGCGATTCTGCGAAGCAATGTGAACACTTCTGCTTCCCAGGCACAGAGAAGGTGCTAGCAGGGAATTCTCTGCCTGCCTTTCCCCAGTGCTCTGCAAGCTCTCCAGGACAACATAGAATCTGGGGCTCTGTGCTTTCTTTCATTCTGAACAAGTGTTACTGTTTTCTGCACAAAAGCGATTCTGCGAAGCAATGTGAACACTTCTGCTTCCAAGGCACAGAGAAGGTGCTAGCAGGAAATTCTCTGCCTGCCTTTCCCCAGTGCTCTGCAAGCTCTCCAGGACAACATAAAATCTGGGGCTCTGTGCTTTCTTTCGTCTGAACAAGTGTTACTGTTTTCTGCACAAAAGCGATTCTGCGAAGTAATGTGAACAGGCACAGAGAAGGTGCTAGCAGGGAATTCTCTGCCTGCCTTTCCCCAGTGCTCTGCAAGCTCTCCAGGACAACATAAAATCTGGGGCTCTGTGCTTTCTTTCGTTCTGAACAAGTGTTACTGTTTTCTGCACAAAAGCGATTCTGCCAAGCAATGTGAACATTTCTGCTTCCCAGGCAAAGAGAAGGTGCTAGCAGGGAATTCTCTGCCTGCTTTTCCCCAGTGCTCTGCAAGCTCTCCAGGACAACATAAAATCTGGGGCTCTGTGCTTTCTTTTGTTCTGAACAAGTGTTACTGTTGTCTGCACAAAAGCGATTCTGCCAAGCAATGTGAACACTTCTGCTTCCCAGGCACAGAGAAGGTGCTAGCAGAAAATTCTCTGCCTGCCTTTCCCCAGTGCTCTGCAAGCTCTCCAGGACAACATAGAATCTGGGGCTCTGTGCTTTCTTTTGTTCTTAACAAGTGTTAGTGTTTTCTGCACAAAAGCGATTCTGCGAAGCAATGTGAAGACTTCTGCTTCCCAGGCACAGAGAAGGTGCTAGCAGGGAATTCTCTGCCTGCCTTTCCCCAGTGCTCTGCAAGCTCTCCAGGACAACATAAAATCTGGGGCTCTGTGCTTTCTTTCGTCTGAACAAGTGTTACTGTTTTCTGCACAAAAGCGATTCTGCGAAGCAATGTGAACAGGCACAGAGAAGGTGCTAGCAGGGAATTCTCTGCCTGCCTTTCCCCAGTGCTCTGCAAGCTCTCCAGGACAACATAAAATCTGGGGCTCTGTGCTTTCTTTCGTTCTGAACAAGTGTTATTGTTTTCTGCACAAAAGCGATTCTGCGAAGCAATGTGAAGACTTCTGCTTCCCAGGCACAGAGAAGGTGCTAGCAGGGAATTCTCTGCTTGCTTTTCCCCAGTGCTCTGCAAGCTCTCCAGGACAACATAAAATCTGGGGCTCTGTGCTTTCTTTCGTCTGAACAAGTGTTACTGTTTTCTGCACAAAAGCGATTCTGCGAAGGAATGTGAACAGGCACAGAGAAGGTGCTAGCAGGGAATTCTCTGCCTGCCTTTCCCCAGTGCTCTGCAAGATCTCCAGGACAACATAAAATCTGGGGCTCTGTGCTTTCTTTCGTTCTGAACAAGTGTTACTGTTTTCTGCACAAAAGCGATTCTGCGAAGCAATGTGAACACTTCTGCTTCCCAGGCACAGAGAAGGTGCTAGCAGGGAATTCTCTGCCTGCTTTTCCCCAGTGCTCTGCAAGCTCTCCAGGACAACATAAAATCTGGGGCTCTGTGCTTTCTTTCGTTCTGAACAAGTGTTATTGTTTTCTGCACAAAAGCGATTCTGCGAAGCAATGTGAACACTTCTGCTTCCCAGGCACAGAGAAGGTGCTAGCAGGGAATTCTCTGCCTGCTTTTCCCCAGTGCTCTGCAAGCTCTCCGGGACAACATAAAATCTGGGGCTCTGTGCTTTCTTTTGTTCTGAAAAAGTGTTACTGTTGTCTGCACAAAAGCGATTCTGCGAAGCAATGTGAACACTTCTGCTTCCCAGGCAGAGAGAAGGTGCTAGCAGGAAATTCTCTGCCTGCCTTTCCCCAGTGCTCTGCAAGCTCTCCAGGACAACATAGAATCTGGGGCTCTGTGCTTTCTTTTGTTCTGAACAAGTGTTAGTGTTTTCTGCACAAAAGCGATTCTGCGAAGCAATGTGAAGACTTCTGCTTCCCAGGCACAGAGAAGGTGCTAGCAGGGAATTCTCTGCCTGCCTTTCCCCAGTGCTCTGCAAGCTCTCCAGGACAACATAAAATCTGGGGCTCTGTGCTTTCTTTCGTTCTGAACAAGTGTTATTGTTTTCTGCACAAAAGCGATTCTGCGAAGCAATGTGAACACTTCTGCTTCCCAGGCACAGAGAAGGTGCTAGCAGGGAATTCTCTGCCTGCCTTTCCCCAGTGCTCTGCAAGCTCTCCAGGACAACATAAAATCTGGGGCTCTGTGCTTTCTTTCGTTCTGAACAAGTGTTATTGTTTTCTGCACAAAAGCGATTCTGCGAAGCAATGTGAACAGGCACAGAGAAGGTGCTAGCAGGGAATTCTCTGCCTGCCTTTCCCCAGTGCTCTGCAAGCTCTCCAGGACAACATAAAATCTGGGGCTCTGTGCTTTCTTTCGTTCTGAACAAGTGTTACTGTTTTCTGCACAAAAGCGATTCTTCCAAGCAATGTGAACACTTCTGCTTCCCAGGCACAGAGAAGGTGCTAGCAGGGAATTCTCTGCCTGCTTTTCCCCAGTACTCTGCAAGCTCTCCAGCACAACATAAAATATGGGGCTCTGTGCTTTCTTTCCTTCTGAACAAGTGTTACTGTTTTCTGCACAAAAGCGATTCTGCGAAGCAATGTGAACACTTCTGCTTCCCAGGCACAGAGAAGGTGCTAGCAGGGAATTCTCTGCCTGCCTTTCCCCAGTGCTCTGCAAGCTCTCCAGGACAACATAGAATCTGGGGCTCTGTGCTTTCTTTCATTCTGAACAAGTGTTACTGTTTTCTGCACAAAAGCGATTCTGCCAAGCAATGTGAACACTTCTGCTTCCAAGGCACAGAGAAGGTGCTAGCAGGAAATTCTCTGCCTGCCTTTCCCCAGTGCTCTGCAAGCTCTCCAGGACAACATAAAATCTGGGGCTCTGTGCTTTCTTTCGTACTGAACAAGTGTTACTGTTTTCTGCACAAAAGCGATTCTGCGAAGCAATGTGAAGACTTCTGCTTCCCAGGCACAGAGAAGGTGCTAGCAGGGAATTCTCTGCCTGGTTTTCCCCAGTACTCTGCAAGCTCTCCAGCACAACATAAAATATGGGGCTCTGTGCTTTCTTTCCTTCTGAACAAGTGTTACTGTTTTCTGCACAAAAGCGATTCTGCGAAGCAATGTGAACACTTCTGCTTCCCAGGCACAGAGAAGGTGCTAGCAGGGAATTCTCTGCCTGCCTTTCCCCAGTGCTCTGCAAGCTCTCCAGGACAACATAGAATCTGGGGCTCTGTGCTTTCTTTCATTCTGAACAAGTGTTACTGTTTTCTGCACAAAAGCGATTCTGCGAAGCAATGTGAACACTTCTGCTTCCAAGGCACAGAGAAGGTGCTAGCAGGAAATTCTCTGCCTGCCTTTCCCCAGTGCTCTGCAAGCTCTCCAGGACAACATAAAATCTGGGGCTCTGTGCTTTCTTTCGTCTGAACAAGTGTTACTGTTTTCTGCACAAAAGCGATTCTGCGAAGTAATGTGAACAGGCACAGAGAAGGTGCTAGCAGGGAATTCTCTGCCTGCCTTTCCCCAGTGCTCTGCAAGCTCTCCAGGACAACATAAAATCTGGGGCTCTGTGCTTTCTTTCGTTCTGAACAAGTGTTACTGTTTTCTGCACAAAAGCGATTCTGCCAAGCAATGTGAACATTTCTGCTTCCCAGGCAAAGAGAAGGTGCTAGCAGGGAATTCTCTGCCTGCTTTTCCCCAGTGCTCTGCAAGCTCTCCAGGACAACATAAAATCTGGGGCTCTGTGCTTTCTTTTGTTCTGAACAAGTGTTACTGTTGTCTGCACAAAAGCGATTCTGCCAAGCAATGTGAACACTTCTGCTTCCCAGGCACAGAGAAGGTGCTAGCAGAAAATTCTCTGCCTGCCTTTCCCCAGTGCTCTGCAAGCTCTCCAGGACAACATAGAATCTGGGGCTCTGTGCTTTCTTTTGTTCTTAACAAGTGTTAGTGTTTTCTGCACAAAAGCGATTCTGCGAAGCAATGTGAAGACTTCTGCTTCCCAGGCACAGAGAAGGTGCTAGCAGGGAATTCTCTGCCTGCCTTTCCCCAGTGCTCTGCAAGCTCTCCAGGACAACATAAAATCTGGGGCTCTGTGCTTTCTTTCGTCTGAACAAGTGTTACTGTTTTCTGCACAAAAGCGATTCTGCGAAGCAATGTGAACAGGCACAGAGAAGGTGCTAGCAGGGAATTCTCTGCCTGCCTTTCCCCAGTGCTCTGCAAGCTCTCCAGGACAACATAAAATCTGGGGCTCTGTGCTTTCTTTCGTTCTGAACAAGTGTTATTGTTTTCTGCACAAAAGCGATTCTGCGAAGCAATGTGAAGACTTCTGCTTCCCAGGCACAGAGAAGGTGCTAGCAGGGAATTCTCTGCTTGCTTTTCCCCAGTGCTCTGCAAGCTCTCCAGGACAACATAAAATCTGGGGCTCTGTGCTTTCTTTCGTCTGAACAAGTGTTACTGTTTTCTGCACAAAAGCGATTCTGCGAAGGAATGTGAACAGGCACAGAGAAGGTGCTAGCAGGGAATTCTCTGCCTGCCTTTCCCCAGTGCTCTGCAAGATCTCCAGGACAACATAAAATCTGGGGCTCTGTGCTTTCTTTCGTTCTGAACAAGTGTTACTGTTTTCTGCACAAAAGCGATTCTGCGAAGCAATGTGAACACTTCTGCTTCCCAGGCACAGAGAAGGTGCTAGCAGGGAATTCTCTGCCTGCTTTTCCCCAGTGCTCTGCAAGCTCTCCAGGACAACATAAAATCTGGGGCTCTGTGCTTTCTTTCGTCTGAACAAGTGTTACTGTTTTCTGCACAAAAGCGATTCTGCGAAGCAATGTGAACACTTCTGCTTCCCAGGCACAGAGAAGGTGCTAGCAGGGAATTCTCTGCCTGCCTTTCCCCAGTGCTCTGCAAGCTCTCCAGGACAACATAGAATCTGGGGCTCTGTGCTTTCTTTCGTTCTGAACAAGTGTTACTGTTTTCTGCACAAAAGCGATTCTGCGAAGCAATGTGAACACTTCTGCTTCCCAGGCACAGAGAAGGTGCTAGCAGGGAATTCTCTGCCTGCCTTTCCCCAGTGCTCTGCAAGCTCTCCAGGACAACATAGAATCTGGGGCTCTGTGCTTTCTTTCGTCTGAACAAGTGTTACTGTTTTCTGCACAAAAGCGATTCTGCGAAGTAATGTGAACAGGCACAGAGAAGGTGCTAGCAGGGAATTCTCTGCCTGCCTTTCCCCAGTGCTCTGCAAGCTCTCCAGGACAACATAAAATCTGGGGCTCTGTGCTTTCTTTCGTCTGAACAAGTGTTACTGTTTTCTGCACAAAAGCGATACTGCTAAGAAATGTGAACACTTCTGTTTCCCAGGCACAGAGAAGGTGCTAGCAGGGAATTCTCTGCCTGCTTTTCCCCAGTACTCTGCAAGCTCTCCAGCACAACATAAAATATGGGGCTCTGTGCTTTCTTTCCTTCTGAACAAGTGTTACTGTTTTCTGCACAAAAGCGATACTGCTAAGAAATGTGAACACTTCTGTTTCCCAGGCACAGAGAAGGTGCTAGCAGGGAATTCTCTGCCTGCTTTTCCCCAGTGCTCTGCAAGCTCTGCAGGACAACATAAAATCTGGGGCTCTGTGCTTTCTTTTGTTCTGAAAAAGTGTTACTGTTGTCTGCACAAAAGAGATTCTGCCAAGCAATGTGAACACTTCTGCTTCCCAGGCACAGAGAAGGTGCTAGCAGGAAATTCTCTGCCTGCCTTTCCCCAGTGCTCTGCAAGCTCTCCAGGACAACATAGAATCTGGGGCTCTGTGCTTTCTTTCGTTCTGAACAAGTGTTACTGTTTTCTGCACAAAAGCGATTCTGCCAAGCAATGTGAACACTTCTGCTTCCCAGGCACAGAGAAGGTGCTAGCAGGGAATTCTCTGCCTGCTTTTCCCCAGTACTCTGCAAGCTCTCCAGCACAACATAAAATATGGGGCTCTGTGCTTTCTTTCCTTCTGAACAAGTGTTACTGTTGTCTGCACAAAAGCGATTCTGCCAAGCAATGTGAACACTTCTGCTTCCCAGGCACAGAGAAGGTGCTAGCAGGAAATTCTCTGCCTGCCTTTCCCCAGTGCTCTGCAAGCTCTCCAGGACAACATAGAATCTGGGGATCTGTGCTTTCTTTTGTTCTGAACAAGTGTTAGTGTTTTCTGCACAAAAGCGATTCTGCGAAGCAATGTGAAGACTTCTGCTTCCCAGGCACAGAGAAGGTGCTAGCAGGGAATACTCTGCCTGCCTTTCCCCAGTGCTCTGCAAGCTCTCCAGGACAACAGCAAATCTGGGGCTCTGTGCTTTCTTTCGTCTGAACAAGTGTTACTGTTTTCTGCACAAAAGCGATACTGCTAAGAAATGTGAACACTTCTGTTTCCCAGGCACAGAGAAGGTGCTAGCAGGGAATTCTCTGCCTGCTTTTCCCCAGTGATCTGCAAGCTCTCCAGGACAACATAAAATCTGGTGCTCTGTGCTTTCTTTCCTTCTGAACAAGTGTTACTGTTTTCTGCACAAAAGCGATTCTGCGAAGGAATGTGAACAGGCACAGAGAAGGTACTAGCAGGGAATTCTCTGCCTGCCTTTCCCCAGTGATCTGCAAGCTCTCCAGGACAACAGCAAATCTGGGGCTCTGTGCTTTCTTTCGTTCTGAACAAGTGTTATTGTTTTCTGCACAAAAGCGATTCTGCGAAGCAATGTGAACACTTCTGCTTCCCAGGCACAGAGAAGGTGCTAGCAGGGAATTCTCTGCCTGCCTTTCCCCAGTGCTCTGCAAGCTCTCCAGGACAACATAAAATCTGGGGCTCTGTGCTTTCTTTCGTCTGAACAAGTGTTATTGTTTTCTGCACAAAAGCGATTCTGCGAAGCAATGTGAAGACTTCTGCTTCCCAGGCACAGAGAAGGTGCTAGCAGGGAATTCTCTGCCTGCCTTTCACCAGTGCTCTGCAAGCTCTCCAGGACAACATAAAATCTGGGGCTCTGTGCTTTCTTTCGTTCTGAACAAGTGTTAGTGTTTTCTGCACAAAAGCGATTCTGCGAAGCAATGTGAACACTTCTGTTTCCCAGGCACAGAGAAGGTGCTAGCAGGGAATTCTCTGCCTGCTTTTCCCCAGTACTCTGCAAGCTCTCCAGCACAACATAAAATATGGGGCTCTGTGCTTTCTTTCCTTCTGAACAAGTGTTACTGTTTTCTGCACAAAAGCGATTCTGCGAAGGAATGTGAACAGGCACAGAGAATGTGCTAGCAGGGAATTCTCTGCCTGCCTTTCCCCAGTGCTCTGCAAGCTCTCCAGGACAACATAAAATCTGGGGCTCTGTGCTTTCTTTCGTTCTGAACAAGTGTTACTGTTTTCTGCACAAAAGCGATTCTGCGAAGCAATGGGAACACTTCTGTTTCCCAGGCACAGAGAAGGTGCTAGCAGGGAATTCTCTGCCTGCCTTTCCCCAGTGCTCTGCAAGCTCTCCAGGACAACATAAAATCTGGGGCTCTGTGCTTTCTTTCGTTCTGAACAAGTGTTACTGTTTTCTGCACAAAAGCGATTCTGCGAAGCAATGGGAACGCTTCTGTTTCCCAGGCACAGAGAAGGTGCTAGCAGGGAATTCTCTGCCTGCTTTTCCCCAGTGCTCTGCAAGCTCTCCAGGACAACATAAAATCTGGGGCTCTGTGCTTTCTTTCGTACTGAACAAGTGTTAGTGTTTTCTGCACAAAAGCGATTCTGCGAAGCAATGTGAACACTTCTGCTTCCCAGGCACAGAGAAGGTGCTAGCAGGGAATTCTCTGCTTGCTTTTCCCCAGTGCTCTGCAAGCTCTCCAGGACAACATAAAATCTGGGGCTCTGTGCTTTCTTTCGTTCTGAACAAGTGTTACTGTTTTCTGCACAAAAGCGATACTGCGAAGCAATGTGAACACTTCTGCTTCCCAGGCACAGAGAAGGTGCTAGCAGGGAATTCTCTGCTTGCTTTTCCCCAGTGCTCTGCAAGCTCTCCAGGACAACATAAAATCTGGGGCTCTGTGCTTTCTTTCGTTCTGAACAAGTGTTATTGTTTTCTGCACAAAAGCGATTCTGCGAAGCAATGTGAACACTTCTGCTTCCCAGGCACAGAGAAGGTGCTAGCAGGGAATTCTCTGCCTGCTTTTCCCCAGTGCTCTGCAAGCTCTCCGGGACAACATAAAATCTGGGGCTCTGTGCTTTCTTTTGTTCTGAAAAAGTGTTACTGTTGTCTGCACAAAAGCGATTCTGCGAAGCAATGTGAACACTTCTGCTTCCCAGGCAGAGAGAAGGTGCTAGCAGGAAATTCTCTGCCTGCCTTTCCCCAGTGCTCTGCAAGCTCTCCAGGACAACATAGAATCTGGGGCTCTGTGCTTTCTTTTGTTCTGAACAAGTGTTAGTGTTTTCTGCACAAAAGCGATTCTGCGAAGCAATGTGAAGACTTCTGCTTCCCAGGCACAGAGAAGGTGCTAGCAGGGAATTCTCTGCCTGCCTTTCCCCAGTGCTCTGCAAGCTCTCCAGGACAACATAAAATCTGGGGCTCTGTGCTTTCTTTCGTTCTGAACAAGTGTTATTGTTTTCTGCACAAAAGCGATTCTGCGAAGCAATGTGAACACTTCTGCTTCCCAGGCACAGAGAAGGTGCTAGCAGGGAATTCTCTGCCTGCCTTTCCCCAGTGCTCTGCAAGCTCTCCAGGACAACATAAAATCTGGGGCTCTGTGCTTTCTTTCGTTCTGAACAAGTGTTATTGTTTTCTGCACAAAAGCGATTCTGCGAAGCAATGTGAACAGGCACAGAGAAGGTGCTAGCAGGGAATTCTCTGCCTGCCTTTCCCCAGTGCTCTGCAAGCTCTCCAGGACAACATAAAATCTGGGGCTCTGTGCTTTCTTTCGTTCTGAACAAGTGTTACTGTTTTCTGCACAAAAGCGATTCTTCCAAGCAATGTGAACACTTCTGCTTCCCAGGCACAGAGAAGGTGCTAGCAGGGAATTCTCTGCCTGCTTTTCCCCAGTACTCTGCAAGCTCTCCAGCACAACATAAAATATGGGGCTCTGTGCTTTCTTTCCTTCTGAACAAGTGTTACTGTTTTCTGCACAAAAGCGATTCTGCGAAGCAATGTGAACACTTCTGCTTCCCAGGCACAGAGAAGGTGCTAGCAGGGAATTCTCTGCCTGCCTTTCCCCAGTGCTCTGCAAGCTCTCCAGGACAACATAGAATCTGGGGCTCTGTGCTTTCTTTCATTCTGAACAAGTGTTACTGTTTTCTGCACAAAAGCGATTCTGCCAAGCAATGTGAACACTTCTGCTTCCAAGGCACAGAGAAGGTGCTAGCAGGAAATTCTCTGCCTGCCTTTCCCCAGTGCTCTGCAAGCTCTCCAGGACAACATAAAATCTGGGGCTCTGTGCTTTCTTTCGTACTGAACAAGTGTTACTGTTTTCTGCACAAAAGCGATTCTGCGAAGCAATGTGAAGACTTCTGCTTCCCAGGCACAGAGAAGGTGCTAGCAGGGAATTCTCTGCCTGGTTTTCCCCAGTACTCTGCAAGCTCTCCAGCACAACATAAAATATGGGGCTCTGTGCTTTCTTTCCTTCTGAACAAGTGTTACTGTTTTCTGCACAAAAGCGATTCTGCGAAGCAATATGAACACTTCTGCTTCCCAGGCACAGAGAAGGTGCTAGCAGGGAATTCTCTGCCTGCCTTTCCCCAGTGCTCTGCAAGCTCTCCAGGACAACATAGAATCTGGGGCTCTGTGCTTTCTTTCATTCTGAACAAGTGTTACTGTTTTCTGCACAAAAGCGATTCTGCGAAGCAATGTGAACACTTCTGCTTCCAAGGCACAGAGAAGGTGCTAGCAGGAAATTCTCTGCCTGCCTTTCCCCAGTGCTCTGCAAGCTCTCCAGGACAACATAAAATCTGGGGCTCTGTGCTTTCTTTCGTCTGAACAAGTGTTACTGTTTTCTGCACAAAAGCGATTCTGCGAAGTAATGTGAACAGGCACAGAGAAGGTGCTAGCAGGGAATTCTCTGCCTGCCTTTCCCCAGTGCTCTGCAAGCTCTCCAGGACAACATAAAATCTGGGGCTCTGTGCTTTCTTTCGTTCTGAACAAGTGTTACTGTTTTCTGCACAAAAGCGATTCTGCCAAGCAATGTGAACATTTCTGCTTCCCAGGCACAGAGAAGGTGCTAGCAGGGAATTCTCTGCCTGCTTTTCCCCAGTGCTCTGCAAGCTCTCCAGGACAACATAAAATCTGGGGCTCTGTGCTTTCTTTTGTTCTGAAAAAGTGTTACTGTTGTCTGCACAAAAGCGATTCTGCCAAGCAATGTGAACACTTCTGCTTCCCAGGCACAGAGAAGGTGCTAGCAGGAAATTCTCTGCCTGCCTTTCCCCAGTGCTCTGCAAGCTCTCCAGGACAACATAGAATCTGGGGCTCTGTGCTTTCTTTCGTTCTGAACAAGTGTTACTGTTTTCTGCACAAAAGCGATTCTGCCAAGCAATGTGAACACTTCTGCTTCCCAGGCACAGAGAAGGTGCTAGCAGGGAATTCTCTGCCTGCTTTTCCCCAGTACTCTGCAAGCTCTCCAGCACAACATAAAATCTGGGGCTCTGTGCTTTCTTTCGTTCTGAACAAGTGTTACTGTTTTTCTGCACAAAAGCGATTCTGCGAAGCAATGTGAACACTTCTGCTTCCCAGGCACAGAGAAGGTGCTAGCAGGGAATTCTCTGCCTGCCTTTCCCCAGTGCTCTGCAAGCTCTCCAGGACAACATAGAATCTGGGGCTCTGTGCTTTCTTTCATTCTGAACAAGTGTTACTGTTTTCTGCACAAAAGCGATTCTGCGAAGCAATGTGAACACTTCTGCTTCCAAGGCACAGAGAAGGTGCTAGCAGGAAATTCTCTGCCTGCCTTTCCCCAGTGCTCTGCAAGCTCTCCAGGACAACATAAAATCTGGGGCTCTGTGCTTTCTTTCGTCTGAACAAGTGTTAGTGTTTTCTGCACAAAAGCGATTCTGCGAAGTAATGTGAACAGGCACAGAGAAGGTGCTAGCAGGGAATTCTCTGCCTGCCTTTCCCCAGTGCTCTGCAAGCTCTCCAGGACAACATAAAATCTGGGGCTCTGTGCTTTCTTTCGTTCTGAACAAGTGTTACTGTTTTCTGCACAAAAGCGATTCTGCCAAGCAATGTGAACATTTCTGCTTCCCAGGCACAGAGAAGGTGCTAGCAGGGAATTCTCTGCCTGCTTTTCCCCAGTGCTCTGCAAGCTCTCCAGGACAACATAAAATCTGGGGCTCTGTGCTTTCTTTTGTTCTGAAAAAGTGTTACTGTTGTCTGCACAAAAGCGATTCTGCCAAGCAATGTGAACACTTCTGCTTCCCAGGCACAGAGAAGGTGCTAGCAGAAAATTCTCTGCCTGCCTTTCCCCAGTGCTCTGCAAGCTCTCCAGGACAACATAGAATCTGGGGCTCTGTGCTTTCTTTTGTTCTGAACAAGTGTTAGTGTTTTCTGCACAAAAGCGATTCTGCGAAGCAATGTGAAGACTTCTGCTTCCCAGGCACAGAGAAGGTGCTAGCAGGGAATTCTCTGCCTGCCTTTCCCCAGTGCTCTGCAAGCTCTCCAGGACAACATAAAATCTGGGGCTCTGTGCTTTCTTTCGTCTGAACAAGTGTTACTGTTTTCTGCACAAAAGCGATTCTGCGAAGCAATGTGAACAGGCACAGAGAAGGTGCTAGCAGGGAATTCTCTGCCTGCCTTTCCCCAGTGCTCTGCAAGCTCTCCAGGACAACATAGAATCTGGGGCTCTGTGCTTTCTTTCGTTCTGAACAAGTGTTACTGTTTTCTGCACAAAAGCGATTCTGCCAAGCAATGTGAACACTTCTGCTTCCCAGGCACAGAGAAGGTGCTAGCAGGGAATTCTCTGCCTGGTTTTCCCCAGTACTCTGCAAGCTCTCCAGCACAACATAAAATATGGGGCTCTGTGCTTTCTTTCCTTCTGAACAAGTGTTACTGTTGTCTGCACAAAAGCGATTCTGCCAAGCAATGTGAACACTTCTGCTTCCCAGGCACAGAGAAGGTGCTAGCAGGAAATTCTCTGCCTGCCTTTCCCCAGTGCTCTGCAAGCTCTCCAGGACAACATAGAATCTGGGGCTCTGTGCTTTCTTTTGTTCTGAACAAGTGTTAGTGTTTTCTGCACAAAAGCGATTCTGCGAAGCAATGTGAAGACTTCTGCTTCCCAGGCACAGAGAAGGTGCTAGCAGGGAATTCTCTGCCTGCCTTTCCCCAGTGCTCTGCAAGCTCTCCAGGACAACAGCAAATCTGGGGCTCTGTGCTTTCCTTCATCTGAACAAGTGTTACTGTTTTCTGCACAAAAGCGATTCTGCGAAGCAATGTGGAAAGGCACAGAGAAGGTGCTAGCAGGGAATTCTCTGCCTGCCTTTCCCCAGTACTCTGCAATCTCTCCAGGACAACATAAAATCTGGGGCTCTGTGCTTTCTTTCGTTCTGAACAAGTGTTACTGTTTTCTGCACAAAAGCGATTCTGCGAAGCAATGTGAACACTTCTGCTTCCCAGGCACAGAGAAGGTGCTAGCAGGGAATTCTCTGCCTGCCTTTCCCCAGTGCTCTGCAAGCTCTCCAGGACAACATAAAATCTGGGGCTCTGTGCTTTCTTTCGTCTGAACAAGTGTTACTGTTTTCTGCACAAAAGCGATTCTGCGAAGTAATGTGAACAGGCACAGAGAAGGTGCTAGCAGGGAATTCTCTGCCTGCCTTTCCCCAGTGCTCTGCAAGCTCTCCAGGACAACATAAAATCTGGGGCTCTGTGCTTTCTTTCGTTCTGAACAAGTGTTACTGTTTTCTGCACAAAAGCGATTCTGCCAAGCAATGTGAACATTTCTGCTTCCCAGGCAAAGAGAAGGTGCTAGCAGGGAATTCTCTGCCTGCTTTTCCCCAGTGCTCTGCAAGCTCTCCAGGACAACATAAAATCTGGGGCTCTGTGCTTTCTTTTGTTCTGAACAAGTGTTACTGTTGTCTGCACAAAAGCGATTCTGCCAAGCAATGTGAACACTTCTGCTTCCCAGGCACAGAGAAGGTGCTAGCAGAAAATTCTCTGCCTGCCTTTCCCCAGTGCTCTGCAAGCTCTCCAGGACAACATAGAATCTGGGGCTCTGTGCTTTCTTTTGTTCTTAACAAGTGTTAGTGTTTTCTGCACAAAAGCGATTCTGCGAAGCAATGTGAAGACTTCTGCTTCCCAGGCACAGAGAAGGTGCTAGCAGGGAATTCTCTGCCTGCCTTTCCCCAGTGCTCTGCAAGCTCTCCAGGACAACATAAAATCTGGGGCTCTGTGCTTTCTTTCGTCTGAACAAGTGTTACTGTTTTCTGCACAAAAGCGATTCTGCGAAGCAATGTGAACAGGCACAGAGAAGGTGCTAGCAGGGAATTCTCTGCCTGCCTTTCCCCAGTGCTCTGCAAGCTCTCCAGGACAACATAAAATCTGGGGCTCTGTGCTTTCTTTCGTTCTGAACAAGTGTTATTGTTTTCTGCACAAAAGCGATTCTGCGAAGCAATGTGAAGACTTCTGCTTCCCAGGCACAGAGAAGGTGCTAGCAGGGAATTCTCTGCTTGCTTTTCCCCAGTGCTCTGCAAGCTCTCCAGGACAACATAAAATCTGGGGCTCTGTGCTTTCTTTCGTCTGAACAAGTGTTACTGTTTTCTGCACAAAAGCGATTCTGCGAAGGAATGTGAACAGGCACAGAGAAGGTGCTAGCAGGGAATTCTCTGCCTGCCTTTCCCCAGTGCTCTGCAAGATCTCCAGGACAACATAAAATCTGGGGCTCTGTGCTTTCTTTCGTTCTGAACAAGTGTTACTGTTTTCTGCACAAAAGCGATTCTGCGAAGCAATGTGAACACTTCTGCTTCCCAGGCACAGAGAAGGTGCTAGCAGGGAATTCTCTGCCTGCTTTTCCCCAGTGCTCTGCAAGCTCTCCAGGACAACATAAAATCTGGGGCTCTGTGCTTTCTTTCGTCTGAACAAGTGTTACTGTTTTCTGCACAAAAGCGATTCTGCGAAGCAATGTGAACACTTCTGCTTCCCAGGCACAGAGAAGGTGCTAGCAGGGAATTCTCTGCCTGCCTTTCCCCAGTGCTCTGCAAGCTCTCCAGGACAACATAGAATCTGGGGCTCTGTGCTTTCTTTCGTTCTGAACAAGTGTTACTGTTTTCTGCACAAAAGCGATTCTGCGAAGCAATGTGAACACTTCTGATTCCCAGGCACAGAGAAGGTGCTAGCAGGGAATTCTCTGCCTGCCTTTCCCCAGTGCTCTGCAAGCTCTCCAGGACAACATAGAATCTGGGGCTCTGTGCTTTCTTTCGTCTGAACAAGTGTTACTGTTTTCTGCACAAAAGCGATTCTGCGAAGTAATGTGAACAGGCACAGAGAAGGTGCTAGCAGGGAATTCTCTGCCTGCCTTTCCCCAGTGCTCTGCAAGCTCTCCAGGACAACATAAAATCTGGGGCTCTGTGCTTTCTTTCGTTCTGAACAAGTGTTACTGTTTTCTGCACAAAAGCGATTCTGCCAAGCAATGTGAACACTTCTGCTTCCCAGGCACAGAGAAGGTGCTAGCAGGGAATTCTCTGCCTGCTTTTCCCCAGTACTCTGCAAGCTCTCCAGCACAACATAAAATATGGGGCTCTGTGCTTTCTTTCCTTCTGAACAAGTGTTACTGTTTTCTGCACAAAAGCGATACTGCTAAGAAATGTGAACACTTCTGTTTCCCAGGCACAGAGAAGGTGCTAGCAGGGAATTCTCTGCCTGCTTTTCCCCAGTGCTCTGCAAGCTCTCCAGGACAACATAAAATCTGGGGCTCTGTGCTTTCTTTTGTTCTGAAAAAGTGTTACTGTTGTCTGCACAAAAGAGATTCTGCCAAGCAATGTGAACACTTCTGCTTCCCAGGCACAGAGAAGGTGCTAGCAGGAAATTCTCTGCCTGCCTTTCCCCAGTGCTCTGCAAGCTCTCCAGGACAACATAGAATCTGGGGCTCTGTGCTTTCTTTCGTTCTGAACAAGTGTTACTGTTTTCTGCACAAAAGCGATTCTGCCAAGCAATGTGAACACTTCTGCTTCCCAGGCACAGAGAAGGTGCTAGCAGGGAATTCTCTGCCTGCTTTTCCCCAGTACTCTGCAAGCTCTCCAGCACAACATAAAATATGGGGCTCTGTGCTTTCTTTCCTTCTGAACAAGTGTTACTGTTGTCTGCACAAAAGCGATTCTGCCAAGCAATGTGAACACTTCTGCTTCCCAGGCACAGAGAAGGTGCTAGCAGGAAATTCTCTGCCTGCCTTTCCCCAGTGCTCTGCAAGCTCTCCAGGACAACATAGAATCTGGGGATCTGTGCTTTCTTTTGTTCTGAACAAGTGTTAGTGTTTTCTGCACAAAAGCGATTCTGCGAAGCAATGTGAAGACTTCTGCTTCCCAGGCACAGAGAAGGTGCTAGCAGGGAATACTCTGCCTGCCTTTCCCCAGTGCTCTGCAAGCTCTCCAGGACAACAGCAAATCTGGGGCTCTGTGCTTTCTTTCGTCTGAACAAGTGTTACTGTTTTCTGCACAAAAGCGATACTGCTAAGAAATGTGAACACTTTTGTTTCCCAGGCACAGAGAAGGTGCTAGCAGGGAATTCTCTGCCTGCTTTTCCCCAGTGATCTGCAAGCTCTCCAGGACATCATAAAATCTGGGGCTCTGTGCTTTCTTTCGTTCTGAACAAGTGTTACTGTTTTCTGCACAAAAGCGATTCTGCGAAGTAATGTGAACAGGCACAGAGAAGGTGCTAGCAGGGAATTCTCTGCCTGCCTTTCCCCAGTGCTCTGCAAGCTCTCCAGGACAACATAAAATCTGGGGCTCTGTGCTTTCTTTCGTTCTGAACAAGTGTTACTGTTTTCTGCACAAAAGCGATTCTGCCAAGCAATGTGAACATTTCTGCTTCCCAGGCACAGAGAAGGTGCTAGCAGGGAATTCTCTGCCTGCTTTTCCCCAGTGCTCTGCAAGCTCTCCAGGACAACATAAAATCTGGGGCTCTGTGCTTTCTTTTGTTCTGAAAAAGTGTTACTGTTGTCTGCACAAAAGCGATTCTGCCAAGCAATGTGAACACTTCTGCTTCCCAGGCACAGAGAAGGTGCTAGCAGAAAATTCTCTGCCTGCCTTTCCCCAGTGCTCTGCAAGCTCTCCAGGACAACATAGAATCTGGGGCTCTGTGCTTTCTTTTGTTCTTAACAAGTGTTAGTGTTTTCTGCACAAAAGCGATTCTGCGAAGCAATGTGAACACTTCTGCTTCCCAGGCACAGAGAAGGTGCTAGCAGGGAATTCTCTGCCTGCCTTTCCCCAGTGCTCTGCAAGCTCTCCAGGACAACATAAAATCTGGGGCTCTGTGCTTTCTTTCGTCTGAACAAGTGTTACTGTTTTCTGCACAAAAGCGATTCTGCGAAGCAATGTGAACAGGCACAGAGAAGGTGCTAGCAGGGAATTCTCTGCCTGCCTTTCCCCAGTGCTCTGCAAGCTCTCCAGGACAACATAAAATCTGGGGCTCTGTGCTTTCTTTCGTTCTGAACAAGTGTTATTGTTTTCTGCACAAAAGCGATTCTGCGAAGCAATGTGAAGACTTCTGCTTCCCAGGCACAGAGAAGGTGCTAGCAGGGAATTCTCTGCCTGCCTTTCCCCAGTGCTCTGCAAGCTCTCCAGGACAACATAAAATCTGGGGCTCTGTGCTTTCTTTCGTCTGAACAAGTGTTACTGTTTTCTGCACAAAAGCGATTCTGCGAACGAATGTGAACAGGCACAGAGAAGGTGCTAGCAGGGAATTCTCTGCCTGCCTTTCCCCAGTGCTCTGCAAGATCTCCAGGACAACATAAAATCTGGGGCTCTGTGCTTTCTTTCGTTCTGAACAAGTGTTACTGTTTTCTGCACAAAAGCGATTCTGCGAAGCAATGTGAACACTTCTGCTTCCCAGGCACAGAGAAGGTGCTAGCAGGGAATTCTCTGCCTGCTTTTCCCCAGTGCTCTGCAAGCTCTCCAGGACAACATAAAATCTGGGGCTCTGTGCTTTCTTTCGTCTGAACAAGTGTTACTGTTTTCTGCACAAAAGCGATTCTGCGAAGCAATGTGAACACTTCTGCTTCCCAGGCACAGAGAAGGTGCTAGCAGGGAATTCTCTGCCTGCCTTTCCCCAGTGCTCTGCAAGCTCTCCAGGACAACATAGAATCTGGGGCTCTGTGCTTTCTTTCGTTCTGAACAAGTGTTACTGTTTTCTGCACAAAAGCGATTCTGCCAAGCAATGTGAACACTTCTGCTTCCCAGGCACAGAGAAGGTGCTAGCAGGGAATTCTCTGCCTGCCTTTCCCCAGTGCTCTGCAAGCTCTCCAGGACAACATAGAATCTGGGGCTCTGTGCTTTCTTTCGTCTGAACAAGTGTTACTGTTTTCTGCACAAAAGCGATTCTGCGAAGTAATGTGAACAGGCACAGAGAAGGTGCTAGCAGGGAATTCTCTGCCTGCCTTTCCCCAGTGCTCTGCAAGCTCTCCAGGACAACATAAAATCTGGGGCTCTGTGCTTTCTTTCGTTCTGAACAAGTGTTACTGTTTTCTGCACAAAAGCGATTCTGCCAAGCAATGTGAAGACTTCTGCTTCCCAGGCACAGAGAAGGTGCTAGCAGGGAATTCTCTGCCTGCTTTTCCCCAGTACTCTGCAAGCTCTCCAGCACAACATAAAATATGGGGCTCTGTGCTTTCTTTCGTTCTGAACAAGTGTTACTGTTTTCTGCACAAAAGCGATACTGCTAAGAAATGTGAACACTTCTGTTTCCCAGGCACAGAGAAGGTGCTAGCAGGGAATTCTCTGCCTGCTTTTCCCCAGTGCTCTGCAAGCTCTCCAGGACAACATAAAATCTGGGGCTCTGTGCTTTCTTTTGTTCTGAAAAAGTGTTACTGTTGTCTGCACAAAAGAGATTCTGCCAAGCAATGTGAACACTTCTGCTTCCCAGGCACAGAGAAGGTGCTAGCAGGAAATTCTCTGCCTGCCTTTCCCCAGTGCTCTGCAAGCTCTCCAGGACAACATAGAATCTGGGGCTCTGTGCTTTCTTTCGTTCTGAACAAGTGTTACTGTTTTCTGCACAAAAGCGATTCTGCCAAGCAATGTGAACACTTCTGCTTCCCAGGCACAGAGAAGGTGCTAGCAGGGAATTCTCTGCCTGCTTTTCCCCAGTACTCTGCAAGCTCTCCAGCACAACATAAAATATGGGGCTCTGTGCTTTCTTTCCTTCTGAACAAGTGTTAGTGTTTTCTGCACAAAAGCGATTCTGCGAAGCAATGTGAACACTTCTGCTTCCCAGGCACAGAGAAGGTGCTAGCAGGAAATTCTCTGCCTGCCTTTCCCCAGTGCTCTGCAAGCTCTCCAGGACAACATAGAATCTGGGGCTCTGTGCTTTCTTTTGTTCTGAACAAGTGTTAGTGTTTTCTGCACAAAAGCGATTCTGCGAAGCAATGTGAAGACTTCTGCTTCCCAGGCACAGAGAAGGTGCTAGCAGGGAATACTCTGCCTGCCTTTCCCCAGTGCTCTGCAAGCTCTCCAGGACAACAGCAAATCTGGGGCTCTGTGCTTTCTTTCGTCTGAACAAGTGTTACTGTTTTCTGCACAAAAGCGATACTGCTAAGAAATGTGAACACTTCTGTTTCCCAGGCACAGAGAAGGTGCTAGCAGGGAATTCTCTGCCTGCTTTTCCCCAGTGATCTGCAAGCTCTCCAGGACATCATAAAATCTGGGGCTCTGTGCTTTCTTTCGTTCTGAACAAGTGTTACTGTTTTCTGCACAAAAGCGATTCTGCGAAGGAATGTGAACAGGCACAGAGAAGGTGCTAGCAGGGAATTCTCTGCCTGCCTTTCCCCAGTGCTCTGCAAGCTCTCCAGGACAACATAAAATCTGGGGCTCTGTGCTTTCTTTCGTTCTGAACAAGTGTTACTGTTTTCTGCACAAAAGCGATTCTGCCAAGCAATGTGAACATTTCTGCTTCCCAGGCACAGAGAAGGTGCTAGCAGGGAATTCTCTGCCTGCTTTTCCCCAGTACTCTGCAAGCTCTCCAGCACAACATAAAATCTGGGGCTCTGTGCTTTCTTTTGTTCTGAACAAGTGTTACTGTTTTCTGCACAAAAGCGATACTGCTAAGAAATGTGAACACTTCTGTTTCCCAGGCACAGAGAAGGTGCTAGCAGGGAATTCTCTGCCTGCTTTTCCCCAGTGCTCTGCAAGCTCTCCAGGACAACATAAAATCTGGGGCTCTGTGCTTTCTTTTGTTCTGAAAAAGTGTTACTGTTGTCTGCACAAAAGCGATTCTGCCAAGCAATGTGAACACTTCTGCTTCCCAGGCACAGAGAAGGTGCTAGCAGAAAATTCTCTGCCTGCCTTTCCCCAGTGCTCTGCAAGCTCTCCAGGACAACATAGAATCTGGGGCTCTGTGCTTTCTTTTGTTCTGAACAAGTGTTATTGTTTTCTGCACAAAAGCGATTCTGCAAAGCAATGTGAAGACTTCTGCTTCCCAGGCACAGAGAAGGTGCTAGCAGGGAATTCTCTGCCTGCCTTTCCCCAGTGCTCTGCAAGCTCTCCAGGACAACATAAAATCTGGGGCTCTGTGCTTTCTTTCGTCTGAACAAGTGTTACTGTTTTCTGCACAAAAGCGATTCTGCGAAGGAATGTGAAAAGGCACAGAGAAGGTGCTAGCAGGGAATTCTCTGCCTGCCTTTCCCCAGTGCTCTGCAAGCTCTCCAGGACAACATAAAATCTGGGGCTCTGTGCTTTCTTTCGTTCTGAACAAGTGTTACTGTTTTCTGCACAAAAGCGATTCTGCGAAGCAATGTGAACACTTCTGCTTCCCAGGCACAGAGAAGGTGCTAGCAGGGAATTCTCTGCCTGCTTTTCCCCAGTGCTCTGCAAGCTCTCCAGGACAACATAAAATCTGGGGCTCTGTGCTTTCTTTCGTCTGAACAAGTGTTACTGTTTTCTGCACAAAAGCGATTCTGCGAAGCAATGTGAACACTTCTGCTTCCCAGGCACAGAGAAGGTGCTAGCAGGGAATTCTCTGCCTGCCTTTCCCCAGTGCTCTGCAAGCTCTCCAGGACAACATAGAATCTGGGGCTCTGTGCTTTCTTTCCTTCTGAACAAGTGTTACTGTTTTCTGCACAAAAGCGATTCTGCGAAGCAATGTGAACACTTCTGCTTCCCAGGCACAGAGAAGGTGCTAGCAGGGAATTCTCTGCCTGCCTTTCCCCAGTGCTCTGCAAGCTCTCCAGGACAACATAGAATCTGGGGCTCTGTGCTTTCTTTTGTTCTGAACAAGTGTTAGTGTTTTCTGCACAAAAGCGATTCTGCGAAGCAATGTGAAGACTTCTGCTTCCCAGGCACAGAGAAGGTGCTAGCAGGGAATTCTCTGCCTGCCTTTCCCCAGTGCTCTGCAAGCTCTCCAGGACAACATAAAATCTGGGGCTCTGTGCTTTCTTTCGTTCTGAACAAGTGTTATTGTTTTCTGCACAAAAGCGATTCTGCGAAGCAATGTGAACACTTCTGCTTCCCAGGCACAGAGAAGGTGCTAGCAGGGAATTCTCTGCCTGCCTTTCCCCAGTGCTCTGCAAGCTCTCCAGGACAACATAAAATCTGGGGCTCTGTGCTTTCTTTCGTTCTGAACAAGTGTTATTGTTTTCTGCACAAAAGCGATTCTGCGAAGCAATGTGAACAGGCACAGAGAAGGTGCTAGCAGGGAATTCTCTGCCTGCCTTTCCCCAGTGCTCTGCAAGCTCTCCAGGACAACATAGAATCTGGGGCTCTGTGCTTTCTTTCGTTCTGAACAAGTGTTACTGTTTTCTGCACAAAAGCGATTCTGCCAAGCAATGTGAACACTTCTGCTTCCCAGGCACAGAGAAGGTGCTAGCAGGGAATTCTCTGCCTGCTTTTCCCCAGTACTCTGCAAGCTCTCCAGCACAACATAAAATATGGGGCTCTGTGCTTTCTTTCCTTCTGAACAAGTGTTACTGTTTTCTGCACAAAAGCGATACTGCTAAGAAATGTGAACACTTCTGTTTCCCAGGCACAGAGAAGGTGCTAGCAGGGAATTCTCTGCCTGCTTTTCCCCAGTGCTCTGCAAGCTCTCCAGGACAACATAAAATCTGGGGCTCTGTGCTTTCTTTTGTTCTGAACAAGTGTTACTGTTGTCTGCACAAAAGCGATTCTGCCAAGCAATGTGAACACTTCTGCTTCCCAGGCACAGAGAAGGTGCTAGCAGGAAATTCTCTGCCTGCCTTTTCCCAGTGCTCTGCAAGCTCTCCAGGACAACATAAAATCTGGGGCTCTGTGCTTTCTTTTGTTCTGAACAAGTGTTAGTGTTTTCTGCACAAAAGCAATTCTGCGAAGCAATGTGAAGACTTCTGCTTCCCAGGCACAGAGAAGGTGCTAGCAGGGAATTCTCTGCCTGCCTTTCCCCAGTGCTCTGCAAGCTCTCCAGGACAACATAAAATCTGGGGCTCTGTGCTTTCTTTCGTTCTGAACAAGTGTTACTGTTTTCTGCACAAAAGCGATTCTTCCAAGCAATGTGAACACTTCTGCTTCCCAGGCACAGAGAAGGTGCTAGCAGGGAATTCTCTGCCTGCTTTTCCCCAGTACTCTGCAAGCTCTCCAGCACAACATAAAATATGGGATCTGTGCTTTCTTTCCTTCTGAACAAGTGTTACTGTTGTCTGCACAAAAGAGATTCTGCGAAGCAATGTGAACACTTCTGCTTCCCAGGCACAGAGAAGGTGCTAGCAGGGAATTCTCTGCCTGCCTTTCCCCAGTGCTCTGCAAGCTCTCCAGGACAACATAGAATCTGGGGCTCTGTGCTTTCTTTCATTCTGAACAAGTGTTACTGTTTTCTGCACAAAAGCGATTCTGCGAAGCAATGTGAACACTTCTGCTTCCAAGGCACAGAGAAGGTGCTAGCAGGAAATTCTCTGCCTGCCTTTCCCCAGTGCTCTGCAAGCTCTCCAGGACAACATAAAATCTGGGGCTCTGTGCTTTCTTTCGTCTGAACAAGTGTTACTGTTTTCTGCACAAAAGCGATTCTGCGAAGCAATGTGAAGACTTCTGCTTCCCAGGCACAGAGAAGGTGCTAGCAGGGAATTCTCTGCCTGGTTTTCCCCAGTACTCTGCAAGCTCTCCAGCACAACATAAAATATGGGGCTCTGTGCTTTCTTTCCTTCTGAACAAGTGTTACTGTTTTCTGCACAAAAGCGATTCTGCGAAGCAATGTGAACACTTCTGCTTCCCAGGCACAGAGAAGGTGCTAGCAGGGAATTCTCTGCCTGCCTTTCCCCAGTGCTCTGCAAGCTCTCCAGGACAACATAGAATCTGGGGCTCTGTGCTTTCTTTCATTCTGAACAAGTGTTACTGTTTTCTGCACAAAAGCGATTCTGCGAAGCAATGTGAACACTTCTGCTTCCAAGGCACAGAGAAGGTGCTAGCAGGAAATTCTCTGCCTGCCTTTCCCCAGTGCTCTGCAAGCTCTCCAGGACAACATAAAATCTGGGGCTCTGTGCTTTCTTTCGTCTGAACAAGTGTTACTGTTTTCTGCACAAAAGCGATTCTGCGAAGTAATGTGAACAGGCACAGAGAAGGTGCTAGCAGGGAATTCTCTGCCTGCCTTTCCCCAGTGCTCTGCAAGCTCTCCAGGACAACATAAAATCTGGGGCTCTGTGCTTTCTTTCGTTCTGAACAAGTGTTACTGTTTTCTGCACAAAAGCGATTCTGCCAAGCAATGTGAACATTTCTGCTTCCCAGGCACAGAGAAGGTGCTAGCAGGGAATTCTCTGCCTGCTTTTCCCCAGTGCTCTGCAAGCTCTCCAGGACAACATAAAATCTGGGGCTCTGTGCTTTCTTTTGTTCTGAAAAAGTGTTACTGTTGTCTGCACAAAAGCGATTCTGCCAAGCAATGTGAACACTTCTGCTTCCCAGGCACAGAGAAGGTGCTAGCAGGAAATTCTCTGCCTGCCTTTCCCCAGTGCTCTGCAAGCTCTCCAGGACAACATAGAATCTGGGGCTCTGTGCTTTCTTTCGTTCTGAACAAGTGTTACTGTTTTTCTGCACAAAAGCGATTCTGCGAAGCAATGTGAACACTTCTGCTTCCCAGGCACAGAGAAGGTGCTAGCAGGGAATTCTCTGCCTGCCTTTCCCCAGTGCTCTGCAAGCTCTCCAGGACAACATAGAATCTGGGGCTCTGTGCTTTCTTTCATTCTGAACAAGTGTTACTGTTTTCTGCACAAAAGCGATTCTGCGAAGCAATGTGAACACTTCTGCTTCCAAGGCACAGAGAAGGTGCTAGCAGGAAATTCTCTGCCTGCCTTTCCCCAGTGCTCTGCAAGCTCTCCAGGACAACATAAAATCTGGGGCTCTGTGCTTTCTTTCGTCTGAACAAGTGTTAGTGTTTTCTGCACAAAAGCGATTCTGCGAAGGAATGTGAACAGGCACAGAGAAGGTGCTAGCAGGGAATTCTCTGCCTGCCTTTCCCCAGTGCTCTGCAAGCTCTCCAGGACAACATAAAATCTGGGGCTCTGTGCTTTCTTTCGTTCTGAACAAGTGTTACTGTTTTCTGCACAAAAGCGATTCTGCCAAGCAATGTGAACATTTCTGCTTCCCAGGCACAGAGAAGGTGCTAGCAGGGAATTCTCTGCCTGCTTTTCCCCAGTGCTCTGCAAGCTCTCCAGGACAACATAAAATCTGGGGCTCTGTGCTTTCTTTTGTTCTGAAAAAGTGTTACTGTTGTCTGCACAAAAGCGATTCTGCCAAGCAATGTGAACACTTCTGCTTCCCAGGCACAGAGAAGGTGCTAGCAGAAAATTCTCTGCCTGCCTTTCCCCAGTGCTCTGCAAGCTCTCCAGGACAACATAGAATCTGGGGCTCTGTGCTTTCTTTTGTTCTGAACAAGTGTTAGTGTTTTCTGCACAAAAGCGATTCTGCGAAGCAATGTGAAGACTTCTGCTTCCCAGGCACAGAGAAGGTGCTAGCAGGGAATTCTCTGCCTGCCTTTCCCCAGTGCTCTGCAAGCTCTCCAGGACAACATAAAATCTGGGGCTCTGTGCTTTCTTTCGTCTGAACAAGTGTTACTGTTTTCTGCACAAAAGCGATTCTGCGAAGCAATGTGAACAGGCACAGAGAAGGTGCTAGCAGGGAATTCTCTGCCTGCCTTTCCCCAGTGCTCTGCAAGCTCTCCAGGACAACATAGAATCTGGGGCTCTGTGCTTTCTTTCGTTCTGAACAAGTGTTACTATTTTCTGCACAAAAGCGATTCTGCCAAGCAATGTGAACACTTCTGCTTCCCAGGCACAGAGAAGGTGCTAGCAGGGAATTCTCTGCCTGGTTTTCCCCAGTACTCTGCAAGCTCTCCAGCACAACATAAAATATGGGGCTCTGTGCTTTCTTTCCTTCTGAACAAGTGTTACTGTTGTCTGCACAAAAGCGATTCTGCCAAGCAATGTGAACACTTCTGCTTCCCAGGCACAGAGAAGGTGCTAGCAGGAAATTCTCTGCCTGCCTTTCCCCAGTGCTCTGCAAGCTCTCCAGGACAACATAGAATCTGGGGCTCTGTGCTTTCTTTTGTTCTGAACAAGTGTTAGTGTTTTCTGCACAAAAGCGATTCTGCGAAGCAATGTGAAGACTTCTGCTTCCCAGGCACAGAGAAGGTGCTAGCAGGGAATTCTCTGCCTGCCTTTCCCCAGTGCTCTGCAAGCTCTCCAGGACAACAGCAAATCTGGGGCTCTGTGCTTTCCTTCATCTGAACAAGTGTTACTGTTTTCTGCACAAAAGCGATTCTGCGAAGCAATGTGAAAAGGCACAGAGAAGGTGCTAGCAGGGAATTCTCTGCCTGCCTTTCCCCAGTACTCTGCAATCTCTCCAGGACAACATAAAATCTGGGGCTCTGTGCTTTCTTTCGTTCTGAACAAGTGTTACTGTTTTCTGCACAAAAGCGATTCTGCGAAGCAATGTGAACACTTCTGCTTCCCAGGCACAGAGAAGGTGCTAGCAGGGAATTCTCTGCCTGCCTTTCCCCAGTGCTCTGCAAGCTCTCCAGGACAACATAGAATCTGGGGCTCTGGGCTTTCTTTCATTCTGAACAAGTGTTACTGTTTTCTGCACAAAAGCGATTCTGCGAAGCAATGTGAACACTTCTGCTTCCAAGGCACAGAGAAGGTGCTAGCAGGAAATTCTCTGCCTGCCTTTCCCCAGTGCTCTGCAAGCTCTCCAGGACAACATAAAATCTGGGGCTCTGTGCTTTCTTTCGTCTGAACAAGTGTTACTGTTTTCTGCACAAAAGCGATTCTGCGAAGTAATGTGAACAGGCACAGAGAAGGTGCTAGCAGGGAATTCTCTGCCTGCCTTTCCCCAGTGCTCTGCAAGCTCTCCAGGACAACATAAAATCTGGGGCTCTGTGCTTTCTTTCGTTCTGAACAAGTGTTACTGTTTTCTGCACAAAAGCGATTCTGCCAAGCAATGTGAACATTTCTGCTTCCCAGGCACAGAGAAGGTGCTAGCAGGGAATTCTCTGCCTGCTTTTCCCCAGTGCTCTGCAAGCTCTCCAGGACAACATAAAATCTGGGGCTCTGTGCTTTCTTTTGTTCTGAAAAAGTGTTACTGTTGTCTGCACAAAAGCGATTCTGCCAAGCAATGTGAACACTTCTGCTTCCCAGGCACAGAGAAGGTGCTAGCAGAAAATTCTCTGCCTGCCTTTCCCCAGTGCTCTGCAAGCTCTCCAGGACAACATAGAATCTGGGGCTCTGTGCTTTCTTTTGTTCTTAACAAGTGTTAGTGTTTTCTGCACAAAAGCGATTCTGCGAAGCAATGTGAAGACTTCTGCTTCCCAGGCACAGAGAAGGTGCTAGCAGGGAATTCTCTGCCTGCCTTTCCCCAGTGCTCTGCAAGCTCTCCAGGACAACATAAAATCTGGGGCTCTGTGCTTTCTTTCGTCTGAACAAGTGTTACTGTTTTCTGCACAAAAGCGATTCTGCGAAGCAATGTGAACACTTCTGCTTCCCAGGCACAGAGAAGGTGCTAGCAGGGAATTCTCTGCCTGCCTTTCCCCAGTGCTCTGCAAGCTCTCCAGGACAACATAGAATCTGGGGCTCTGTGCTTTCTTTCGTTCTGAACAAGTGTTACTGTTTTCTGCACAAAAGCGATTCTGCGAAGCAATGTGAACACTTCTGCTTCCCAGGCACAGAGAAGGTGCTAGCAGGGAATTCTCTGCCTGCCTTTCCCCAGTGCTCTGCAAGCTCTCCAGGACAACATAGAATCTGGGGCTCTGTGCTTTCTTTCGTCTGAACAAGTGTTACTGTTTTCTGCACAAAAGCGATTCTGCGAAGTAATGTGAACAGGCACAGAGAAGGTGCTAGCAGGGAATTCTCTGCCTGCCTTTCCCCAGTGCTCTGCAAGCTCTCCAGGACAACATAAAATCTGGGGCTCTGTGCTTTCTTTCGTTCTGAACAAGTGTTACTGTTTTCTGCACAAAAGCGATTCTGCCAAGCAATGTGAACACTTCTGCTTCCCAGGCACAGAGAAGGTGCTAGCAGGGAATTCTCTGCCTGCTTTTCCCCAGTGCTCTGCAAGCTCTCCAGGACAACATAAAATCTGGGGCTCTGTGCTTTCTTTCCTTCTGAACAAGTGTTACTGTTTTCTGCACAAAAGCGATACTGCTAAGAAATGTGAACACTTCTGTTTCCCAGGCACAGAGAAGGTGCTAGCAGGGAATTCTCTGCCTGCTTTTCCCCAGTGCTCTGCAAGCTCTCCAGGACAACATAAAATCTGGGGCTCTGTGCTTTCTTTTGTTCTGAAAAAGTGTTACTGTTGTCTGCACAAAAGAGATTCTGCCAAGCAATGTGAACACTTCTGCTTCCCAGGCACAGAGAAGGTGCTAGCAGGAAATTCTCTGCCTGCCTTTCCCCAGTGCTCTGCAAGCTCTCCAGGACAACATAGAATCTGGGGCTCTGTGCTTTCTTTCGTTCTGAACAAGTGTTACTGTTTTCTGCACAAAAGCGATTCTGCCAAGCAATGTGAACACTTCTGCTTCCCAGGCACAGAGAAGGTGCTAGCAGGGAATTCTCTGCCTGCTTTTCCCCAGTACTCTGCAAGCTCTCCAGCACAACATAAAATATGGGGCTCTGTGCTTTCTTTCCTTCTGAACAAGTGTTACTGTTTTCTGCACAAAAGCGATTCTGCGAAGCAATGTGAACACTTCTGCTTCCCAGGCACAGAGAAGGTGCTAGCAGGGAATTCTCTGCCTGCCTTTCCCCAGTGCTCTGCAAGCTCTCCAGGACAACATAGAATCTGGGGCTCTGTGCTTTCATTCTGAACAAGTGTTACTGTTTTCTGCACAAAAGCGATTCTGCGAAGCAATGTGAACACTTCTGCTTCCCAGGCACAGAGAAGGTGCTAGCAGGAAATTCTCTGCCTGCCTTTCCCCAGTGCTCTGCAAGCTCTCCAGGACAACATAAAATCTGGGGCTCTGTGCTTTCTTTCGTCTGAACAAGTGTTACTGTTTTCTGCACAAAAGCGATTCTGCGAAGCAATGTGAAGACTTCTGCTTCCCAGGCACAGAGAAGGTGCTAGCAGGGAATTCTCTGCCTGGTTTTCCCCAGTACTCTGCAAGCTCTCCAGCACAACATAAAATATGGGGCTCTGTGCTTTCTTTCCTTCTGAACAAGTGTTACTGTTTTCTGCACAAAAGCGATTCTGCGAAGCAATGTGAACACTTCTGCTTCCCAGGCACAGAGAAGGTGCTAGCAGGGAATTCTCTGCCTGCCTTTCCCCAGTGCTCTGCAAGCTCTCCAGGACAACATAGAATCTGGGGCTCTGTGCTTTCTTTCATTCTGAACAAGTGTTACTGTTTTCTGCACAAAAGCGATTCTGCGAAGCAATGTGAACACTTCTGCTTCCAAGGCACAGAGAAGGTGCTAGCAGGAAATTCTCTGCCTGCCTTTCCCCAGTGCTCTGCAAGCTCTCCAGGACAACATAAAATCTGGGGCTCTGTGCTTTCTTTCGTCTGAACAAGTGTTACTGTTTTCTGCACAAAAGCGATTCTGCGAAGTAATGTGAACAGGCACAGAGAAGGTGCTAGCAGGGAATTCTCTGCCTGCCTTTCCCCAGTGCTCTGCAAGCTCTCCAGGACAACATAAAATCTGGGGCTCTGTGCTTTCTTTCGTTCTGAACAAGTGTTACTGTTTTCTGCACAAAAGCGATTCTGCCAAGCAATGTGAACATTTCTGCTTCCCAGGCACAGAGAAGGTGCTAGCAGGGAATTCTCTGCCTGCTTTTCCCCAGTGCTCTGCAAGCTCTCCAGGACAACATAAAATCTGGGGCTCTGTGCTTTCTTTTGTTCTGAAAAAGTGTTAATGTTGTCTGCACAAAAGCGATTCTGCCAAGCAATGTGAACACTTCTGCTTCCCAGGCACAGAGAAGGTGCTAGCAGGAAATTCTCTGCCTGCCTTTCCCCAGTGCTCTGCAAGCTCTCCAGGACAACATAGAATCTGGGGCTCTGTGCTTTCTTTCGTTCTGAACAAGTGTTACTGTTTTCTGCACAAAAGCGATTCTGCCAAGCAATGTGAACACTTCTGCTTCCCAGGCACAGAGAAGGTGCTAGCAGGGAATTCTCTGCCTGGTTTTCCCCAGTACTCTGCAAGCTCTCCAGCACAACATAAAATCTGGGGCTCTGTGCTTTCTTTCCTTCTGAACAAGTGTTACTGTTTTTCTGCACAAAAGCGATTCTGCGAAGCAATGTGAACACTTCTGCTTCCCAGGCACAGAGAAGGTGCTAGCAGGGAATTCTCTGCCTGCCTTTCCCCAGTGCTCTGCAAGCTCTCCAGGACAACATAGAATCTGGGGCTCTGTGCTTTCTTTCATTCTGAACAAGTGTTACTGTTTTCTGCACAAAAGCGATTCTGCGAAGCAATGTGAACACTTCTGCTTCCAAGGCACAGAGAAGGTGCTAGCAGGAAATTCTCTGCCTGCCTTTCCCCAGTGCTCTGCAAGCTCTCCAGGACAACATAAAATCTGGGGCTCTGTGCTTTCTTTCGTCTGAACAAGTGTTAGTGTTTTCTGCACAAAAGCGATTCTGCGAAGTAATGTGAACAGGCACAGAGAAGGTGCTAGCAGGGAATTCTCTGCCTGCCTTTCCCCAGTGCTCTGCAAGCTCTCCAGGACAACATAAAATCTGGGGCTCTGTGCTTTCTTTCGTTCTGAACAAGTGTTACTGTTTTCTGCACAAAAGCGATTCTGCCAAGCAATGTGAACATTTCTGCTTCCCAGGCACAGAGAAGGTGCTAGCAGGGAATTCTCTGCCTGCTTTTCCCCAGTGCTCTGCAAGCTCTCCAGGACAACATAAAATCTGGGGCTCTGTGCTTTCTTTTGTTCTGAAAAAGTGTTACTGTTGTCTGCACAAAAGCGATTCTGCCAAGCAATGTGAACACTTCTGCTTCCCAGGCACAGAGAAGGTGCTAGCAGAAAATTCTCTGCCTGCCTTTCCCCAGTGCTCTGCAAGCTCTCCAGGACAACATAGAATCTGGGGCTCTGTGCTTTCTTTTGTTCTGAACAAGTGTTAGTGTTTTCTGCACAAAAGCGATTCTGCGAAGCAATGTGAAGACTTCTGCTTCCCAGGCACAGAGAAGGTGCTAGCAGGGAATTCTCTGCCTGCCTTTCCCCAGTGCTCTGCAAGCTCTCCAGGACAACATAAAATCTGGGGCTCTGTGCTTTCTTTCGTCTGAACAAGTGTTACTGTTTTCTGCACAAAAGCGATTCTGCGAAGCAATGTGAACAGGCACAGAGAAGGTGCTAGCAGGGAATTCTCTGCCTGCCTTTCCCCAGTGCTCTGCAAGCTCTCCAGGACAACATAGAATCTGGGGCTCTGTGCTTTCTTTCGTTCTGAACAAGTGTTACTATTTTCTGCACAAAAGCGATTCTGCCAAGCAATGTGAACACTTCTGCTTCCCAGGCACAGAGAAGGTGCTAGCAGGGAATTCTCTGCCTGGTTTTCCCCAGTACTCTGCAAGCTCTCCAGCACAACATAAAATATGGGGCTCTGTGCTTTCTTTCCTTCTGAACAAGTGTTACTGTTGTCTGCACAAAAGCGATTCTGCCAAGCAATGTGAACACTTCTGCTTCCCAGGCACAGAGAAGGTGCTAGCAGGGAATTCTCTGCCTGCCTTTCCCCAGTGCTCTGCAAGCTCTCCAGGACAACAGCAATTCTGGGGCTCTGTGCTTTCCTTCATCTGAACAAGTGTTACTGTTTTCTGCACAAAAGCGATTCTGCGAAGCAATGTGAAAAGGCACAGAGAAGGTGCTAGCAGGGAATTCTCTGCCTGCCTTTCCCCAGTACTCTGCAATCTCTCCAGGACAACATAAAATCTGGGGCTCTGTGCTTTCTTTCGTTCTGAACAAGTGTTACTGTTTTCTGCACAAAAGCGATTCTGCGAAGCAATGTGAACACTTCTGCTTCCCAGGCACAGAGAAGGTGCTAGCAGGGAATTCTCTGCCTGCCTTTCCCCAGTGCTCTGCAAGCTCTCCAGGACAACATAGAATCTGGGGCTCTGTGCTTTCTTTTGTTCTTAACAAGTGTTAGTGTTTTCTGCACAAAAGCGATTCTGCGAAGCAATGTGAAGACTTCTGCTTCCCAGGCACAGAGAAGGTGCTAGCAGGGAATTCTCTGCCTGCCTTTCCCCAGTGCTCTGCAAGCTCTCCAGGACAACATAAAATCTGGGGCTCTGTGCTTTCTTTCGTCTGAACAAGTGTTACTGTTTTCTGCACAAAAGCGATTCTGCGAAGCAATGTGAACAGGCACAGAGAAGGTGCTAGCAGGGAATTCTCTGCCTGCCTTTCCCCAGTGCTCTGCAAGCTCTCCAGGACAACATAAAATCTGGGGCTCTGTGCTTTCTTTCGTTCTGAACAAGTGTTATTGTTTTCTGCACAAAAGCGATTCTGCGAAGCAATGTGAAGACTTCTGCTTCCCAGGCACAGAGAAGGTGCTAGCAGGGAATTCTCTGCCTGCCTTTCCCCAGTGCTCTGCAAGCTCTCCAGGACAACATAAAATCTGGGGCTCTGTGCTTTCTTTCGTCTGAACAAGTGTTACTGTTTTCTGCACAAAAGCGATTCTGCGAAGGAATGTGAACAGGCACAGAGAAGGTGCTAGCAGGGAATTCTCTGCCTGCCTTTCCCCAGTGCTCTGCAAGATCTCCAGGACAACATAAAATCTGGGGCTCTGTGCTTTCTTTCGTTCTGAACAAGTGTTACTGTTTTCTGCACAAAAGCGATTCTGCGAAGCAATGTGAACACTTCTGCTTCCCAGGCACAGAGAAGGTGCTAGCAGGGAATTCTCTGCCTGCTTTTCCCCAGTGCTCTGCAAGCTCTCCAGGACAACATAAAATCTGGGGCTCTGTGCTTTCTTTCGTCTGAACAAGTGTTACTGTTTTCTGCACAAAAGCGATTCTGCGAAGCAATGTGAACACTTCTGCTTCCCAGGCACAGAGAAGGTGCTAGCAGGGAATTCTCTGCCTGCCTTTCCCCAGTGCTCTGCAAGCTCTCCAGGACAACATAGAATCTGGGGCTCTGTGCTTTCTTTCGTTCTGAACAAGTGTTACTGTTTTCTGCACAAAAGCGATTCTGCCAAGCAATGTGAACACTTCTGCTTCCCAGGCACAGAGAAGGTGCTAGCAGGGAATTCTCTGCCTGCCTTTCCCCAGTGCTCTGCAAGCTCTCCAGGACAACATAGAATCTGGGGCTCTGTGCTTTCTTTCGTCTGAACAAGTGTTACTGTTTTCTGCACAAAAGCGATTCTGCGAAGTAATGTGAACAGGCACAGAGAAGGTGCTAGCAGGGAATTCTCTGCCTGCCTTTCCCCAGTGCTCTGCAAGCTCTCCAGGACAACATAAAATCTGGGGCTCTGTGCTTTCTTTCGTTCTGAACAAGTGTTACTGTTTTCTGCACAAAAGCGATTCTGCCAAGCAATGTGAACACTTCTGCTTCCCAGGCACAGAGAAGGTGCTAGCAGGGAATTCTCTGCCTGCTTTTCCCCAGTACTCTGCAAGCTCTCCAGCACAACATAAAATATGGGGCTCTGTGCTTTCTTTCCTTCTGAACAAGTGTTACTGTTTTCTGCACAAAAGCGATACTGCTAAGAAATGTGAACACTTCTGTTTCCCAGGCACAGAGAAGGTGCTAGCAGGGAATTCTCTGCCTGCTTTTCCCCAGTGCTCTGCAAGCTCTCCAGGACAACATAAAATCTGGGGCTCTGTGCTTTCTTTTGTTCTGAAAAAGTGTTACTGTTGTCTGCACAAAAGAGATTCTGCCAAGCAATGTGAACACTTCTGCTTCCCAGGCACAGAGAAGGTGCTAGCAGGAAATTCTCTGCCTGCCTTTCCCCAGTGCTCTGCAAGCTCTCCAGGACAACATAGAATCTGGGGCTCTGTGCTTTCTTTCGTTCTGAACAAGTGTTACTGTTTTCTGCACAAAAGCGATTCTGCCAAGCAATGTGAACACTTCTGCTTCCCAGGCACAGAGAAGGTGCTAGCAGGGAATTCTCTGCCTGCTTTTCCCCAGTGCTCTGCAAGCTCTCCAGGACAACATAAAATCTGGGGCTCTGTGCTTTCTTTTGTTCTGAAAAAGTGTTACTGTTGTCTGCACAAAAGCGATTCTGCCAAGCAATGTGAACACTTCTGCTTCCCAGGCACAGAGAAGGTGCTAGCAGAAAATTCTCTGCCTGCCTTTCCCCAGTGCTCTGCAAGCTCTCCAGGACAACATAGAATCTGGGGCTCTGTGCTTTCTTTTGTTCTTAACAAGTGTTAGTGTTTTCTGCACAAAAGCGATTCTGCGAAGCAATGTGAAGACTTCTGCTTCCCAGGCACAGAGAAGGTGCTAGCAGGGAATTCTCTGCCTGCCTTTCCCCAGTGCTCTGCAAGCTCTCCAGGACAACATAAAATCTGGGGCTCTGTGCTTTCTTTCGTCTGAACAAGTGTTACTGTTTTCTGCACAAAAGCGATTCTGCGAAGCAATGTGAACAGGCACAGAGAAGGTGCTAGCAGGGAATTCTCTGCCTGCCTTTCCCCAGTGCTCTGCAAGCTCTCCAGGACAACATAAAATCTGGGGCTCTGTGCTTTCTTTCGTTCTGAACAAGTGTTATTGTTTTCTGCACAAAAGCGATTCTGCGAAGCAATGTGAAGACTTCTGCTTCCCAGGCACAGAGAAGGTGCTAGCAGGGAATTCTCTGCCTGCCTTTCCCCAGTGCTCTGCAAGCTCTCCAGGACAACATAAAATCTGGGGCTCTGTGCTTTCTTTCGTCTGAACAAGTGTTACTGTTTTCTGCACAAAAGCGATTCTGCGAAGGAATGTGAACAGGCACAGAGAAGGTGCTAGCAGGGAATTCTCTGCCTGCCTTTCCCCAGTGCTCTGCAAGATCTCCAGGACAACATAAAATCTGGGGCTCTGTGCTTTCTTTCGTTCTGAACAAGTGTTACTGTTTTCTGCACAAAAGCGATTCTGCGAAGCAATGTGAACACTTCTGCTTCCCAGGCACAGAGAAGGTGCTAGCAGGGAATTCTCTGCCTGCTTTTCCCCAGTGCTCTGCAAGCTCTCCAGGACAACATAAAATCTGGGGCTCTGTGCTTTCTTTCGTTCTGAACAAGTGTTACTGTTTTCTGCACAAAAGCGATTCTGCGAAGCAATGTGAACACTTCTGCTTCCCAGGCACAGAGAAGGTGCTAGCAGGGAATTCTCTGCCTGCCTTTCCCCAGTGCTCTGCAAGCTCTCCAGGACAACATAAAATCTGGGGCTCTGTGCTTTCTTTCGTTCTGAACAAGTGTTACTGTTTTCTGCACAAAAGCGATTCTGCCAAGCAATGTGAACACTTCTGCTTCCCAGGCACAGAGAAGGTGCTAGCAGGGAATTCTCTGCCTGCTTTTCCCCAGTACTCTGCAAGCTCTCCAGCACAACATAAAATATGGGGCTCTGTGCTTTCTTTCCTTCTGAACAAGTGTTACTGTTTTCTGCACAAAAGCGATACTGCTAAGAAATGTGAACACTTCTGTTTCCCAGGCACAGAGAAGGTGCTAGCAGGGAATTCTCTGCCTGCTTTTCCCCAGTGCTCTGCAAGCTCTCCAGGACAACATAAAATCTGGGGCTCTGTGCTTTCTTTTGTTCTGAAAAAGTGTTACTGTTGTCTGCACAAAAGAGATTCTGCCAAGCAATGTGAACACTTCTGCTTCCCAGGCACAGAGAAGGTGCTAGCAGGAAATTCTCTGCCTGCCTTTCCCCAGTGCTCTGCAAGCTCTCCAGGACAACATAGAATCTGGGTCTCTGTGCTTTCTTTCGTTCTGAACAAGTGTTACTGTTTTCTGCACAAAAGCGATTCTGCCAAGCAATGTGAACACTTCTGCTTCCCAGGCACAGAGAAGGTGCTAGCAGGGAATTCTCTGCCTGCTTTTCCCCAGTACTCTGCAAGCTCTCCAGGACAACATAAAATATGGGGCTCTGTGCTTTCTTTCCTTCTGAACAAGTGTTACTGTTGTCTGCACAAAAGCGATTCTGCCAAGCAATGTGAACACTTCTGCTTCCCAGGCACAGAGAAGGTGCTAGCAGGAAATTCTCTGCCTGCCTTTCCCCAGTGCTCTGCAAGCTCTCCAGGACAACATAGAATCTGGGGCTCTGTGCTTTCTTTTGTTCTGAACAAGTGTTAGTGTTTTCTGCACAAAAGCGATTCTGCGAAGCAATGTGAAGACTTCTGCTTCCCAGGCACAGAGAAGGTGCTAGCAGGGAATACTCTGCCTGCCTTTCCCCAGTGCTCTGCAAGCTCTCCAGGACAACAGCAAATCTGGGGCTCTGTGCTTTCTTTCGTCTGAACAAGTGTTACTGTTTTCTGCACAAAAGCGATACTGCTAAGAAATGTGAACACTTCTGTTTCCCAGGCACAGAGAAGGTGCTAGCAGGGAATTCTCTGCCTGCTTTTCCCCAGTGATCTGCAAGCTCTCCAGGACATCATAAAATCTGGGGCTCTGTGCTTTCTTTCGTTCTGAACAAGTGTTACTGTTTTCTGCACAAAAGCGATTCTGCGAAGGAATGTGAACAGGCACAGAGAAGGTGCTAGCAGGGAATTCTCTGCCTGCCTTTCCCCAGTGCTCTGCAAGCTCTCCAGGACAACATAAAATCTGGGGCTCTGTGCTTTCTTTCGTTCTGAACAAGTGTTACTGTTTTCTGCACAAAAGCGATTCTGCCAAGCAATGTGAACATTTCTGCTTCCCAGGCACAGAGAAGGTGCTAGCAGGGAATTCTCTGCCTGCTTTTCCCCAGTACTCTGCAAGCTCTCCAGCACAACATAAAATCTGGGGCTCTGTGCTTTCTTTTGTTCTGAACAAGTGTTACTGTTTTCTGCACAAAAGCGATACTGCTAAGAAATGTGAACACTTCTGTTTCCCAGGCACAGAGAAGGTGCTAGCAGAAAATTCTCTGCCTGCCTTTCCCCAGTGCTCTGCAAGCTCTCCAGGACAACATAGAATCTGGGGCTCTGTGCTTTCTTTTGTTCTGAACAAGTGTTATTGTTTTCTGCACAAAAGCGATTCTGCAAAGCAATGTGAAGACTTCTGCTTCCCAGGCACAGAGAAGGTGCTAGCAGGGAATTCTCTGCCTGCCTTTCCCCAGTGCTCTGCAAGCTCTCCAGGACAACATAAAATCTGGGGCTCTGTGCTTTCTTTCGTCTGAACAAGTGTTACTGTTTTCTGCACAAAAGCGATTCTGCGAAGGAATGTGAACAGGCACAGAGAAGGTGCTAGCAGGGAATTCTCTGCCTGCCTTTCCCCAGTGCTCTGCAAGATCTCCAGGACAACATAAAATCTGGGGCTCTGTGCTTTCTTTCGTTCTGAACAAGTGTTACTGTTTTCTGCACAAAAGCGATTCTGCGAAGCAATGTGAACACTTCTGCTTCCCAGGCACAGAGAAGGTGCTAGCAGGGAATTCTCTGCCTGCTTTTCCCCAGTGCTCTGCAAGCTCTCCAGGACAACATAAAATCTGGGGCTCTGTGCTTTCTTTCGTCTGAACAAGTGTTACTGTTTTCTGCACAAAAGCGATTCTGCGAAGCAATGTGAACACTTCTGCTTCCCAGGCACAGAGAAGGTGCTAGCAGGGAATTCTCTGCCTGCCTTTCCCCAGTGCTCTGCAAGCTCTCCAGGACAACATAGAATCTGGGGCTCTGTGCTTTCTTTCGTTCTGAACAAGTGTTACTGTTTTCTGCACAAAAGCGATTCTGCCAAGCAATGTGAACACTTCTGCTTCCCAGGCACAGAGAAGGTGCTAGCAGGGAATTCTCTGCCTGCCTTTCCCCAGTGCTCTGCAAGCTCTCCAGGACAACATAGAATCTGGGGCTCTGTGCTTTCTTTCGTCTGAACAAGTGTTACTGTTTTCTGCACAAAAGCGATTCTGCGAAGTAATGTGAACAGGCACAGAGAAGGTGCTAGCAGGGAATTCTCTGCCTGCCTTTCCCCAGTGCTCTGCAAGCTCTCCAGGACAACATAAAATCTGGGGCTCTGTGCTTTCTTTCGTTCTGAACAAGTGTTACTGTTTTCTGCACAAAAGCGATTCTGCCAAGCAATGTGAACACTTCTGCTTCCCAGGCACAGAGAAGGTGCTAGCAGGGAATTCTCTGCCTGCTTTTCCCCAGTACTCTGCAAGCTCTCCAGCACAACATAAAATATGGGGCTCTGTGCTTTCTTTCCTTCTGAACAAGTGTTACTGTTTTCTGCACAAAAGCGATACTGCTAAGAAATGTGAACACTTCTGTTTCCCAGGCACAGAGAAGGTGCTAGCAGGGAATTCTCTGCCTGCTTTTCCCCAGTGCTCTGCAAGCTCTCCAGGACAACATAAAATCTGGGGCTCTGTGCTTTCTTTTGTTCTGAAAAAGTGTTACTGTTGTCTGCACAAAAGAGATTCTGCCAAGCAATGTGAACACTTCTGCTTCCCAGGCACAGAGAAGGTGCTAGCAGGAAATTCTCTGCCTGCCTTTCCCCAGTGCTCTGCAAGCTCTCCAGGACAACATAGAATCTGGGGCTCTGTGCTTTCTTTCGTTCTGAACAAGTGTTACTGTTTTCTGCACAAAAGCGATTCTGCCAAGCAATGTGAACACTTCTGCTTCCCAGGCACAGAGAAGGTGCTAGCAGGGAATTCTCTGCCTGCTTTTCCCCAGTGCTCTGCAAGCTCTCCAGGACAACATAAAATCTGGGGCTCTGTGCTTTCTTTTGTTCTGAAAAAGTGTTACTGTTGTCTGCACAAAAGCGATTCTGCCAAGCAATGTGAACACTTCTGCTTCCCAGGCACAGAGAAGGTGCTAGCAGAAAATTCTCTGCCTGCCTTTCCCCAGTGCTCTGCAAGCTCTCCAGGACAACATAGAATCTGGGGCTCTGTGCTTTCTTTTGTTCTTAACAAGTGTTAGTGTTTTCTGCACAAAAGCGATTCTGCGAAGCAATGTGAAGACTTCTGCTTCCCAGGCACAGAGAAGGTGCTAGCAGGGAATTCTCTGCCTGCCTTTCCCCAGTGCTCTGCAAGCTCTCCAGGACAACATAAAATCTGGGGCTCTGTGCTTTCTTTCGTCTGAACAAGTGTTACTGTTTTCTGCACAAAAGCGATTCTGCGAAGCAATGTGAACAGGCACAGAGAAGGTGCTAGCAGGGAATTCTCTGCCTGCCTTTCCCCAGTGCTCTGCAAGCTCTCCAGGACAACATAAAATCTGGGGCTCTGTGCTTTCTTTCGTTCTGAACAAGTGTTATTGTTTTCTGCACAAAAGCGATTCTGCGAAGCAATGTGAAGACTTCTGCTTCCCAGGCACAGAGAAGGTGCTAGCAGGGAATTCTCTGCCTGCCTTTCCCCAGTGCTCTGCAAGCTCTCCAGGACAACATAAAATCTGGGGCTCTGTGCTTTCTTTCGTCTGAACAAGTGTTACTGTTTTCTGCACAAAAGCGATTCTGCGAAGGAATGTGAACAGGCACAGAGAAGGTGCTAGCAGGGAATTCTCTGCCTGCCTTTCCCCAGTGCTCTGCAAGATCTCCAGGACAACATAAAATCTGGGGCTCTGTGCTTTCTTTCGTTCTGAACAAGTGTTACTGTTTTCTGCACAAAAGCGATTCTGCGAAGCAATGTGAACACTTCTGCTTCCCAGGCACAGAGAAGGTGCTAGCAGGGAATTCTCTGCCTGCTTTTCCCCAGTGCTCTGCAAGCTCTCCAGGACAACATAAAATCTGGGGCTCTGTGCTTTCTTTCGTTCTGAACAAGTGTTACTGTTTTCTGCACAAAAGCGATTCTGCGAAGCAATGTGAACACTTCTGCTTCCCAGGCACAGAGAAGGTGCTAGCAGGGAATTCTCTGCCTGCCTTTCCCCAGTGCTCTGCAAGCTCTCCAGGACAACATAAAATCTGGGGCTCTGTGCTTTCTTTCGTTCTGAACAAGTGTTACTGTTTTCTGCACAAAAGCGATTCTGCCAAGCAATGTGAACACTTCTGCTTCCCAGGCACAGAGAAGGTGCTAGCAGGGAATTCTCTGCCTGCTTTTCCCCAGTACTCTGCAAGCTCTCCAGCACAACATAAAATATGGGGCTCTGTGCTTTCTTTCCTTCTGAACAAGTGTTACTGTTTTCTGCACAAAAGCGATACTGCTAAGAAATGTGAACACTTCTGTTTCCCAGGCACAGAGAAGGTGCTAGCAGGGAATTCTCTGCCTGCTTTTCCCCAGTGCTCTGCAAGCTCTCCAGGACAACATAAAATCTGGGGCTCTGTGCTTTCTTTTGTTCTGAAAAAGTGTTACTGTTGTCTGCACAAAAGAGATTCTGCCAAGCAATGTGAACACTTCTGCTTCCCAGGCACAGAGAAGGTGCTAGCAGGAAATTCTCTGCCTGCCTTTCCCCAGTGCTCTGCAAGCTCTCCAGGACAACATAGAATCTGGGTCTCTGTGCTTTCTTTCGTTCTGAACAAGTGTTACTGTTTTCTGCACAAAAGCGATTCTGCCAAGCAATGTGAACACTTCTGCTTCCCAGGCACAGAGAAGGTGCTAGCAGGGAATTCTCTGCCTGCTTTTCCCCAGTACTCTGCAAGCTCTCCAGGACAACATAAAATATGGGGCTCTGTGCTTTCTTTCCTTCTGAACAAGTGTTACTGTTGTCTGCACAAAAGCGATTCTGCCAAGCAATGTGAACACTTCTGCTTCCCAGGCACAGAGAAGGTGCTAGCAGGAAATTCTCTGCCTGCCTTTCCCCAGTGCTCTGCAAGCTCTCCAGGACAACATAGAATCTGGGGCTCTGTGCTTTCTTTTGTTCTGAACAAGTGTTAGTGTTTTCTGCACAAAAGCGATTCTGCGAAGCAATGTGAAGACTTCTGCTTCCCAGGCACAGAGAAGGTGCTAGCAGGGAATACTCTGCCTGCCTTTCCCCAGTGCTCTGCAAGCTCTCCAGGACAACAGCAAATCTGGGGCTCTGTGCTTTCTTTCGTCTGAACAAGTGTTACTGTTTTCTGCACAAAAGCGATACTGCTAAGAAATGTGAACACTTCTGTTTCCCAGGCACAGAGAAGGTGCTAGCAGGGAATTCTCTGCCTGCTTTTCCCCAGTGATCTGCAAGCTCTCCAGGACATCATAAAATCTGGGGCTCTGTGCTTTCTTTCGTTCTGAACAAGTGTTACTGTTTTCTGCACAAAAGCGATTCTGCGAAGGAATGTGAACAGGCACAGAGAAGGTGCTAGCAGGGAATTCTCTGCCTGCCTTTCCCCAGTGCTCTGCAAGCTCTCCAGGACAACATAAAATCTGGGGCTCTGTGCTTTCTTTCGTTCTGAACAAGTGTTACTGTTTTCTGCACAAAAGCGATTCTGCCAAGCAATGTGAACATTTCTGCTTCCCAGGCACAGAGAAGGTGCTAGCAGGGAATTCTCTGCCTGCTTTTCCCCAGTACTCTGCAAGCTCTCCAGCACAACATAAAATCTGGGGCTCTGTGCTTTCTTTTGTTCTGAACAAGTGTTACTGTTTTCTGCACAAAAGCGATACTGCTAAGAAATGTGAACACTTCTGTTTCCCAGGCACAGAGAAGGTGCTAGCAGAAAATTCTCTGCCTGCCTTTCCCCAGTGCTCTGCAAGCTCTCCAGGACAACATAGAATCTGGGGCTCTGTGCTTTCTTTTGTTCTGAACAAGTGTTATTGTTTTCTGCACAAAAGCGATTCTGCAAAGCAATGTGAAGACTTCTGCTTCCCAGGCACAGAGAAGGTGCTAGCAGGGAATTCTCTGCCTGCCTTTCCCCAGTGCTCTGCAAGCTCTCCAGGACAACATAAAATCTGGGGCTCTGTGCTTTCTTTCGTCTGAACAAGTGTTACTGTTTTCTGCACAAAAGCGATTCTGCGAAGGAATGTGAAAAGGCACAGAGAAGGTGCTAGCAGGGAATTCTCTGCCTGCCTTTCCCCAGTGCTCTGCAAGCTCTCCAGGACAACATAAAATCTGGGGCTCTGTGCTTTCTTTCGTTCTGAACAAGTGTTACTGTTTTCTGCACAAAAGCGATTCTGCGAAGCAATGTGAACACTTCTGCTTCCCAGGCACAGAGAAGGTGCTAGCAGGGAATTCTCTGCCTGCTTTTCCCCAGTGCTCTGCAAGCTCTCCAGGACAACATAAAATCTGGGGCTCTGTGCTTTCTTTCGTCTGAACAAGTGTTACTGTTTTCTGCACAAAAGCGATTCTGCGAAGCAATGTGAACACTTCTGCTTCCCAGGCACAGAGAAGGTGCTAGCAGGGAATTCTCTGCCTGCCTTTCCCCAGTGCTCTGCAAGCTCTCCAGGACAACATAGAATCTGGGGCTCTGTGCTTTCTTTCGTTCTGAACAAGTGTTACTGTTTTCTGCACAAAAGCGATTCTGCGAAGCAATGTGAACACTTCTGCTTCCCAGGCACAGAGAAGGTGCTAGCAGGGAATTCTCTGCCTGCCTTTCCCCAGTGCTCTGCAAGCTCTCCAGGACAACATAAAATCTGGGGCTCTGTGCTTTCTTTCGTCTGAACAAGTGTTACTGTTTTCTGCACAAAAGCGATTCTGCGAAGTAATGTGAACAGGCACAGAGAAGGTGCTAGCAGGGAATTCTCTGCCTGCCTTTCCCCAGTGCTCTGCAAGCTCTCCAGGACAACATAAAATCTGGGGCTCTGTGCTTTCTTTCGTTCTGAACAAGTGTTACTGTTTTCTGCACAAAAGCGATTCTGCCAAGCAATGTGAACACTTCTGCTTCCCAGGCACAGAGAAGGTGCTAGCAGGGAATTCTCTGCCTGCTTTTCCCCAGTACTCTGCAAGCTCTCCAGCACAACATAAAATATGGGGCTCTGTGCTTTCTTTCGTCTGAACAAGTGTTACTGTTTTCTGCACAAAAGCGATACTGCTAAGAAATGTGAACACTTCTGTTTCCCAGGCACAGAGAAGGTGCTAGCAGGGAATTCTCTGCCTGCTTTTCCCCAGTGCTCTGCAAGCTCTCCAGGACAACATAAAATCTGGGGCTCTGTGCTTTCTTTTGTTCTGAACAAGTGTTACTGTTGTCTGCACAAAAGCGATTCTGCCAAGCAATGTGAACACTTCTGCTTCCCAGGCACAGAGAAGGTGCTAGCAGGAAATTCTCTGCCTGCCTTTCCCCAGTGCTCTGCAAGCTCTCCAGGACAACATAGAATCTGGGGCTCTGTGCTTTCTTTTGTTCTGAACAAGTGTTAGTGTTTTCTGCACAAAAGCGATTCTGCGAAGCAATGTGAAGACTTCTGCTTCCCAGGCACAGAGAAGGTGCTAGCAGGGAATTCTCTGCCTGGCTTTCCCCAGTGCTCTGCAAGCTCTCCAGGACAACAGCAAATCTGGGGCTCTGTGCTTTCTTTCGTCTGAACAAGTGTTACTGTTTTCTGCACAAAAGCGATTCTGCGAAGCAATGTGAACAGGCACAGAGAAGGTGCTAGCAGGGAATTCTCTGCCTGCCTTTCCCCAGTGCTCTGCAAGCTCTCCAGGACAACATAAAATCTGGGGCTCTGTGCTTTCTTTCGTCTGAACAAGTGTTACTGTTTTCTGCACAAAAGCGATACTGCTAAGAAATGTGAACACTTCTGTTTCCCAGGCACAGAGAAGGTGCTAGCAGGGAATTCTCTGCCTGCTTTTCCCCAGTGATCTGCAAGCTCTCCAGGACATCATAAAATCTGGGGCTCTGTGCTTTCTTTCGTTCTGAACAAGTGTTACTGTTTTCTGCACAAAAGCGATTCTGCGAAGCAATGTGAAAAGGCACAGAGAAGGTGCTAGCAGGGAATTCTCTGCCTGCCTTTCCCCAGTACTCTGCAAGCTCTCCAGGACAACATAAAATCTGGGCTCTGTGCTTTCTTTCGTTCTGAACAAGTGTTACTGTTTTCTGCACAAAAGCGATACTGCTAAGAAATGTGAACACGTCTGTTTCCCAGGCACAGAGAAGGTGCTAGCAGGGAATTCTCTGCCTGCTTTTCCCCAGTGCTCTGCAAGCTCTCCAGGACAACATAAAATCTGGGGCTCTGTGCTTTCTTTTGTTCTGAAAAAGTGTTACTGTTGTCTGCACAAAAGCGATTCTGCCAAGCAATGTGAACACTTCTGCTTCCCAGGCACAGAGAAGGTGCTAGCAGGGAATTCTCTGCCTGCTTTTCCCCAGTACTCTGCAAGCTCTCCAGCACAACATAAAATCTGGGGCTCTGTGCTTTCTTTCGTTCTGAACAAGTGTTACTGTTTTCTGCACAAAAGCGATACTGCTAAGAAATGTGAACACGTCTGTTTCCCAGGCACAGAGAAGGTGCTAGCAGGGAATTCTCTGCCTGCTTTTCCCCAGTGCTCTGCAAGCTCTCCAGGACAACATAAAATCTGGGGCTCTGTGCTTTCTTTTGTTCTGAAAAAGTGTTACTGTTGTCTGCACAAAAGCGATTCTGCGAAGCAATGTGAACACTTCTGCTTCCCAGGCACAGAGAAGGTGCTAGCAGGGAATTCTCTGCCTGCCTTTCCCCAGTGCTCTGCAAGCTCTCCAGGACAACATAGAATCTGGGGCTCTGTGCTTTCTTTTGTTCTGAACAAGTGTTAGTGTTTTCTGCACAAAAGCGATTCTGCGAAGCAATGTGAAGACTTCTGCTTCCCAGGCACAGAGAAGGTGCTAGCAGGGAATTCTCTGCCTGCCTTTCCCCAGTGCTCTGCAAGCTCTCCAGGACAACATAAAATCTGGGGCTCTGTGCTTTCTTTCGTCTGAACAAGTGTTACTGTTTTCTGCACAAAAGCGATTCTGCGAAGCAATGTGAACAGGCACAGAGAAGGTGCTAGCAGGGAGTTCTCTGCCTGCCTTTCCCCAGTGCTCTGCAAGCTCTCCAGGACAACATAAAATCTGGGGCTCTGTGCTTTCTTTCGTTCTGAACAAGTGTTATTGTTTTCTGCACAAAAGCGATTCTGCGAAGCAATGTGAAGACTTCTGTTTCCCAGGCACAGAGAAGGTGCTAGCAGGGAATTCTCTGCCTGCTTTTCCCCAGTGCTCTGCAAGCTCTCCAGGACAACATAAAATCTGGGGCTCTGTGCTTTCTTTTGTTCTGAACAAGTGTTACTGTTTTCTGCACAAAAGCGATTCTGCGAAGCAATGTGAACACTTCTGTTTCCCAGGCACAGAGAAGGTGCTAGCAGGGAATTCTCTGCCTGCTTTTCCCCAGTGCTCTGCAAGCTCTCCAGGACAACATAAAATCTAGGGCTCTGTGCTTTCTTTTGTTCTGAACAAGTGTTACTGTTTTCTGCACAAAAGCGATACTGCTAAGAAATGGGAACACTTCTGTTTCCCAGGCACAGAGAAGGTGATAGCAGGGAATTCTCTGCCTGCTTTTCCCCAGTGCTCTGCAAGCTCTCCAGGACAACATAAAATCTGGGGCTCTGTGCTTTCTTTCGTTCTGAACAAGTGTTACTGTTTTCTGCACAAAACCGATTCTGCGAAGGAATTTGAACAGGCACAGAGAAGGTGCTAGCAGGGAATTCTCTGCCTGCCTTTCCCCAGTGCTCTGCAAGCTCTCCAGGACAACATAAAATCTGGGGCTCTGTGCTTTCTTTCGTTCTGAACAAGTGTTACTGTTTTCTGCACAAAAGCGATTCTGCGAAGGAATGTGAACAGGCACAGAGAAGGTGCTAGCAGGAAATTCTCTGCCTGCCTTTCCCCAGTGCTCTGCAAGCTCTCCAGAACAACATAAAATCTGGGGCTCTGTGCTTTCTTTCGTTCTGAACAAGTGTTACTGTTTTCTGCACAAAAGCGATTCTGCGAAGCAATGGGAACACTTCTGTTTCCCAGGCACAGAGAAGGTGCTAGCAGGGAATTCTCTGCCCGCTTTTCCCCAGTGCTCTGCAAGCTCTCCAGACAACATAGAATCTGGGGCTCTGTGCTTTCTTTCGTTCTGAACAAGTGTTATTGTTTTCTGCACAAAAGCGATTCTGCGAAGCAATGGGAACACTACTGTTTCCCAGGCACAGAGAAGGTGCTAGCAGGGAATTCTCTGCCTGCTTTTCCCCAGTGCTCTGCAAGCTCTCCAGGACAACATAAAATCTGGGGCTCTGTGCTTTCTTTCGTACTGAACAAGTGTTACTGTTTTCTGCACAAAAGCGATTCTGCGAAGCAATGTGAACACTACTGCTTCCCAGGCACAGAGAAGGTGCTAGCAGGAAATTCTCTGCCTGCCTTTCCCCAGTTCTCTGCAAGCTCTCCAGGACAACATAAAATCTGGGGCTCTGTGCTTTCTTTCGTTCTGAACAAGTGTTATTGTTTTCTGCACAAAAGCGATTCTGCGAAGCAATGTGAAGACTTCTGCTTCCCAGGCACAGAGAAGGTGCTAGCAGGGAATTCTCTGCCTGCTTTTCCCCAGTGCTCTGCAAGCTCTCCAGGACAACATAAAATCTGGGGCTCTGTGCTTTCTTTCGTTCTGAACAAGTGTTAGTGTTTTCTGCACAAAAGCGATTCTGCGAAGCAATGTGAACACTTCTGCTTCCCAGGCACAGAGAAGGTGCTAGCAGGGAATTCTCTGCCTGCTTTTCCCCAGTACTCTGCAAGCTCTCCAGGACAACATAGAATCTGGGGCTCTGTGCTTTCTTTCGTTCTGAACAAGTGTTACTGTTTTCTGCACAAAAGCGATTCTGCGAAGCAATGTGAAAAGGCACAGAGAAGGTGCTAGCAGGGAATTCTCTGCCTGCCTTTCCCCAGTACTCTGCAAGCTCTCCAGGACAACATAAAATCTGGGCTCTGTGCTTTCTTTCGTTCTGAACAAGTGTTACTGTTTTCTGCACAAAAGCGATTCTGCGAAGCAATGTGAACACTTCTGCTTCCCAGGCACAGAGAAGGTGCTAGCAGGGAATTCTCTGCCTGCCTTTTCCCAGTGCTCTGCAAGCTCTCCAGGACAACATAGAATCTGGGGCTCTGTGCTTTCTTTCATTCTGAACAAGTGTTACTGTTTTCTGCACAAAAGCGATTCTGCGAAGCAATGTGAACAGGCACAGAGAAGGTGCTAGCAGGGAATTCTCTGCCTGCCTTTCCCCAGTGCTCTGCAAGCTCTCCAGGACAACATAAAATCTGGGGCTCTGTGCTTTCTTTCGTTCTGAACAAGTGTTACTGTTTTCTGCACAAAAGCGATTCTGCCAAGCAATGTGAACATTTCTGCTTTCCAGGCACAGAGAAGGTGCTAGCAGGGAATTCTCTGCCTGCTTTTCCCCAGTACTCTGCAAGCTCTCCAGCACAACATAAAATCTGGGGCTCTGTGCTTTCTTTCGTTCTGAACAAGTGTTAGTGTTTTCTGCACAAAAGCGATACTGCTAAGAAATGTGAACACGTCTGTTTCCCAGGCACAGAGAAGGTGCTAGCAGGGAATTCTCTGCCTGCTTTTCCCCAGTGCTCTGCAAGCTCTCCAGGACAACATAAAATCTGGGGCTCTGTGCTTTCTTTTGTTCTGAAAAAGTGTTACTGTTGTCTGCACAAAAGCGATTCTGCCAAGCAATGTGAACACTTCTACTTCCCAGGCACAGAGAAGGTGCTAGCAGGAAATTCTCTGCCTGCCTTTCCCCAGTGCTCTGCAAGCTCTCCAGGACAACATAGAATCTGGGTCTCTGTGCTTTCTTTTGTTCTGAACAAGTGTTAGTGTTTTCTGCACAAAAGCGATTCTGCGAAGCAATGTGAACAGGCACAGAGAAGGTGCTAGCAGGGAATTCTCTGCCTGCCTTTCCCCAGTGCTCTGCAAGCTCTCCAGGACAACATAAAATCTGGGGCTCTGTGCTTTCTTTCGTTCTGAAAAAGTGTTATTGTTTTCTGCACAAAAGCGATTCTGCGAAGCAATGTGAAGACTTCTGTTTCCCAGGCACAGAGAAGGTGCTAGCAGGGAATTCTCTGCCTGCTTTTCCCCAGTGCTCTGCAAGCTCTCCAGGACAACATAAAATCTGGGGCTCTGTGCTTTCTTTTGTTCTGAACAAGTGTTACTGTTTTCTGCACAAAAGCGATTCTGCGAAGCAATGTGAACACTTCTGTTTCCCAGGCACAGAGAAGGTGCTAGCAGGGAATTCTCTGCCTGCTTTTCCCCAGTGCTCTGCAAGCTCTCCAGGACAACATAAAATCTAGGGCTCTGTGCTTTCTTTTGTTCTGAACAAGTGTTACTGTTTTCTGCACAAAAGCGATACTGCTAAGAAATGTGAACACTTCTGCTTCCCAGGCACAGAGAAGGTGCTAGCAGGGAATTCTCTGCCTGCTTTTCCCCAGTGCTCTGCAAGCTCTCCAGGACAACATAAAATCTGGGGCTCTGTGCTTTCTTTCGTTCTGAACAAGTGTTACTGTTTTCTGCACAAAACCGATTCTGCGAAGGAATTTGAACAGGCACAGAGAAGGTGCTAGCAGGGAATTCTCTGCCTGCCTTTCCCCAGTGCTCTGCAAGCTCTCCAGGACAACATAAAATCTGGGGCTCTGTGCTTTCTTTCGTTCTGAACAAGTGTTACTGTTTTCTGCACAAAAGCGATTCTGCGAAGGAATGTGAACAGGCACAGAGAAGGTGCTAGCAGGAAATTCTCTGCCTGCCTTTCCCCAGTGCTCTGCAAGCTCTCCAGGACAACATAAAATCTGGGGCTCTGTGCTTTCTTTCGTTCTGAACAAGTGTTACTGTTTTCTGCACAAAAGCGATTCTGCGAAGCAATGGGAACACTTCTGTTTCCCAGGCACAGAGAAGGTGCTAGCAGGGAATTCTCTGCCTGCTTTTCCCCAGTGCTCTGCAAGCTCTCCAGGACAACATAGAATCTGGGGCTCTGTGCTTTCTTTCGTTCTGAACAAGTGTTATTGTTTTCTGCACAAAAGCGATTCTGCGAAGCAATGGGAACACTACTGTTTCCCAGGCACAGAGAAGGTGCTAGCAGGGAATTCTCTGCCTGCTTTTCCCCAGTGCTCTGCAAGCTCTCCAGGACAACATAAAATCTGGGGCTCTGTGCTTTCTTTCGTACTGAACAAGTGTTACTGTTTTCTGCACAAAAGCGATTCTGCGAAGCAATGTGAACACTTCTGCTTCCCAGGCACAGAGAAGGTGCTAGCAGGGAATTCTCTGCCTGCCTTTCCCCAGTGCTCTGCAAGCTCTCCAGGACAACATAGAATCTGGGGCTCTGTGCTTTCTTTTGTTCTTAACAAGTGTTAGTGTTTTCTGCACAAAAGCGATTCTGCGAAGCAATGTGAAGACTTCTGCTTCCCAGGCACAGAGAAGGTGCTAGCAGGGAATTCTCTGCCTGCCTTTCCCCAGTGCTCTGCAAGCTCTCCAGGACAACATAAAATCTGGGGCTCTGTGCTTTCTTTCGTCTGAACAAGTGTTACTGTTTTCTGCACAAAAGCGATTCTGCGAAGCAATGTGAACAGGCACAGAGAAGGTGCTAGCAGGGAATTCTCTGCCTGCCTTTCCCCAGTGCTCTGCAAGCTCTCCAGGACAACATAAAATCTGGGGCTCTGTGCTTTCTTTCGTTCTGAACAAGTGTTATTGTTTTCTGCACAAAAGCGATTCTGCGAAGCAATGTGAAGACTTCTGCTTCCCAGGCACAGAGAAGGTGCTAGCAGGGAATTCTCTGCCTGCCTTTCCCCAGTGCTCTGCAAGCTCTCCAGGACAACATAAAATCTGGGGCTCTGTGCTTTCTTTCGTCTGAACAAGTGTTACTGTTTTCTGCACAAAAGCGATTCTGCGAAGGAATGTGAACAGGCACAGAGAAGGTGCTAGCAGGGAATTCTCTGCCTGCCTTTCCCCAGTGCTCTGCAAGATCTCCAGGACAACATAAAATCTGGGGCTCTGTGCTTTCTTTCGTTCTGAACAAGTGTTACTGTTTTCTGCACAAAAGCGATTCTGCGAAGCAATGTGAACACTTCTGCTTCCCAGGCACAGAGAAGGTGCTAGCAGGGAATTCTCTGCCTGCTTTTCCCCAGTGCTCTGCAAGCTCTCCAGGACAACATAAAATCTGGGGCTCTGTGCTTTCTTTCGTCTGAACAAGTGTTACTGTTTTCTGCACAAAAGCGATTCTGCGAAGCAATGTGAACACTTCTGCTTCCCAGGCACAGAGAAGGTGCTAGCAGGGAATTCTCTGCCTGCCTTTCCCCAGTGCTCTGCAAGCTCTCCAGGACAACATAGAATCTGGGGCTCTGTGCTTTCTTTCGTTCTGAACAAGTGTTACTGTTTTCTGCACAAAAGCGATTCTGCCAAGCAATGTGAACACTTCTGCTTCCCAGGCACAGAGAAGGTGCTAGCAGGGAATTCTCTGCCTGCCTTTCCCCAGTGCTCTGCAAGCTCTCCAGGACAACATAGAATCTGGGGCTCTGTGCTTTCTTTCGTCTGAACAAGTGTTACTGTTTTCTGCACAAAAGCGATTCTGCGAAGTAATGTGAACAGGCACAGAGAAGGTGCTAGCAGGGAATTCTCTGCCTGCCTTTCCCCAGTGCTCTGCAAGCTCTCCAGGACAACATAAAATCTGGGGCTCTGTGCTTTCTTTCGTTCTGAACAAGTGTTACTGTTTTCTGCACAAAAGCGATTCTGCCAAGCAATGTGAACACTTCTGCTTCCCAGGCACAGAGAAGGTGCTAGCAGGGAATTCTCTGCCTGCTTTTCCCCAGTACTCTGCAAGCTCTCCAGCACAACATAAAATATGGGGCTCTGTGCTTTCTTTCCTTCTGAACAAGTGTTACTGTTTTCTGCACAAAAGCGATACTGCTAAGAAATGTGAACACTTCTGTTTCCCAGGCACAGAGAAGGTGCTAGCAGGGAATTCTCTGCCTGCTTTTCCCCAGTGCTCTGCAAGCTCTCCAGGACAACATAAAATCTGGGGCTCTGTGCTTTCTTTTGTTCTGAAAAAGTGTTACTGTTGTCTGCACAAAAGAGATTCTGCCAAGCAATGTGAACACTTCTGCTTCCCAGGCACAGAGAAGGTGCTAGCAGGAAATTCTCTGCCTGCCTTTCCCCAGTGCTCTGCAAGCTCTCCAGGACAACATAGAATCTGGGGCTCTGTGCTTTCTTTCGTTCTGAACAAGTGTTACTGTTTTCTGCACAAAAGCGATTCTGCCAAGCAATGTGAACACTTCTGCTTCCCAGGCACAGAGAAGGTGCTAGCAGGGAATTCTCTGCCTGCTTTTCCCCAGTGCTCTGCAAGCTCTCCAGGACAACATAAAATCTGGGGCTCTGTGCTTTCTTTTGTTCTGAAAAAGTGTTACTGTTGTCTGCACAAAAGCGATTCTGCCAAGCAATGTGAACACTTCTGCTTCCCAGGCACAGAGAAGGTGCTAGCAGAAAATTCTCTGCCTGCCTTTCCCCAGTGCTCTGCAAGCTCTCCAGGACAACATAGAATCTGGGGCTCTGTGCTTTCTTTTGTTCTTAACAAGTGTTAGTGTTTTCTGCACAAAAGCGATTCTGCGAAGCAATGTGAAGACTTCTGCTTCCCAGGCACAGAGAAGGTGCTAGCAGGGAATTCTCTGCCTGCCTTTCCCCAGTGCTCTGCAAGCTCTCCAGGACAACATAAAATCTGGGGCTCTGTGCTTTCTTTCGTCTGAACAAGTGTTACTGTTTTCTGCACAAAAGCGATTCTGCGAAGCAATGTGAACAGGCACAGAGAAGGTGCTAGCAGGGAATTCTCTGCCTGCCTTTCCCCAGTGCTCTGCAAGCTCTCCAGGACAACATAAAATCTGGGGCTCTGTGCTTTCTTTCGTTCTGAACAAGTGTTATTGTTTTCTGCACAAAAGCGATTCTGCGAAGCAATGTGAAGACTTCTGCTTCCCAGGCACAGAGAAGGTGCTAGCAGGGAATTCTCTGCCTGCCTTTCCCCAGTGCTCTGCAAGCTCTCCAGGACAACATAAAATCTGGGGCTCTGTGCTTTCTTTCGTCTGAACAAGTGTTACTGTTTTCTGCACAAAAGCGATTCTGCGAAGGAATGTGAACAGGCACAGAGAAGGTGCTAGCAGGGAATTCTCTGCCTGCCTTTCCCCAGTGCTCTGCAAGATCTCCAGGACAACATAAAATCTGGGGCTCTGTGCTTTCTTTCGTTCTGAACAAGTGTTACTGTTTTCTGCACAAAAGCGATTCTGCGAAGCAATGTGAACACTTCTGCTTCCCAGGCACAGAGAAGGTGCTAGCAGGGAATTCTCTGCCTGCTTTTCCCCAGTGCTCTGCAAGCTCTCCAGGACAACATAAAATCTGGGGCTCTGTGCTTTCTTTCGTTCTGAACAAGTGTTACTGTTTTCTGCACAAAAGCGATTCTGCGAAGCAATGTGAACACTTCTGCTTCCCAGGCACAGAGAAGGTGCTAGCAGGGAATTCTCTGCCTGCCTTTCCCCAGTGCTCTGCAAGCTCTCCAGGACAACATAAAATCTGGGGCTCTGTGCTTTCTTTCGTTCTGAACAAGTGTTACTGTTTTCTGCACAAAAGCGATTCTGCCAAGCAATGTGAACACTTCTGCTTCCCAGGCACAGAGAAGGTGCTAGCAGGGAATTCTCTGCCTGCTTTTCCCCAGTACTCTGCAAGCTCTCCAGCACAACATAAAATATGGGGCTCTGTGCTTTCTTTCCTTCTGAACAAGTGTTACTGTTTTCTGCACAAAAGCGATACTGCTAAGAAATGTGAACACTTCTGTTTCCCAGGCACAGAGAAGGTGCTAGCAGGGAATTCTCTGCCTGCTTTTCCCCAGTGCTCTGCAAGCTCTCCAGGACAACATAAAATCTGGGGCTCTGTGCTTTCTTTTGTTCTGAAAAAGTGTTACTGTTGTCTGCACAAAAGAGATTCTGCCAAGCAATGTGAACACTTCTGCTTCCCAGGCACAGAGAAGGTGCTAGCAGGAAATTCTCTGCCTGCCTTTCCCCAGTGCTCTGCAAGCTCTCCAGGACAACATAGAATCTGGGTCTCTGTGCTTTCTTTCGTTCTGAACAAGTGTTACTGTTTTCTGCACAAAAGCGATTCTGCCAAGCAATGTGAACACTTCTGCTTCCCAGGCACAGAGAAGGTGCTAGCAGGGAATTCTCTGCCTGCTTTTCCCCAGTACTCTGCAAGCTCTCCAGGACAACATAAAATATGGGGCTCTGTGCTTTCTTTCCTTCTGAACAAGTGTTACTGTTGTCTGCACAAAAGCGATTCTGCCAAGCAATGTGAACACTTCTGCTTCCCAGGCACAGAGAAGGTGCTAGCAGGAAATTCTCTGCCTGCCTTTCCCCAGTGCTCTGCAAGCTCTCCAGGACAACATAGAATCTGGGGCTCTGTGCTTTCTTTTGTTCTGAACAAGTGTTAGTGTTTTCTGCACAAAAGCGATTCTGCGAAGCAATGTGAAGACTTCTGCTTCCCAGGCACAGAGAAGGTGCTAGCAGGGAATACTCTGCCTGCCTTTCCCCAGTGCTCTGCAAGCTCTCCAGGACAACAGCAAATCTGGGGCTCTGTGCTTTCTTTCGTCTGAACAAGTGTTACTGTTTTCTGCACAAAAGCGATACTGCTAAGAAATGTGAACACTTCTGTTTCCCAGGCACAGAGAAGGTGCTAGCAGGGAATTCTCTGCCTGCTTTTCCCCAGTGATCTGCAAGCTCTCCAGGACATCATAAAATCTGGGGCTCTGTGCTTTCTTTCGTTCTGAACAAGTGTTACTGTTTTCTGCACAAAAGCGATTCTGCGAAGGAATGTGAACAGGCACAGAGAAGGTGCTAGCAGGGAATTCTCTGCCTGCCTTTCCCCAGTGCTCTGCAAGCTCTCCAGGACAACATAAAATCTGGGGCTCTGTGCTTTCTTTCGTTCTGAACAAGTGTTACTGTTTTCTGCACAAAAGCGATTCTGCCAAGCAATGTGAACATTTCTGCTTCCCAGGCACAGAGAAGGTGCTAGCAGGGAATTCTCTGCCTGCTTTTCCCCAGTACTCTGCAAGCTCTCCAGCACAACATAAAATCTGGGGCTCTGTGCTTTCTTTTGTTCTGAACAAGTGTTACTGTTTTCTGCACAAAAGCGATACTGCTAAGAAATGTGAACACTTCTGTTTCCCAGGCACAGAGAAGGTGCTAGCAGAAAATTCTCTGCCTGCCTTTCCCCAGTGCTCTGCAAGCTCTCCAGGACAACATAGAATCTGGGGCTCTGTGCTTTCTTTTGTTCTGAACAAGTGTTATTGTTTTCTGCACAAAAGCGATTCTGCAAAGCAATGTGAAGACTTCTGCTTCCCAGGCACAGAGAAGGTGCTAGCAGGGAATTCTCTGCCTGCCTTTCCCCAGTGCTCTGCAAGCTCTCCAGGACAACATAAAATCTGGGGCTCTGTGCTTTCTTTCGTCTGAACAAGTGTTACTGTTTTCTGCACAAAAGCGATTCTGCGAAGGAATGTGAAAAGGCACAGAGAAGGTGCTAGCAGGGAATTCTCTGCCTGCCTTTCCCCAGTGCTCTGCAAGCTCTCCAGGACAACATAAAATCTGGGGCTCTGTGCTTTCTTTCGTTCTGAACAAGTGTTACTGTTTTCTGCACAAAAGCGATTCTGCGAAGCAATGTGAACACTTCTGCTTCCCAGGCACAGAGAAGGTGCTAGCAGGGAATTCTCTGCCTGCTTTTCCCCAGTGCTCTGCAAGCTCTCCAGGACAACATAAAATCTGGGGCTCTGTGCTTTCTTTCGTCTGAACAAGTGTTACTGTTTTCTGCACAAAAGCGATTCTGCGAAGCAATGTGAACACTTCTGCTTCCCAGGCACAGAGAAGGTGCTAGCAGGGAATTCTCTGCCTGCCTTTCCCCAGTGCTCTGCAAGCTCTCCAGGACAACATAGAATCTGGGGCTCTGTGCTTTCTTTCCTTCTGAACAAGTGTTACTGTTTTCTGCACAAAAGCGATTCTGCGAAGCAATGTGAACACTTCTGCTTCCCAGGCACAGAGAAGGTGCTAGCAGGGAATTCTCTGCCTGCCTTTCCCCAGTGCTCTGCAAGCTCTCCAGGACAACATAAAATCTGGGGCTCTGTGCTTTCTTTCGTCTGAACAAGTGTTACTGTTTTCTGCACAAAAGCGATTCTGCGAAGTAATGTGAACAGGCACAGAGAAGGTGCTAGCAGGGAATTCTCTGCCTGCCTTTCCCCAGTGCTCTGCAAGCTCTCCAGGACAACATAAAATCTGGGGCTCTGTGCTTTCTTTCGTTCTGAACAAGTGTTACTGTTTTCTGCACAAAAGCGATTCTGCCAAGCAATGTGAACACTTCTGCTTCCCAGGCACAGAGAAGGTGCTAGCAGGGAATTCTCTGCCTGCTTTTCCCCAGTACTCTGCAAGCTCTCCAGCACAACATAAAATATGGGGCTCTGTGCTTTCTTTCGTCTGAACAAGTGTTACTGTTTTCTGCACAAAAGCGATACTGCTAAGAAATGTGAACACTTCTGTTTCCCAGGCACAGAGAAGGTGCTAGCAGGGAATTCTCTGCCTGCTTTTCCCCAGTGCTCTGCAAGCTCTCCAGGACAACATAAAATCTGGGGCTCTGTGCTTTCTTTTGTTCTGAACAAGTGTTACTGTTGTCTGCACAAAAGCGATTCTGCCAAGCAATGTGAACACTTCTGCTTCCCAGGCACAGAGAAGGTGCTAGCAGGAAATTCTCTGCCTGCCTTTCCCCAGTGCTCTGCAAGCTCTCCAGGACAACATAGAATCTGGGGCTCTGTGCTTTCTTTTGTTCTGAACAAGTGTTAGTGTTTTCTGCACAAAAGCGATTCTGCGAAGCAATGTGAAGACTTCTGCTTCCCAGGCACAGAGAAGGTGCTAGCAGGGAATTCTCTGCCTGGCTTTCCCCAGTGCTCTGCAAGCTCTCCAGGACAACAGCAAATCTGGGGCTCTGTGCTTTCTTTCGTCTGAACAAGTGTTACTGTTTTCTGCACAAAAGCGATTCTGCGAAGCAATGTGAACAGGCACAGAGAAGGTGCTAGCAGGGAATTCTCTGCCTGCCTTTCCCCAGTGCTCTGCAAGCTCTCCAGGACAACATAAAATCTGGGGCTCTGTGCTTTCTTTCGTCTGAACAAGTGTTACTGTTTTCTGCACAAAAGCGATACTGCTAAGAAATGTGAACACTTCTGTTTCCCAGGCACAGAGAAGGTGCTAGCAGGGAATTCTCTGCCTGCTTTTCCCCAGTGATCTGCAAGCTCTCCAGGACATCATAAAATCTGGGGCTCTGTGCTTTCTTTCGTTCTGAACAAGTGTTACTGTTTTCTGCACAAAAGCGATTCTGCGAAGCAATGTGAAAAGGCACAGAGAAGGTGCTAGCAGGGAATTCTCTGCCTGCCTTTCCCCAGTACTCTGCAAGCTCTCCAGGACAACATAAAATCTGGGCTCTGTGCTTTCTTTCGTTCTGAACAAGTGTTACTGTTTTCTGCACAAAAGCGATACTGCTAAGAAATGTGAACACGTCTGTTTCCCAGGCACAGAGAAGGTGCTAGCAGGGAATTCTCTGCCTGCTTTTCCCCAGTGCTCTGCAAGCTCTCCAGGACAACATAAAATCTGGGGCTCTGTGCTTTCTTTTGTTCTGAAAAAGTGTTACTGTTGTCTGCACAAAAGCGATTCTGCCAAGCAATGTGAACACTTCTGCTTCCCAGGCACAGAGAAGGTGCTAGCAGGGAATTCTCTGCCTGCTTTTCCCCAGTACTCTGCAAGCTCTCCAGCACAACATAAAATCTGGGGCTCTGTGCTTTCTTTCGTTCTGAACAAGTGTTACTGTTTTCTGCACAAAAGCGATACTGCTAAGAAATGTGAACACGTCTGTTTCCCAGGCACAGAGAAGGTGCTAGCAGGGAATTCTCTGCCTGCTTTTCCCCAGTGCTCTGCAAGCTCTCCAGGACAACATAAAATCTGGGGCTCTGTGCTTTCTTTTGTTCTGAAAAAGTGTTACTGTTGTCTGCACAAAAGCGATTCTGCGAAGCAATGTGAACACTTCTGCTTCCCAGGCACAGAGAAGGTGCTAGCAGGGAATTCTCTGCCTGCCTTTCCCCAGTGCTCTGCAAGCTCTCCAGGACAACATAGAATCTGGGGCTCTGTGCTTTCTTTTGTTCTGAACAAGTGTTAGTGTTTTCTGCACAAAAGCGATTCTGCGAAGCAATGTGAAGACTTCTGCTTCCCAGGCACAGAGAAGGTGCTAGCAGGGAATTCTCTGCCTGCCTTTCCCCAGTGCTCTGCAAGCTCTCCAGGACAACATAAAATCTGGGGCTCTGTGCTTTCTTTCGTCTGAACAAGTGTTACTGTTTTCTGCACAAAAGCGATTCTGCGAAGCAATGTGAACAGGCACAGAGAAGGTGCTAGCAGGGAGTTCTCTGCCTGCCTTTCCCCAGTGCTCTGCAAGCTCTCCAGGACAACATAAAATCTGGGGCTCTGTGCTTTCTTTCGTTCTGAACAAGTGTTATTGTTTTCTGCACAAAAGCGATTCTGCGAAGCAATGTGAAGACTTCTGTTTCCCAGGCACAGAGAAGGTGCTAGCAGGGAATTCTCTGCCTGCTTTTCCCCAGTGCTCTGCAAGCTCTCCAGGACAACATAAAATCTGGGGCTCTGTGCTTTCTTTTGTTCTGAACAAGTGTTACTGTTTTCTGCACAAAAGCGATTCTGCGAAGCAATGTGAACACTTCTGTTTCCCAGGCACAGAGAAGGTGCTAGCAGGGAATTCTCTGCCTGCTTTTCCCCAGTGCTCTGCAAGCTCTCCAGGACAACATAAAATCTAGGGCTCTGTGCTTTCTTTTGTTCTGAACAAGTGTTACTGTTTTCTGCACAAAAGCGATACTGCTAAGAAATGGGAACACTTCTGTTTCCCAGGCACAGAGAAGGTGATAGCAGGGAATTCTCTGCCTGCTTTTCCCCAGTGCTCTGCAAGCTCTCCAGGACAACATAAAATCTGGGGCTCTGTGCTTTCTTTCGTTCTGAACAAGTGTTACTGTTTTCTGCACAAAACCGATTCTGCGAAGGAATTTGAACAGGCACAGAGAAGGTGCTAGCAGGGAATTCTCTGCCTGCCTTTCCCCAGTGCTCTGCAAGCTCTCCAGGACAACATAAAATCTGGGGCTCTGTGCTTTCTTTCGTTCTGAACAAGTGTTACTGTTTTCTGCACAAAAGCGATTCTGCGAAGGAATGTGAACAGGCACAGAGAAGGTGCTAGCAGGAAATTCTCTGCCTGCCTTTCCCCAGTGCTCTGCAAGCTCTCCAGAACAACATAAAATCTGGGGCTCTGTGCTTTCTTTCGTTCTGAACAAGTGTTACTGTTTTCTGCACAAAAGCGATTCTGCGAAGCAATGGGAACACTTCTGTTTCCCAGGCACAGAGAAGGTGCTAGCAGGGAATTCTCTGCCCGCTTTTCCCCAGTGCTCTGCAAGCTCTCCAGACAACATAGAATCTGGGGCTCTGTGCTTTCTTTCGTTCTGAACAAGTGTTATTGTTTTCTGCACAAAAGCGATTCTGCGAAGCAATGGGAACACTACTGTTTCCCAGGCACAGAGAAGGTGCTAGCAGGGAATTCTCTGCCTGCTTTTCCCCAGTGCTCTGCAAGCTCTCCAGGACAACATAAAATCTGGGGCTCTGTGCTTTCTTTCGTACTGAACAAGTGTTACTGTTTTCTGCACAAAAGCGATTCTGCGAAGCAATGTGAACACTACTGCTTCCCAGGCACAGAGAAGGTGCTAGCAGGAAATTCTCTGCCTGCCTTTCCCCAGTTCTCTGCAAGCTCTCCAGGACAACATAAAATCTGGGGCTCTGTGCTTTCTTTCGTTCTGAACAAGTGTTATTGTTTTCTGCACAAAAGCGATTCTGCGAAGCAATGTGAAGACTTCTGCTTCCCAGGCACAGAGAAGGTGCTAGCAGGGAATTCTCTGCCTGCTTTTCCCCAGTGCTCTGCAAGCTCTCCAGGACAACATAAAATCTGGGGCTCTGTGCTTTCTTTCGTTCTGAACAAGTGTTAGTGTTTTCTGCACAAAAGCGATTCTGCGAAGCAATGTGAACACTTCTGCTTCCCAGGCACAGAGAAGGTGCTAGCAGGGAATTCTCTGCCTGCTTTTCCCCAGTACTCTGCAAGCTCTCCAGGACAACATAGAATCTGGGGCTCTGTGCTTTCTTTCGTTCTGAACAAGTGTTACTGTTTTCTGCACAAAAGCGATTCTGCGAAGCAATGTGAAAAGGCACAGAGAAGGTGCTAGCAGGGAATTCTCTGCCTGCCTTTCCCCAGTACTCTGCAAGCTCTCCAGGACAACATAAAATCTGGGCTCTGTGCTTTCTTTCGTTCTGAACAAGTGTTACTGTTTTCTGCACAAAAGCGATTCTGCGAAGCAATGTGAACACTTCTGCTTCCCAGGCACAGAGAAGGTGCTAGCAGGGAATTCTCTGCCTGCCTTTTCCCAGTGCTCTGCAAGCTCTCCAGGACAACATAGAATCTGGGGCTCTGTGCTTTCTTTCATTCTGAACAAGTGTTACTGTTTTCTGCACAAAAGCGATTCTGCGAAGCAATGTGAACAGGCACAGAGAAGGTGCTAGCAGGGAATTCTCTGCCTGCCTTTCCCCAGTGCTCTGCAAGCTCTCCAGGACAACATAAAATCTGGGGCTCTGTGCTTTCTTTCGTTCTGAACAAGTGTTACTGTTTTCTGCACAAAAGCGATTCTGCCAAGCAATGTGAACATTTCTGCTTTCCAGGCACAGAGAAGGTGCTAGCAGGGAATTCTCTGCCTGCTTTTCCCCAGTACTCTGCAAGCTCTCCAGCACAACATAAAATCTGGGGCTCTGTGCTTTCTTTCGTTCTGAACAAGTGTTAGTGTTTTCTGCACAAAAGCGATACTGCTAAGAAATGTGAACACGTCTGTTTCCCAGGCACAGAGAAGGTGCTAGCAGGGAATTCTCTGCCTGCTTTTCCCCAGTGCTCTGCAAGCTCTCCAGGACAACATAAAATCTGGGGCTCTGTGCTTTCTTTTGTTCTGAAAAAGTGTTACTGTTGTCTGCACAAAAGCGATTCTGCCAAGCAATGTGAACACTTCTACTTCCCAGGCACAGAGAAGGTGCTAGCAGGAAATTCTCTGCCTGCCTTTCCCCAGTGCTCTGCAAGCTCTCCAGGACAACATAGAATCTGGGTCTCTGTGCTTTCTTTTGTTCTGAACAAGTGTTAGTGTTTTCTGCACAAAAGCGATTCTGCGAAGCAATGTGAACAGGCACAGAGAAGGTGCTAGCAGGGAATTCTCTGCCTGCCTTTCCCCAGTGCTCTGCAAGCTCTCCAGGACAACATAAAATCTGGGGCTCTGTGCTTTCTTTCGTTCTGAAAAAGTGTTATTGTTTTCTGCACAAAAGCGATTCTGCGAAGCAATGTGAAGACTTCTGTTTCCCAGGCACAGAGAAGGTGCTAGCAGGGAATTCTCTGCCTGCTTTTCCCCAGTGCTCTGCAAGCTCTCCAGGACAACATAAAATCTGGGGCTCTGTGCTTTCTTTTGTTCTGAACAAGTGTTACTGTTTTCTGCACAAAAGCGATTCTGCGAAGCAATGTGAACACTTCTGTTTCCCAGGCACAGAGAAGGTGCTAGCAGGGAATTCTCTGCCTGCTTTTCCCCAGTGCTCTGCAAGCTCTCCAGGACAACATAAAATCTAGGGCTCTGTGCTTTCTTTTGTTCTGAACAAGTGTTACTGTTTTCTGCACAAAAGCGATACTGCTAAGAAATGTGAACACTTCTGCTTCCCAGGCACAGAGAAGGTGCTAGCAGGGAATTCTCTGCCTGCTTTTCCCCAGTGCTCTGCAAGCTCTCCAGGACAACATAAAATCTGGGGCTCTGTGCTTTCTTTCGTTCTGAACAAGTGTTACTGTTTTCTGCACAAAACCGATTCTGCGAAGGAATTTGAACAGGCACAGAGAAGGTGCTAGCAGGGAATTCTCTGCCTGCCTTTCCCCAGTGCTCTGCAAGCTCTCCAGGACAACATAAAATCTGGGGCTCTGTGCTTTCTTTCGTTCTGAACAAGTGTTACTGTTTTCTGCACAAAAGCGATTCTGCGAAGGAATGTGAACAGGCACAGAGAAGGTGCTAGCAGGAAATTCTCTGCCTGCCTTTCCCCAGTGCTCTGCAAGCTCTCCAGGACAACATAAAATCTGGGGCTCTGTGCTTTCTTTCGTTCTGAACAAGTGTTACTGTTTTCTGCACAAAAGCGATTCTGCGAAGCAATGGGAACACTTCTGTTTCCCAGGCACAGAGAAGGTGCTAGCAGGGAATTCTCTGCCTGCTTTTCCCCAGTGCTCTGCAAGCTCTCCAGGACAACATAGAATCTGGGGCTCTGTGCTTTCTTTCGTTCTGAACAAGTGTTATTGTTTTCTGCACAAAAGCGATTCTGCGAAGCAATGGGAACACTACTGTTTCCCAGGCACAGAGAAGGTGCTAGCAGGGAATTCTCTGCCTGCTTTTCCCCAGTGCTCTGCAAGCTCTCCAGGACAACATAAAATCTGGGGCTCTGTGCTTTCTTTCGTACTGAACAAGTGTTACTGTTTTCTGCACAAAAGCGATTCTGCGAAGCAATGTGAACACTTCTGCTTCCCAGGCACAGAGAAGGTGCTAGCAGGAAATTCTCTGCCTGCCTTTCCCCAGTTCTCTGCAAGCTCTCCAGGACAACATAAAATCTGGGGCTCTGTGCTTTCTTTCGTTCTGAACAAGTGTTATTGTTTTCTGCACAAAAGCGATTCTGCGAAGCAATGTGAAGACTTCTGCTTCCCAGGCACAGAGAAGGTGCTAGCAGGGAATTCTCTGCCTGCTTTTCCCCAGTGCTCTGCAAGCTCTCCAGGACAACATAAAATCTGGGGCTCTGTGCTTTCTTTCGTTCTGAACAAGTGTTACTGTTTTCTGCACAAAAGCGATTCTGCGAAGCAATGTGAACACTTCTGCTTCCCAGGCACAGAGAAGGTGCTAGCAGGGAATTCTCTGCCTGCTTTTCCCCAGTACTCTGCAAGCTCTCCAGCACAACATAGAATCTGGGGCTCTGTGCTTTCTTTCGTTCTGAACAAGTGTTACTGTTTTCTGCACAAAAGCGATTCTGCGAAGCAATGTGAAAAGGCACAGAGAAGGTGCTAGCAGGGAATTCTCTGCCTGCCTTTCCCCAGTACTCTGCAAGCTCTCCAGGACAACATAAAATCTGGGCTCTGTGCTTTCTTTCGTTCTGAACAAGTGTTACTGTTTTCTGCACAAAAGCGATTCTGCGAAGCAATGTGAACACTTCTGCTTCCCAGGCACAGAGAAGGTGCTAGCAGGGAATTCTCTGCCTGCCTTTTCCCAGTGCTCTGCAAGCTCTCCAGGACAACATAGAATCTGGGGCTCTGTGCTTTCTTTCATTCTGAACAAGTGTTACTGTTTTCTGCACAAAAGCGATTCTGCGAAGCAATGTGAACAGGCACAGAGAAGGTGCTAGCAGGGAATTCTCTGCCTGCCTTTCCCCAGTGCTCTGCAAGCTCTCCAGGACAACATAAAATCTGGGGCTCTGTGCTTTCTTTCGTTCTGAACAAGTGTTACTGTTTTCTGCACAAAAGCGATTCTGCCAAGCAATGTGAACATTTCTGCTTTCCAGGCACAGAGAAGGTGCTAGCAGGGAATTCTCTGCCTGCTTTTCCCCAGTACTCTGCAAGCTCTCCAGCACAACATAAAATATGGGGCTCTGTGCTTTCTTTCGTTCTGAACAAGTGTTAGTGTTTTCTGCACAAAAGCGATACTGCTAAGAAATGTGAACACGTCTGTTTCCCAGGCACAGAGAAGGTGCTAGCAGGGAATTCTCTGCCTGCTTTTCCCCAGTGCTCTGCAAGCTCTCCAGGACAACATAAAATCTGGGGCTCTGTGCTTTCTTTTGTTCTGAAAAAGTGTTACTGTTGTCTGCACAAAAGCGATTCTGCCAAGCAATGTGAACACTTCTACTTCCCAGGCACAGAGAAGGTGCTAGCAGGAAATTCTCTGCCTGCCTTTCCCCAGTGCTCTGCAAGCTCTCCAGGACAACATAGAATCTGGGTCTCTGTGCTTTCTTTTGTTCTGAACAAGTGTTAGTGTTTTCTGCACAAAAGCGATTCTGCGAAGCAATGTGAACAGGCACAGAGAAGGTGCTAGCAGGGAATTCTCTGCCTGCCTTTCCCCAGTGCTCTGCAAGCTCTCCAGGACAACATAAAATCTGGGGCTCTGTGCTTTCTTTCGTTCTGAAAAAGTGTTATTGTTTTCTGCACAAAAGCGATTCTGCGAAGCAATGTGAAGACTTCTGTTTCCCAGGCACAGAGAAGGTGCTAGCAGGGAATTCTCTGCCTGCTTTTCCCCAGTGCTCTGCAAGCTCTCCAGGACAACATAAAATCTGGGCCTCTGTGCTTTCTTTCGTTCTGAACAAGTGTTATAGTTTTCTGCACAAAAGCGATTCTGCGAAGCAATGTGAACACTTCTGTTTCCCAGGCACAGAGAAGGTGCTAGCAGGGAATTCTCTGCCTGCTTTTCCCCAGTGCTCTGCAAGCTCTCCAGGACAACATAAAATCTAGGGCTCTGTGCTTTCTTTTGTTCTGAACAAGTGTTACTGTTTTCTGCACAAAAGCGATACTGCTAAGAAATGTGAACACTTCTGCTTCCCAGGCACAGAGAAGGTGCTAGCAGGGAGTTCTCTGCCTGCTTTTCCCCAGTGCTCTGCAAGCTCTCCAGGACAACATAAAATCTGGGGCTCTGTGCTTTCTTTCGTTCTGAACAAGTGTTACTGTTTTCTGCACAAAACCGATTCTGCGAAGGAATTTGAACAGGCACAGAGAAGGTGCTAGCAGGGAATTCTCTGCCTGCCTTTCCCCAGTGCTCTGCAAGCTCTCCAGGACAACATAAAATCTGGGGCTCTGTGCTTTCTTTCGTTCTGAACAAGTGTTACTGTTTTCTGCACAAAAGCGATTCTGCGAAGGAATGTGAACAGGCACAGAGAAGGTGCTAGCAGGAAATTCTCTGCCTGCCTTTCCCCAGTGCTCTGCAAGCTCTCCAGGACAACATAAAATCTGGGGCTCTGTGCTTTCTTTCGTTCTGAACAAGTGTTACTGTTTTCTGCACAAAAGCGATTCTGCGAAGCAATGGGAACACTTCTCTTTCCCAGGCACAGAGAAGGTGCTAGCAGGGAATTCTCTGCCTGCTTTTCCCCAGTGCTCTGCAAGCTCTCCAGGACAACATAGAATCTGGGGCTCTGTGCTTTCTTTCGTTCTGAACAAGTGTTACTGTTTTCTGCACAAAAGCGATTCTGCGAAGCAATGGGAACACTACTGTTTCCCAGGCACAGAGAAGGTGCTAGCAGGGAATTCTCTGCCTGCTTTTCCCCAGTGCTCTGCAAGCTCTCCAGGACAACATAAAATCTGGGGCTCTGTGCTTTCTTTCGTACTGAACAAGTGTTACTGTTTTCTGCACAAAAGCGATTCTGCGAAGCAATGTGAACACTTCTGCTTCCCAGGCACAGAGAAGGTGCTAGCAGGAAATTCTCTGCCTGCTTTTCCCCAGTTCTCTGCAAGCTCTCCAGGACAACATAAAATCTGGGGCTCTGTGCTTTCTTTCGTTCTGAACAAGTGTTATTGTTTTCTGCACAAAAGCGATTCTGCGAAGCAATGTGAAGACTTCTGCTTCCCAGGCACAGAGAAGGTGCTAGCAGGGAATTCTCTGCCTGCTTTTCCCCAGTGCTCTGCAAGCTCTCCAGGACAACATAAAATCTGGGGCTCTGTGCTTTCTTTCGTTCTGAACAAGTGTTACTGTTTTCTGCACAAAAGCGATTCTGCCAAGCAATGTGAACATTTCTGCTTTCCAGGCACAGAGAAGGTGCTAGCAGGGAATTCTCTGCCTGCTTTTCCCCAGTACTCTGCAAGCTCTCCAGCACAACATAAAATCTGGGGCTCTGTGCTTTCTTTCGTTCTGAACAAGTGTTAGTGTTTTCTGCACAAAAGCGATACTGCTAAGAAATGTGAACACGTCTGTTTCCCAGGCACAGAGAAGGTGCTAGCAGGGAATTCTCTGCCTGCTTTTCCCCAGTGCTCTGCAAGCTCTCCAGGACAACATAAAATCTGGGGCTCTGTGCTTTCTTTTGTTCTGAAAAAGTGTTACTGTTGTCTGCACAAAAGCGATTCTGCCAAGCAATGTGAACACTTCTACTTCCCAGGCACAGAGAAGGTGCTAGCAGGAAATTCTCTGCCTGCCTTTCCCCAGTGCTCTGCAAGCTCTCCAGGACAACATAGAATCTGGGTCTCTGTGCTTTCTTTTGTTCTGAACAAGTGTTAGTGTTTTCTGCACAAAAGCGATTCTGCGAAGCAATGTGAACAGGCACAGAGAAGGTGCTAGCAGGGAATTCTCTGCCTGCCTTTCCCCAGTGCTCTGCAAGCTCTCCAGGACAACATAAAATCTGGGGCTCTGTGCTTTCTTTCGTTCTGAAAAAGTGTTATTGTTTTCTGCACAAAAGCGATTCTGCGAAGCAATGTGAAGACTTCTGTTTCCCAGGCACAGAGAAGGTGCTAGCAGGGAATTCTCTGCCTGCTTTTCCCCAGTGCTCTGCAAGCTCTCCAGGACAACATAAAATCTGGGCCTCTGTGCTTTCTTTCGTTCTGAACAAGTGTTATAGTTTTCTGCACAAAAGCGATTCTGCGAAGCAATGTGAACACTTCTGTTTCCCAGGCACAGAGAAGGTGCTAGCAGGGAATTCTCTGCCTGCTTTTCCCCAGTGCTCTGCAAGCTCTCCAGGACAACATAAAATCTAGGGCTCTGTGCTTTCTTTTGTTCTGAACAAGTGTTACTGTTTTCTGCACAAAAGCGATACTGCTAAGAAATGTGAACACTTCTGCTTCCCAGGCACAGAGAAGGTGCTAGCAGGGAGTTCTCTGCCTGCTTTTCCCCAGTGCTCTGCAAGCTCTCCAGGACAACATAAAATCTGGGGCTCTGTGCTTTCTTTCGTTCTGAACAAGTGTTACTGTTTTCTGCACAAAACCGATTCTGCGAAGGAATTTGAACAGGCACAGAGAAGGTGCTAGCAGGGAATTCTCTGCCTGCCTTTCCCCAGTGCTCTGCAAGCTCTCCAGGACAACATAAAATCTGGGGCTCTGTGCTTTCTTTCGTTCTGAACAAGTGTTACTGTTTTCTGCACAAAAGCGATTCTGCGAAGGAATGTGAACAGGCACAGAGAAGGTGCTAGCAGGAAATTCTCTGCCTGCCTTTCCCCAGTGCTCTGCAAGCTCTCCAGGACAACATAAAATCTGGGGCTCTGTGCTTTCTTTCGTTCTGAACAAGTGTTACTGTTTTCTGCACAAAAGCGATTCTGCGAAGCAATGGGAACACTTCTCTTTCCCAGGCACAGAGAAGGTGCTAGCAGGGAATTCTCTGCCTGCTTTTCCCCAGTGCTCTGCAAGCTCTCCAGGACAACATAGAATCTGGGGCTCTGTGCTTTCTTTCGTTCTGAACAAGTGTTACTGTTTTCTGCACAAAAGCGATTCTGCGAAGCAATGGGAACACTACTGTTTCCCAGGCACAGAGAAGGTGCTAGCAGGGAATTCTCTGCCTGCTTTTCCCCAGTGCTCTGCAAGCTCTCCAGGACAACATAAAATCTGGGGCTCTGTGCTTTCTTTCGTACTGAACAAGTGTTACTGTTTTCTGCACAAAAGCGATTCTGCGAAGCAATGTGAACACTTCTGCTTCCCAGGCACAGAGAAGGTGCTAGCAGGAAATTCTCTGCCTGCTTTTCCCCAGTGCTCTGCAAGCTCTCCAGGACAACATAAAATCTGGGGCTCTGTGCTTTCTTTCGTTCTGAACAAGTGTTATTGTTTTCTGCACAAAAGCGATTCTGCGAAGCAATGTGAAGACTTCTGCTTCCCAGGCACAGAGAAGGTGCTAGCAGGGAATTCTCTGCCTGCTTTTCCCCAGTGCTCTGCAAGCTCTCCAGGACAACATAAAATCTGGGGCTCTGTGCTTTCTTTCGTTCTGAACAAGTGTTACTGTTTTCTGCACAAAAGCGATTCTGCCAAGCAATGTGAACATTTCTGCTTTCCAGGCACAGAGAAGGTGCTAGCAGGGAATTCTCTGCCTGCTTTTCCCCAGTACTCTGCAAGCTCTCCAGCACAACATAAAATCTGGGGCTCTGTGCTTTCTTTCGTTCTGAACAAGTGTTAGTGTTTTCTGCACAAAAGCGATACTGCTAAGAAATGTGAACACGTCTGTTTCCCAGGCACAGAGAAGGTGCTAGCAGGGAATTCTCTGCCTGCTTTTCCCCAGTGCTCTGCAAGCTCTCCAGGACAACATAAAATCTGGGGCTCTGTGCTTTCTTTTGTTCTGAAAAAGTGTTACTGTTGTCTGCACAAAAGCGATTCTGCCAAGCAATGTGAACACTTCTACTTCCCAGGCACAGAGAAGGTGCTAGCAGGAAATTCTCTGCCTGCCTTTCCCCAGTGCTCTGCAAGCTCTCCAGGACAACATAGAATCTGGGTCTCTGTGCTTTCTTTTGTTCTGAACAAGTGTTAGTGTTTTCTGCACAAAAGCGATTCTGCGAAGCAATGTGAACAGGCACAGAGAAGGTGCTAGCAGGGAATTCTCTGCCTGCCTTTCCCCAGTGCTCTGCAAGCTCTCCAGGACAACATAAAATCTGGGGCTCTGTGCTTTCTTTCGTTCTGAAAAAGTGTTATTGTTTTCTGCACAAAAGCGATTCTGCGAAGCAATGTGAAGACTTCTGTTTCCCAGGCACAGAGAAGGTGCTAGCAGGGAATTCTCTGCCTGCTTTTCCCCAGTGCTCTGCAAGCTCTCCAGGACAACATAAAATCTGGGCCTCTGTGCTTTCTTTCGTTCTGAACAAGTGTTATAGTTTTCTGCACAAAAGCGATTCTGCGAAGCAATGTGAACACTTCTGTTTCCCAGGCACAGAGAAGGTGCTAGCAGGGAATTCTCTGCCTGCTTTTCCCCAGTGCTCTGCAAGCTCTCCAGGACAACATAAAATCTAGGGCTCTGTGCTTTCTTTTGTTCTGAACAAGTGTTACTGTTTTCTGCACAAAAGCGATACTGCTAAGAAATGTGAACACTTCTGCTTCCCAGGCACAGAGAAGGTGCTAGCAGGGAGTTCTCTGCCTGCTTTTCCCCAGTGCTCTGCAAGCTCTCCAGGACAACATAAAATCTGGGGCTCTGTGCTTTCTTTCGTTCTGAACAAGTGTTACTGTTTTCTGCACAAAACCGATTCTGCGAAGGAATTTGAACAGGCACAGAGAAGGTGCTAGCAGGGAATTCTCTGCCTGCCTTTCCCCAGTGCTCTGCAAGCTCTTCAGGACAACATAAAATCTGGGGCTCTGTGCTTTCTTTCGTTCTGAACAAGTGTTACTGTTTTCTGCACAAAAGCGATTCTGCGAAGGAATGTGAACAGGCACAGAGAAGGTGCTAGCAGGAAATTCTCTGCCTGCCTTTCCCCAGTGCTCTGCAAGCTCTCCAGGACAACATAAAATCTGGGGCTCTGTGCTTTCTTTCGTTCTGAACAAGTGTTACTGTTTTCTGCACAAAAGCGATTCTGCGAAGCAATGGGAACACTTCTCTTTCCCAGGCACAGAGAAGGTGCTAGCAGGGAATTCTCTGCCTGCTTTTCCCCAGTGCTCTGCAAGCTCTCCAGGACAACATAGAATCTGGGGCTCTGTGCTTTCTTTCGTTCTGAACAAGTGTTACTGTTTTCTGCACAAAAGCGATTCTGCGAAGCAATGGGAACACTACTGTTTCCCAGGCACAGAGAAGGTGCTAGCAGGGAATTCTCTGCCTGCTTTTCCCCAGTGCTCTGCAAGCTCTCCAGGACAACATAAAATCTGGGGCTCTGTGCTTTCTTTCGTACTGAACAAGTGTTACTGTTTTCTGCACAAAAGCGATTCTGCGAAGCAATGTGAACACTTCTGCTTCCCAGGCACAGAGAAGGTGCTAGCAGGAAATTCTCTGCCTGCTTTTCCCCAGTTCTCTGCAAGCTCTCCAGGACAACATAAAATCTGGGGCTCTGTGCTTTCTTTCGTTCTGAACAAGTGTTATTGTTTTCTGCACAAAAGCGATTCTGCGAAGCAATGTGAAGACTTCTGCTTCCCAGGCACAGAGAAGGTGCTAGCAGGGAATTCTCTGCCTGCTTTTCCCCAGTGCTCTGCAAGCTCTCCAGGACAACATAAAATCTGGGGCTCTGTGCTTTCTTTCGTTCTGAACAAGTGTTAGTGTTTTCTGCACAAAAGCGATTCTGCGAAGCAATGTGAACACTTCTGCTTCCCAGGCACAGAGAAGGTGCTAGCAGGGAATTCTCTGCCTGCTTTTCCCCAGTACTCTGCAAGCTCTCCAGCACAACATAAAATATGGGGCTCTGTGCTTTCTTTCCTTCTGAACAAGTGTTACTGTTTTCTGCACAAAAGCGGTACTGCTAAGAAATGTGAACACTTCTCTTTCCCAGGCACAGAGAAGGTGCTAGCAGGAAATTCTCTGCCTGCCTTTCCCCAGTGCTCTGCAAGCTCTCCAGGACAACATAAAATCTGGGGCTCTGTGCTTTCTTTCGTCTGAACAAGTGTTACTGTTTTCTGCACAAAAGCGATTCTGCGAAGTAATGTGAACAGGCACAGAGAAGGTGCTAGCAGGGAATTCTCTGCCTGCCTTTCCCCAGTGCTCTGCAAGCTCTCCAGGACAACATAAAATCTGGGGCTCTGTGCTTTCTTTCGTTCTGAACAAGTGTTACTGTTTTCTGCACAAAAGCGATTCTGCGAAGCAATGGCAACACTTCTCTTTCCCAGGCACAGAGAAGGTGCTAGCAGGGAATTCTCTGCCTGCTTTTCCCCAGTGCTCTGCAAGCTCTCCAGGACAACATAAAATCTGGGGCTCTGTGCTTTCTTTCGTTCTGAACAAGTGTTACTGTTTTCTGCACAAAAGCGATTCTGCCAAGCAATGTGAACACTTCTGCTTCCCAGGCACAGAGAAGGTGCTAGCAGGGAATTCTCTGCCTGCTTTTCCCCAGTACTCTGCAAGCTCTCCAGCACAACATAAAATATGGGGCTCTGTGCTTTCTTTCCTTCTGAAAAAGTGTTACTGTTGTCTGCACAAAAGCGATTCTGCCAAGCAATGTGAACACTTCTGCTTCCCAGGCACAGAGAAGGTGCTAGCAGGGAATTCTCTGCCTGCTTTTCCCCAGTACTCTGCAAGCTCTCCAGCACAACATAAAATATGGGGCTCTGTGCTTTCTTTCCTTCTGAACAAGTGTTACTGTTTTCTGCACAAAAGCGATACTGCTAAGAAATGTGAACACTTCTCTTTCCCAGGCACAGAGAAGGTGCTAGCAGGAAATTCTCTGCCTGCCTTTCCCCAGTGCTCTGCAAGCTCTCCAGGACAACATAAAATCTGGGGCTCTGTGCTTTCTTTCGTCTGAACAAGTGTTACTGTTTTCTGCACAAAAGCGATTCTGCGAAGCAATGTGAACAGGCACAGAGAAGGTGCTAGCAGGGAATTCTCTGCCTGCCTTTCCCCAGTGCTCTGCAAGCTCTCCAGGACAACATAAAATCTGGGGCTCTGTGCTTTCTTTCGTTCTGAAAAAGTGTTATTGTTTTCTGCACAAAAGCGATTCTGCGAAGCAATGTGAAGACTTCTGTTTCCCAGGCACAGAGAAGGTGCTAGCAGGGAATTCTCTGCCTGCTTTTCCCCAGTGCTCTGCAAGCTCTCCAGGACAACATAAAATCTGGGGCTCTGTGCTTTCTTTTGTTCTGAACAAGTGTTACTGTTTTCTGCACAAAAGCGATTCTGCGAAGCAATGTGAACACTTCTGTTTCCCAGGCACAGAGAAGGTGCTAGCAGGGAATTCTCTGCCTGCTTTTCCCCAGTGCTCTGCAAGCTCTCCAGGACAACATAAAATCTAGGGCTCTGTGCTTTCTTTTGTTCTGAACAAGTGTTACTGTTTTCTGCACAAAAGCGATACTGCTAAGAAATGTGAACACTTCTGTTTCCCAGGCACAGAGAAGGTGCTAGCAGGGAATTCTCTGCCTGCTTTTCCCCAGTGCTCTGCAAGCTCTCCAGGACAACATAAAATCTGGGGCTCTGTGCTTTCTTTCGTTCTGAACAAGTGTTACTGTTTTCTGCACAAAACCGATTCTGCGAAGGAATTTGAACAGGCACAGAGAAGGTGCTAGCAGGGAATTCTCTGCCTGCCTTTCCCCAGTGCTCTGCAAGCTCTCCAGGACAACATAAAATCTGGGGCTCTGTGCTTTCTTTCGTTCTGAACAAGTGTTACTGTTTTCTGCACAAAAGCGATTCTGCGAAGCAATGGGAACACTTCTGTTTCCCAGGCACAGAGAAGGTGCTAGCAGGGAATTCTCTGCCTGCTTTTCCCCAGTGCTCTGCAAGCTCTCCAGGACAACATAGAATCTGGGGCTCTGTGCTTTCTTTCGTTCTGAACAAGTGTTATTGTTTTCTGCACAAAAGCGATTCTGCGAAGCAATGGGAACACTTCTGTTTCCCAGGCACAGAGAAGGTGCTAGCAGGGAATTCTCTGCCTGCTTTTCCCCAGTGCTCTGCAAGCTCTCCAGGACAACATAAAATCTGGGGCTCTGTGCTTTCTTTCGTACTGAACAAGTGTTACTGTTTTCTGCACAAAAGCGATTCTGCGAAGCAATGTGAACACTTCTGCTTCCCAGGCACAGAGAAGGTGCTAGCAGGAAATTCTCTGCCTGCTTTTCCCCAGTTCTCTGCAAGCTCTCCAGGACAACATAAAATCTGGGGCTCTGTGCTTTCTTTCGTTCTGAACAAGTGTTATTGTTTTCTGCACAAAAGCGATTCTGCGAAGCAATGTGAAGACTTCTGCTTCCCAGGCACAGAGAAGGTGCTAGCAGGGAATTCTCTGCCTGCTTTTCCCCAGTGCTCTGCAAGCTCTCCAGGACAACATAAAATCTGGGGCTCTGTGCTTTCTTTCGTTCTGAACAAGTGTTATTGTTTTCTGCACAAAAGCGATTCTGCGAAGCAATGTGAAGACTTCTGCTTCCCAGGCACAGAGAAGGTGCTAGCAGGGAATTCTCTGCCTGCTTTTCCCCAGTACTCTGCAAGCTCTCCAGCACAACATAAAATATGGGGCTCTGTGCTTTCTTTCCTTCTGAACAAGTGTTACTGTTTTCTGCACAAAAGCGATACTGCTAAGAAATGTGAACACTTCTCTTTCCCAGGCACAGAGAAGGTGCTAGCAGGAAATTCTCTGCCTGCCTTTCCCCAGTGCTCTGCAAGCTCTCCAGGACAACATAAAATCTGGGGCTCTGTGCTTTCTTTCGTCTGAACAAGTGTTACTGTTTTCTGCACAAAAGCGATTCTGCGAAGTAATGTGAACAGGCACAGAGAAGGTGCTAGCAGGGAATTCTCTGCCTGCCTTTCCCCAGTGCTCTGCAAGCTCTCCAGGACAACATAGAATCTGGGGCTCTGTGCTTTCTTTTGTTCTGAACAAGTGTTAGTGTTTTCTGCACAAAAGCGATTCTGCGAAGCAATGTGAACACTTCTGCTTCCCAGGCACAGAGAAGGTGCTAGCAGGGAATTCTCTGCCTGCCTTTCCCCAGTGCTCTGCAAGCTCTCCAGGACAACATAAAATCTGGGGCTCTGTGCTTTCTTTCGTCTGAACAAGTGTTACTGTTTTCTGCACAAAAGCGATTCTGCGAAGCAATGTGAACAGGCACAGAGAAGGTGCTAGCAGGGAATTCTCTGCCTGCCTTTCCCCAGTGCTCTGCAAGCTCTCCAGGACAACATAAAATCTGGGGCTCTGTGCTTTCTTTCGTTCTGAAAAAGTGTTATTGTTTTCTGCACAAAAGCGATTCTGCGAAGCAATGTGAAGACTTCTGTTTCCCAGGCACAGAGAAGGTGCTAGCAGGGAATTCTCTGCCTGCTTTTCCCCAGTGCTCTGCAAGCTCTCCAGGACAACATAAAATCTGGGGCTCTGTGCTTTCTTTTGTTCTGAACAAGTGTTACTGTTTTCTGCACAAAAGCGATTCTGCGAAGCAATGTGAAGACTTCTGTTTCCCAGGCACAGAGAAGGTGCTAGCAGGGAATTCTCTGCCTGCTTTTCCCCAGTGCTCTGCAAGCTCTCCAGGACAACATAAAATCTAGGGCTCTGTGCCTTCTTTTGTTCTGAACAAGTGTTACTGTTTTCTGCACAAAAGCGATACTGCTAAGAAATGTCAACACTTCTGTTTCCCAGGCACAGAGAAGGTGCTAGCAGGGAATTCTCTGTCTGCTTTTCCCCAGTGCTCTGCAAGCTCTCCAGGACAACATAAAATCTGGGGCTCTGTGCTTTCTTTCGTTCTGAACAAGTGTTACTGTTTTCTGCACAAAAGCGATTCTGCGAAGGAATGTGAACAGGCACAGAGAAGGTGCTAGCAGGGAATTCTCTGCCTGCCTTTCCCCAGTGCTCTGCAAGCTCTCCAGGACAACATAAAATCTGGGGCTCTGTGCTTTCTTTCGTTCTGAACAAGTGTTACTGTTTTCTGCACAAAAGCGATTCTGCGAAGGAATGTGAACAGGCACAGAGAAGGTGCTAGCAGGAAATTCTCTGCCTGCCTTTCCCCAGTGCTCTGCAAGCTCTCCAGGACAACATAAAATCTGGGGCTCTGTGCTTTCTTTCGTTCTGAACAAGTGTTACTGTTTTCTGCACAAAAGCGATTCTGCGAAGCAATGGGAACACTTCTGTTTCCCAGGCACAGAGAAGGTGCTAGCAGGGAATTCTCTGCCTGCTTTTCCCCAGTGCTCTGCAAGCTCTCCAGGACAACATAGAATCTGGGGCTCTGTGCTTTCTTTCGTTCTGAACAAGTGTTATTGTTTTCTGCACAAAAGCGATTCTGCGAAGCAATGGGAACACTTCTGTTTCCCAGGCACAGAGAAGGTGCTAGCAGGGAATTCTCTGCCTGCTTTTCCCCAGTGCTCTGCAAGCTCTCCAGGACAACATAAAATCTGGGGCTCTGTGCTTTCTTTCGTACTGAACAAGTGTTACTGTTTTCTGCACAAAAGCGATTCTGCGAAGCAATGTGAACACTTCTGCTTCCCAGGCACAGAGAAGGTGCTAGCAGGAAATTCTCTGCCTGCTTTTCCCCAGTTCTCTGCAAGCTCTCCAGGACAACATAAAATCTGGGGCTCTGTGCTTTCTTTCGTTCTGAACAAGTGTTATTGTTTTCTGCACAAAAGCGATTCTGCGAAGCAATGTGAAGACTTCTGCTTCCCAGGCACAGAGAAGGTGCTAGCAGGGAATTCTCTGCCTGCTTTTCCCCAGTGCTCTGCAAGCTCTCCAGGACAACATAAAATCTGGGGCTCTGTGCTTTCTTTCGTTCTGAACAAGTGTTAGTGTTTTCTGCACAAAAGCGATTCTGCGAAGCAATGTGAACACTTCTGCTTCCCAGGCACAGAGAAGGTGCTAGCAGGGAATTCTCTGCCTGCTTTTCCCCAGTACTCTGCAAGCTCTCCAGCACAACATAAAATATGGGGCTCTGTGCTTTCTTTCCTTCTGAACAAGTGTTACTGTTTTCTGCACAAAAGCGATACTGCTAAGAAATGTGAACACTTCTCTTTCCCAGGCACAGAGAAGGTGCTAGCAGGGAATTCTCTGCCTGCCTTTCCCCAGTGCTCTGCAAGCTCTCCAGGACAACATAAAATCTGGGGCTCTGTGCTTTCTTTCGTCTGAACAAGTGTTACTGTTTTCTGCACAAAAGCGATTCTGCGAAGTAATGTGAACAGGCACAGAGAAGGTGCTAGCAGGGAATTCTCTGCCTGCCTTTCCCCAGTGCTCTGCAAGCTCTCCAGGACAACATAAAATCTGGGGCTCTGTGCTTTCTTTCGTTCTGAACAAGTGTTACTGTTTTCTGCACAAAAGCGATTCTGCGAAGCAATGGCAACACTTCTCTTTCCCAGGCACAGAGAAGGTGCTAGCAGGGAATTCTCTGCCTGCCTTTCCCCAGTGCTCTGCAAGCTCTCCAGGACAACATAGAATCTGGGGCTCTGTGCTTTCTTTTGTTCTGAACAAGTGTTAGTGTGTTCTGCACAAAAGCGATTCTGCCAAGCAATGTGAAGACTTCTGCTTCCCAGGCACAGAGAAGGTGCTAGCAGGGAATTCTCTGCCTGCCTTTCCCCAGTGCTCTGCAAGCTCTCCAGGACAACATAAAATCTGGGGCTCTGTGCTTTCTTTCGTCTGAACAAGTGTTACTGTTTTCTGCACAAAAGCGATTCTGCGAAGCAATGTGAACAGGCACAGAGAAGGTGCTAGCAGGGAATTCTCTGCCTGCCTTTCCCCAGTGCTCTGCAAGCTCTCCAGGACAACATAAAATCTGGGGCTCTGTGCTTTCTTTCGTTCTGAAAAAGTGTTATTGTTTTCTGCACAAAAGCGATTCTGCGAAGCAATGTGAAGACTTCTGTTTCCCAGGCACAGAGAAGGTGCTAGCAGGGAATTCTCTGCCTGCTTTTCCCCAGTGCTCTGCAAGCTCTCCAGGACAACATAAAATCTGGGGCTCTGTGCTTTCTTTTGTTCTGAACAAGTGTTACTGTTTTCTGCACAAAAGCGATTCTGCGAAGCAATGTGAAGACTTCTGCTTCCCAGGCACAGAGAAGGTGCTAGCAGGGAATTCTCTGCCTGCCTTTCCCCAGTGCTCTGCAAGCTCTCCAGGACAACAGCAAATCTGGGGCTCTGTGCTTTCTTTCGTCTGAACAAGTGTTACTGTTTTCTGCACAAAAGCGATTCTGCGAAGCAATGTGAACAGGCACAGAGAAGGTGCTAGCAGGGAATTCTCTGCCTGCCTTTCCCCAGTGCTCTGCAAGCTCTCCAGGACAACATAAAATCTGGGGCTCTGTGCTTTCTTTCGTCTGAACAAGTGTTACTGTTTTCTGCACAAAAGCGATACTGCTAAGAAATGTGAACACTTCTGTTTCCCAGGCACAGAGAAGGTGCTAGCAGGGAATTCTCTGCCTGCTTTTCCCCAGTGATCTGCAAGCTCTCCAGGACATCATAAAATCTGGGGCTCTGTGCTTTCTTTCGTTCTGAACAAGTGTTACTGTTTTCTGCACAAAAGCGATTCTGCGAAGCAATGTGAAAAGGCACAGAGAAGGTGCTAGCAGGGAATTCTCTGCCTGCCTTTCCCCAGTACTCTGCAAGCTCTCCAGGACAACATAAAATCTGGGCTCTGTGCTTTCTTTCGTTCTGAACAAGTGTTACTGTTTTCTGCACAAAAGCGATTCTGCGAAGCAATGTGAACACTTCTGCTTCCCAGGCACAGAGAAGGTGCTAGCAGGGAATTCTCTGCCTGCCTTTTCCCAGTGCTCTGCAAGCTCTCCAGGACAACATAGAATCTGGGGCTCTGTGCTTTCTTTCATTCTGAACAAGTGTTACTGTTTTCTGCACAAAAGCGATTCTGCGAAGCAATGTGAACAGGCACAGAGAAGGTGCTAGCAGGGAATTCTCTGCCTGCCTTTCCCCAGTGCTCTGCAAGCTCTCCAGGACAACATAAAATCTGGGGCTCTGTGCTTTCTTTCGTTCTGAACAAGTGTTACTGTTTTCTGCACAAAAGCGATTCTGCCAAGCAATGTGAACATTTCTGCTTTCCAGGCACAGAGAAGGTGCTAGCAGGGAATTCTCTGCCTGCTTTTCCCCAGTACTCTGCAAGCTCTCCAGCACAACATAAAATCTGGGGCTCTGTGCTTTCTTTCGTTCTGAACAAGTGTTATTGTTTTCTGCACAAAAGCGATACTGCTAAGAAATGTGAACACGTCTGTTTCCCAGGCACAGAGAAGGTGCTAGCAGGGAATTCTCTGCCTGCTTTTCCCCAGTGCTCTGCAAGCTCTCCAGGACAACATAAAATCTGGGGCTCTGTGCTTTCTTTTGTTCTGAAAAAGTGTTACTGTTGTCTGCACAAAAGCGATTCTGCCAAGCAATGTGAACACTTCTGTTTCCCAGGCACAGAGAAGGTGCTAGCAGGGAATTCTCTGCCTGCCTTTCCCCAGTGCTCTGCAAGCTCTCCAGGACAACATAGAATCTGGGGCTCTGTGCTTTCTTTTGTTCTGAACAAGTGTTAGTGTTTTCTGCACAAAAGCGATTCTGCGAAGCAATGTGAAGACTTCTGCTTCCCAGGCACAGAGAAGGTGCTAGCAGGGAATTCTCTGCCTGCCTTTCCCCAGTGCTCTGCAAGCTCTCCAGGACAACATAAAATCTGGGGCTCTGTGCTTTCTTTCGTCTGAACAAGTGTTACTGTTTTCTGCACAAAAGCGATTCTGCGAAGCAATGTGAACAGGCACAGAGAAGGTGCTAGCAGGGAATTCTCTGCCTGCCTTTCCCCAGTGCTCTGCAAGCTCTCCAGGACAACATAAAATCTGGGGCTCTGTGCTTTCTTTCGTCTGAACAAGTGTTACTGTTTTCTGCACAAAAGCGATTCTGCGAAGTAATGTGAACAGGCACAGAGAAGGTGCTAGCAGGGAATTCTCTGCCTGCCTTTCCCCAGTGCTCTGCAAGCTCTCCAGGACAACATAAAATCTGGGGCTCTGTGCTTTCTTTTGTTCTGAACAAGTGTTACTGTTTTCTGCACAAAAGCGATTCTGCGAAGCAATGGCAACACTTCTCTTTCCCAGGCACAGAGAAGGTGCTAGCAGGGAATTCTCTGCCTGCTTTTCCCCAGTGCTCTGCAAGCTCTCCAGGACAACATAAAATCTGGGGCTCTGTGCTTTCTTTCGTTCTGAACAAGTGTTACTGTTTTCTGCACAAAAGCGATTCTGCGAAGGAATGTGAACAGGCACAGAGAAGGTGCTAGCAGGGAATTCTCTGCCTGCCTTTCCCCAGTGCTCTGCAAGCTCTCCAGGACAACATAAAATCTGGGGCTCTGTGCTTTCTTTCGTCTGAACAAGTGTTACTGTTTTCTGCACAAAAGCGATTCTGCCAAGCAATGTGAACACTTCTGCTTCCCAGGCACAGAGAAGGTGCTAGCAGGGAATTCTCTGCCTGCTTTTCCCCAGTACTCTGCAAGCTCTCCAGCACAACATAAAATATGGGGCTCTGTGCTTTCTTTCCTTCTGAAAAAGTGTTACTGTTTTCTGCACAAAAGCGATACTGCTAAGAAATGTGAACACTTCTGTTTCCCAGGCACAGAGAAGGTGCTAGCAGGGAATTCTCTGCCTGCTTTTCCCCAGTGCTCTGCAAGCTCTCCAGGACAACATAAAATCTGGGGCTCTGTGCTTTCTTTCGTTCTGAACAAGTGTTACTGTTTTCTGCACAAAACCGATTCTGCGAAGGAATTTGAACAGGCACAGAGAAGGTGCTAGCAGGGAATTCTCTGCCTGCCTTTCCCCAGTGCTCTGCAAGCTCTCCAGGACAACATAAAATCTGGGGCTCTGTGCTTTCTTTCGTTCTGAACAAGTGTTACTGTTTTCTGCACAAAAGCGATTCTGCGAAGGAATGTGAACAGGCACAGAGAAGGTGCTAGCAGGAAATTCTCTGCCTGCCTTTCCCCAGTGCTCTGCAAGCTCTCCAGGACAACATAAAATCTGGGGCTCTGTGCTTTCTTTCGTTCTGAACAAGTGTTACTGTTTTCTGCACAAAAGCGATTCTGCGAAGCAATGGGAACACTTCTGTTTCCCAGGCACAGAGAAGGTGCTAGCAGGGAATTCTCTGCCTGCTTTTCCCCAGTGCTCTGCAAGCTCTCCAGGACAACATAGAATCTGGGGCTCTGTGCTTTCTTTCGTTCTGAACAAGTGTTATTGTTTTCTGCACAAAAGCGATTCTGCGAAGCAATGGGAACACTACTGTTTCCCAGGCACAGAGAAGGTGCTAGCAGGGAATTCTCTGCCTGCTTTTCCCCAGTGCTCTGCAAGCTCTCCAGGACAACATAAAATCTGGGGCTCTGTGCTTTCTTTCGTACTGAACAAGTGTTACTGTTTTCTGCACAAAAGCGATTCTGCGAAGCAATGTGAACACTTCTGCTTCCCAGGCACAGAGAAGGTGCTAGCAGGAAATTCTCTGCCTGCTTTTCCCCAGTTCTCTGCAATCTCTCCAGGACAACATAAAATCTGGGGCTCTGTGCTTTCTTTCGTTCTGAACAAGTGTTATTGTTTTCTGCACAAAAGCGATTCTGCGAAGCAATGTGAAGACTTCTGCTTCCCAGGCACAGAGAAGGTGCTAGCAGGGAATTCTCTGCCTGCTTTTCCCCAGTGCTCTGCAAGCTCTCCAGGACAACATAAAATCTGGGGCTCTGTGCTTTCTTTCGTTCTGAACAAGTGTTAGTGTTTTCTGCACAAAAGCGATTCTGCGAAGCAATGTGAAGACTTCTGCTTCCCAGGCACAGAGAAGGTGCTAGCAGGGAATTCTCTGCCTGCTTTTCCCCAGTACTCTGCAAGCTCTCCAGCACAACATAAAATATGGGGCTCTGTGCTTTCTTTCCTTCTGAACAAGTGTTACTGTTTTCTGCACAAAAGCGATACTGCTAAGAAATGTGAACACTTCTCTTTCCCAGGCACAGAGAAGGTGCTAGCAGGAAATTCTCTGCCTGCCTTTCCCCAGTGCTCTGCAAGCTCTCCAGGACAACATAAAATCTGGGGCTCTGTGCTTTCTTTCGTCTGAAAAAGTGTTACTGTTTTCTGCACAAAAGCGATTCTGCGAAGTAATGTGAACAGGCACAGAGAAGGTGCTAGCAGGGAATTCTCTGCCTGCCTTTCCCCAGTGCTCTGCAAGCTCTCCAGGACAACATAAAATCTGGGGCTCTGTGCTTTCTTTCGTTCTGAACAAGTGTTACTGTTTTCTGCACAAAAGCGATTCTGCGAAGGAATGTGAACAGGCACAGAGAAGGTGCTAGCAGGAAATTCTCTGCCTGCCTTTCCCCAGTGCTCTGCAAGCTCTCCAGGACAACATAAAATCTGGGGCTCTGTGCTTTCTTTCGTTCTGAACAAGTGTTACTGTTTTCTGCACAAAAGCGATTCTGCGAAGCAATGTGAACACTTCTGCTTCCCAGGCACAGAGAAGGTGCTAGCAGGGAATTCTCTGCCTGCCTTTCCCCAGTGCTCTGCAAGCTCTCCAGGACAACATAGAATCTGGGGCTCTGTGCTTTCTTTTGTTCTGAACAAGTGTTAGTGTTTTCTGCACAAAAGCGATTCTGCGAAGCAATGTGAAGACTTCTGCTTCCCAGGCACAGAGAAGGTGCTAGCAGGGAATTCTCTGCCTGCCTTTCCCCAGTGCTCTGCAAGCTCTCCAGGACAACATAAAATCTGGGGCTCTGTGCTTTCTTTCGTCTGAACAAGTGTTACTGTTTTCTGCACAAAAGCGATTCTGCGAAGCAATGTGAACAGGCACAGAGAAGGTGCTAGCAGGGAATTCTCTGCCTGCCTTTCCCCAGTGCTCTGCAAGCTCTCCAGGACAACATAAAATCTGGGGCTCTGTGCTTTCTTTCGTCTGAACAAGTGTTACTGTTTTCTGCACAAAAGCGATTCTGCGAAGTAATGTGAACAGGCACAGAGAAGGTGCTAGCAGGGAATTCTCTGCCTGCCTTTCCCCAGTGCTCTGCAAGCTCTCCAGGACAACATAAAATCTGGGGCTCTGTGCTTTCTTTCGTTCTGAACAAGTGTTACTGTTTTCTGCACAAAAGCGATTCTGCGAAGCAATGGGAACACTTCTCTTTCCCAGGCACAGAGAAGGTGCTAGCAGGGAATTCTCTGCCTGCTTTTCCCCAGTGCTCTGCAAGCTCTCCAGGACAACATAGAATCTGGGGCTCTGTGCTTTCTTTCGTTCTGAACAAGTGTTATTGTTTTCTGCACAAAAGCGATTCTGCGAAGCAATGGGAACACTACTGTTTCCCAGGCACAGAGAAGGTGCTAGCAGGGAATTCTCTGCCTGCTTTTCCCCAGTGCTCTGCAAGCTCTCCAGGACAACATAAAATCTGGGGCTCTGTGCTTTCTTTCGTACTGAACAAGTGTTACTGTTTTCTGCACAAAAGCGATTCTGCGAAGCAATGTGAACACTTCTGCTTCCCAGGCACAGAGAAGGTGCTAGCAGGAAATTCTCTGCCTGCTTTTCCCCAGTTCTCTGCAATCTCTCCAGGACAACATAAAATCTGGGGCTCTGTGCTTTCTTTCGTTCTGAACAAGTGTTATTGTTTTCTGCACAAAAGCGATTCTGCGAAGCAATGTGAAGACTTCTGCTTCCCAGGCACAGAGAAGGTGCTAGCAGGGAATTCTCTGCCTGCTTTTCCCCAGTGCTCTGCAAGCTCTCCAGGACAACATAAAATCTGGGGCTCTGTGCTTTCTTTCGTTCTGAACAAGTGTTAGTGTTTTCTGCACAAAAGCGATTCTGCGAAGCAATGTGAACACTTCTGCTTCCCAGGCACAGAGAAGGTGCTAGCAGGGAATTCTCTGCCTGCTTTTCCCCAGTACTCTGCAAGCTCTCCAGCACAACATAAAATATGGGGCTCTGTGCTTTCTTTCCTTCTGAACAAGTGTTACTGTTTTCTGCACAAAAGCGATACTGCTAAGAAATGTGAACACTTCTCTTTCCCAGGCACAGAGAAGGTGCTAGCAGGAAATTCTCTGCCTGCCTTTCCCCAGTGCTCTGCAAGCTCTCCAGGACAACATAAAATCTGGGGCTCTGTGCTTTCTTTCGTCTGAAAAAGTGTTACTGTTTTCTGCACAAAAGCGATTCTGCGAAGTAATGTGAACAGGCACAGAGAAGGTGCTAGCAGGGAATTCTCTGCCTGCCTTTCCCCAGTGCTCTGCAAGCTCTCCAGGACAACATAAAATCTGGGGCTCTGTGCTTTCTTTCGTTCTGAACAAGTGTTACTGTTTTCTGCACAAAAGCGATTCTGCGAAGGAATGTGAACAGGCACAGAGAAGGTGCTAGCAGGAAATTCTCTGCCTGCCTTTCCCCAGTGCTCTGCAAGCTCTCCAGGACAACATAAAATCTGGGGCTCTGTGCTTTCTTTCGTTCTGAACAAGTGTTACTGTTTTCTGCACAAAAGCGATTCTGCGAAGCAATGGGAACACTTCTGTTTCCCAGGCACAGAGAAGGTGCTAGCAGGGAATTCTCTGCCTGCTTTTCCCCAGTGCTCTGCAAGCTCTCCAGGACAACATAGAATCTGGGGCTCTGTGCTTTCTTTCGTTCTGAACAAGTGTTATTGTTTTCTGCACAAAAGCGATTCTGCGAAGCAATGGGAAGACTACTGTTTCCCAGGCACAGAGAAGGTGCTAGCAGGGAATTCTCTGCCTGCTTTTCCCCAGTGCTCTGCAAGCTCTCCAGGACAACATAAAATCTGGGGCTCTGTGCTTTCTTTCGTACTGAACAAGTGTTACTGTTTTCTGCACAAAAGCGATTCTGCGAAGCAATGTGAACACTTCTGCTTCCCAGGCACAGAGAAGGTGCTAGCAGGAAATTCTCTGCCTGCTTTTCCCCAGTTCTCTGCAAGCTCTCCAGGACAACATAAAATCTGGGGCTCTGTGCTTTCTTTCGTTCTGAACAAGTGTTATTGTTTTCTGCACAAAAGCGATTCTGCGAAGCAATGTGAAGACTTCTGCTTCCCAGGCACAGAGAAGGTGCTAGCAGGGAATTCTCTGCCTGCTTTTCCCCAGTGCTCTGCAAGCTCTCCAGGACAACATAAAATCTGGGGCTCTGTGCTTTCTTTCGTTCTGAACAAGTGTTAGTGTTTTCTGCACAAAAGCGATTCTGCGAAGCAATGTGAACACTTCTGCTTCCCAGGCACAGAGAAGGTGCTAGCAGGGAATTCTCTGCCTGCTTTTCCCCAGTACTCTGCAAGCTCTCCAGCACAACATAAAATATGGGGCTCTGTGCTTTCTTTCCTTCTGAACAAGTGTTACTGTTTTCTGCACAAAAGCGATACTGCTAAGAAATGTGAACACTTCTCTTTCCCAGGCACAGAGAAGGTGCTAGCAGGGAATTCTCTGCCTGCCTTTCCCCAGTGCTCTGCAAGCTCTCCAGGACAACATAAAATCTGGGGCTCTGTGCTTTCTTTCGTCTGAACAAGTGTTACTGTTTTCTGCACAAAAGCGATTCTGCGAAGTAATGTGAACAGGCACAGAGAAGGTGCTAGCAGGGAATTCTCTGCCTGCCTTTCCCCAGTGCTCTGCAAGCTCTCCAGGACAACATAAAATCTGGGGCTCTGTGCTTTCTTTCGTTCTGAACAAGTGTTACTGTTTTCTGCACAAAAGCGATTCTGCGAAGCAATGGCAACACTTCTCTTTCCCAGGCACAGAGAAGGTGCTAGCAGGGAATTCTCTGCCTGCCTTTCCCCAGTGCTCTGCAAGCTCTCCAGGACAACATAGAATCTGGGGCTCTGTGCTTTCTTTTGTTCTGAACAAGTGTTAGTGTTTTCTGCACAAAAGCGATTCTGCGAAGCAATGTGAAGACTTCTGCTTCCCAGGCACAGAGAAGGTGCTAGCAGGGAATTCTCTGCCTGCCTTTCCCCAGTGCTCTGCAAGCTCTCCAGGACAACATAAAATCTGGGGCTCTGTGCTTTCTTTCGTCTGAACAAGTGTTACTGTTTTCTGCACAAAAGCGATTCTGTGAAGCAATGTGAACAGGCACAGAGAAGGTGCTAGCAGGGAATTCTCTGCCTGCCTTTCCCCAGTGCTCTGCAAGCTCTCCAGGACAACATAAAATCTGGGGCTCTGTGCTTTCTTTCGTTCTGAAAAAGTGTTATTGTTTTCTGCACAAAAGCGATTCTGCGAAGCAATGTGAAGACTTCTGTTTCCCAGGCACAGAGAAGGTGCTAGCAGGAAATTCTCTGCCTGCTTTTCCCCAGTGCTCTGCAAGCTCTCCAGGACAACATAAAATCTGGGGCTCTGTGCTTTCTTTTCTTCTGAACAAGTGTTACTGTTTTCTGCACAAAAGCGATTCTGCGAAGCAATGTGAACACTTCTGTTTCCCAGGCACAGAGAAGGTGCTAGCAGGGAATTCTCTGCCTGCTTTTCCCCAGTGCTCTGCAAGCTCTCCAGGACAACATAAAATCTAGGGCTCTGTGCTTTCTTTTGTTCTGAACAAGTGTTACTGTTTTCTGCACAAAAGCGATACCGCTAAGAAATGTGAACACTTCTGTTTCCCAGGCACAGAGAAGGTGCTAGCAGGGAATTCTCTGCCTGCTTTTCCCCAGTGCTCTGCAAGCTCTCCAGGACAACATAAAATCTGGGGCTCTGTGCTTTCTTTCGTTCTGAACAAGTGTTACTGTTTTCTGCACAAAAGCGATTCTGCGAAGGAATGTGAACAGGCACAGAGAAGGTGCTAGCAGGAAATTCTCTGCCTGCCTTTCCCCAGTGCTCTGCAAGCTCTCCAGGACAACATAAAATCTGGGGCTCTGTGCTTTCTTTCGTTCTGAACAAGTGTTATTGTTTTCTGCACAAAAGCGATTCTGCGAAGCAATGGGAACACTTCTGCTTCCCAGGCACAGAGAAGGTGCTAGCAGGGAATTCTCTGCCTGCTTTTCCCCAGTGCTCTGCAAGCTCTCCAGGACAACATAAAATCTGGGGCTCTGTGCTTTCTTTCGTTCTGAACAAGTGTTAGTGTTTTCTGCACAAAAGCGATTCTGCGAAGCAATGTGAACACTTCTGCTTCCCAGGCACAGAGAAGGTGCTAGCAGGGAATTCTCTGCCTGCTTTTCCCCAGTACTCTGCAAGCTCTCCAGCACAACATAAAATATGGGGCTCTGTGCTTTCTTTCCTTCTGAACAAGTGTTACTGTTTTCTGCACAAAAGCGATACTGCTAAGAAATGTGAACACTTCTCTTTCCCAGGCACAGAGAAGGTGCTAGCAGGAAATTCTCTGCCTGCCTTTCCCCAGTGCTCTGCAAGCTCTCCAGCACAACATAAAATCTGGGGCTCTGTGCTTTCTTTCGTCTGAACAAGTGTTACTGTTTTCTGCACAAAAGCGATTCTGCGAAGTAATGTGAACAGGCACAGAGAAGGTGCTAGCAGGGAATTCTCTGCCTGCCTTTCCCCAGTGCTCTGCAAGCTCTCCAGGACAACATAAAATCTGGGGCTCTGTGCTTTCTTTCGTTCTGAACAAGTGTTACTGTTTTCTGCACAAAAGCGATTCTGCGAAGCAATGGCAACACTTCTCTTTCCCAGGCACAGAGAAGGTGCTAGCAGGGAATTCTCTGCCTGCTTTTCCCCAGTGCTCTGCAAGCTCTCCAGGACAACATAAAATCTGGGGCTCTGTGCTTTCTTTCGTTCTGAACAAGTGTTACTGTTTTCTGCACAAAAGCGATTCTGCGAAGGAATGTGAACAGGCACAGAGAAGGTGCTAGCAGGGAATTCTCTGCCTGCCTTTCCCCAGTGCTCTGCAAGCTCTCCAGGACAACATAAAATCTGGGGCTCTGTGCTTTCTTTCGTTCTGAACAAGTGTTACTGTTTTCTGCACAAAAGCGATTCTGCCAAGCAATGTGAACACTTCTGCTTCCCAGGCACAGAGAAGGTGCTAGCAGGGAATTCTCTGCCTGCTTTTCCCCAGTACTCTGCAAGCTCTCCAGCACAACATAAAATATGGGGCTCTGTGCTTTCTTTCCTTCTGAACAAGTGTTACTGTTTTCTGCACAAAACCGATTCTGCCAAGCAATGTGAACACTTCTGCTTCCCAGGCACAGAGAAGGTGCTAGCAGGAAATTCTCTGCCTGCCTTTCCCCAGTGCTCTGCAAGCTCTCCAGGACAACATAGAATCTGGGGCTCTGTGCTTTCTTTTGTTCTGAACAAGTGTTAGTGTTTTCTGCACAAAAGCGATTCTGCGAAGCAATGTGAAGACTTCTGCTTCCCAGGCACAGAGAAGGTGCTAGCAGGGAATTCTCTGCCTGCCTTTCCCCAGTGCTCTGCAAGCTCTCCAGGACAACAGCAAATCTGGGGCTCTGTGCTTTCTTTCGTCTGAACAAGTGTTACTGTTTTCTGCACAAAAGCGATTCTGCGAAGCAATGTGAACAGGCACAGAGAAGGTGCTAGCAGGGAATTCTCTGCCTGCCTTTCCCCAGTGCTCTGCAAGCTCTCCAGGACAACATAAAATCTGGGGCTCTGTGCTTTCTTTCGTCTGAACAAGTGTTACTGTTTTCTGCACAAAAGCGATACTGCTAAGAAATGTGAACACTTCTGTTTCCCAGGCACAGAGAAGGTGCTAGCAGGGAATTCTCTGCCTGCCTTTCCCCAGTGATCTGCAAGCTCTCCAGGACATCATAAAATCTGGGGCTCTGTGCTTTCTTTCGTTCTGAACAAGTGTTACTGTTTTCTGCACAAAAGCGATTCTGCCAAGGAATGTGAAAAGGCACAGAGAAGGTGCTAGCAGGGAATTCTCTGCCTGCCTTTCCCCAGTACTCTGCAAGCTCTCCAGGACAACATAAAATCTGGGCTCTGTGCTTTCTTTCGTTCTGAACAAGTGTTACTGTTTTCTGCACAAAAGCGATTCTGCGAAGCAATGTGAACACTTCTGCTTCCCAGGCACAGAGAAGGTGCTAGCAGGGAATTCTCTGCCTGCCTTTTCCCAGTGCTCTGCAAGCTCTCCAGGACAACATAGAATCTGGGGCTCTGTGCTTTCTTTCATTCTGAACAAGTGTTACTGTTTTCTGCACAAAAGCGATTCTGCGAAGCAATGTGAAGAGGCACAGACAAGGTGCTAGCAGGGAATTCTCTGCCTGCCTTTCCCCAGTGCTCTGCAAGCTCTCCAGGACAACATAAAATCTGGGGCTCTGTGCTTTCTTTCGTTCTGAACAAGTGTTACTGTTTTCTGCACAAAAGCGATTCTGCCAAGCAATGTGAACACTTCTGCTTCCCAGGCACAGAGAAGGTGCTAGCAGGGAATTCTCTGCCTGCTTTTCCCCAGTGCTCTTCAAGCTCTCCAGGACAACATAGAATCTGGGGCTCTGTGCTTTCTTTCATTCTGAACAAGTGTTACTGTTGTCTGCACAAAAGCGATTCTGCCAAGCAATGTGAACACTTCTGCTTCCCAGGCACAGAGAAGGTGCTAGCAGGAAATTCTCTGCCTGCCTTTCCCCAGTGCTCTGCAAGCTCTCCAGGACAACATAGAATCTGGGGCTCTGTGCTTTCTTTTGTTCTGAACAAGTGTTACTGTTGTCTGCACAAAAGCGATTCTGCGAAGCAATGTGAACACTTCTGCTTCCCAGGCACAGAGAAGGTGCTAGCAGGAAATTCTCTGCCTGCCTTTCCCCAGTGCTCTGCAAGCTCTCCAGGACAACATAGAATCTGGGGCTCTGTGCTTTCTTTTGTTCTGAACAAGTGTTAGTGTTTTCTGCACAAAAGCGATTCTGCGAAGCAATGTGAAGACTTCTGCTTCCCAGGCACAGAGAAGGTGCTAGCAGGGAATTCTCTGCCTGCCTTTCCCCAGTGCTCTGCAAGCTCTCCAGGACAACAGCAAATCTGGGGCTCTGTGCTTTCTTTCGTCTGAACAAGTGTTACTGTTTTCTGCACAAAAGCGATTCTGCGAAGCAATGTGAACAGGCACAGAGAAGGTGCTAGCAGGGAATTCTCTGCCTGCCTTTCCCCAGTGCTCTGCAAGCTCTCCAGGACAACATAAAATCTGGGGCTCTGTGCTTTCTTTCGTCTGAACAAGTGTTACTGTTTTCTGCACAAAAGCGATACTGCTAAGAAATGTGAACACTTCTGTTTCCCAGGCACAGAGAAGGTGCTAGCAGGGAATTCTCTGCCTGCCTTTCCCCAGTGATCTGCAAGCTCTCCAGGACATCATAAAATCTGGGGCTCTGTGCTTTCTTTCGTTCTGAACAAGTGTTACTGTTTTCTGCACAAAAGCGATTCTGCCAAGGAATGTGAAAAGGCACAGAGAAGGTGCTAGCAGGGAATTCTCTGCCTGCCTTTCCCCAGTACTCTGCAAGCTCTCCAGGACAACATAAAATCTGGGCTCTGTGCTTTCTTTCGTTCTGAACAAGTGTTACTGTTTTCTGCACAAAAGCGATTCTGCGAAGCAATGTGAACACTTCTGCTTCCCAGGCACAGAGAAGGTGCTAGCAGGGAATTCTCTGCCTGCCTTTTCCCAGTGCTCTGCAAGCTCTCCAGGACAACATAGAATCTGGGGCTCTGTGCTTTCTTTCATTCTGAACAAGTGTTACTGTTTTCTGCACAAAAGCGATTCTGCGAAGCAATGTGAACAGGCACAGAGAAGGTGCTAGCAGGGAATTCTCTGCCTGCCTTTCCCCAGTGCTCTGCAAGCTCTCCAGGACAACATAAAATCTGGGGCTCTGTGCTTTCTTTCGTTCTGAACAAGTGTTACTGTTTTCTGCACAAAAGCGATTCTGCCAAGCAATGTGAACATTTCTGCTTCCCAGGCACAGAGAAGGTGCTAGCAGGGAATTCTCTGCCTGCTTTTCCCCAGTACTCTGCAAGCTCTCCAGCACAACATAAAATCTGGGGCTCTGTGCTTTCTTTCGTTCTGAACAAGTGTTACTGTTGTCTGCACAAAAGCGATTCTGCCAAGCAATGTGAACATTTCTGCTTCCCAGGCACAGAGAAGGTGCTAGCAGGGAATTCTCTGCCTGCTTTTCCCCAGTGCTCTGCAAGCTCTCCAGGACAACATAAAATCTGGGGCTCTGTGCTTTCTTTTGTTCTGAAAAAGTGTTACTGTTGTCTGCACAAAAGCGATTCTGCCAAGCAATGTGAACACTTCTGCTTCCCAGGCACAGAGAAGGTGCTAGCAGAAAATTCTCTGCCTGCCTTTCCCCAGTGCTCTGCAAGCTCTCCAGGACAACATAGAATCTGGGGCTCTGTGCTTTCTTTTGTTCTGAACAAGTGTTAGTGTTTTCTGCACAAAAGCGATTCTGCGAAGCAATGTGAAGACTTCTGCTTCCCAGGCACAGAGAAGGTGCTAGCAGGGAATTCTCTGCCTGCCTTTCCCCAGTGCTCTGCAAGCTCTCCAGGACAACATAAAATCTGGGGCTCTGTGCTTTCTTTCGTCTGAACAAGTGTTACTGTTTTCTGCACAAAAGCGATTCTGCGAAGCAATGTGAACAGGCACAGAGAAGGTGCTAGCAGGGAATTCTCTGCCTGCCTTTCCCCAGTGCTCTGCAAGCTCTCCAGGACAACATAAAATCTGGGGCTCTGTGCTTTCTTTCGTTCTGAACAAGTGTTACTGTTTTCTGCACAAAAGCGATTCTGCGAAGCAATGTGAAGACTTCTGTTTCCCAGGCACAGAGAAGGTGCTAGCAGGGAATTCTCTGCCTGCTTTTCCCCAGTGCTCTGCAAGCTCTCCAGGACAACATAAAATCTGGGGCTCTGTGCTTTCTTTTGTTCTGAACAAGTGTTACTGTTTTCTGCACAAAAGCGATTCTGCGAAGCAATGTGAACACTTCTGTTTCCCAGGCACAGAGAAGGTGCTAGCAGGGAATTCTCTGCCTGCTTTTCCCCAGTGCTCTGCAAGCTTTCCAGGACAACATAAAATCTAGGGCTCTGTGCTTTCTTTTGTTCTGAACAAGTGTTACTGTTTTCTGCACAAAAGCGATACTGCTAAGAAATGTGAACACTTCTGTTTCCCAGGCACAGAGAAGGTGTTAGCAGGGAATTCTCTGCCTGCTTTTCCCCAGTACTCTGCAAGCTCTCCAGCACAACATAAAATATGGGGCTCTGTGCTTTCTTTCCTTCTGAACAAGTGTTACTGTTTTCTGCACAAAAGCGATTCTGCCAAGCAATGTGAACACTTCTGCTTCCCAGGCACAGAGAAGGTGCTAGCAGGAAATTCTCTGCCTGCCTTTCCCCAGTGCTCTGCAAGCTCTCCAGGACAACATAAAATCTGGGGCTCTGTGCTTTCTTTTGTTCTGAACAAGTGTTAGTGTTTTCTGCACAAAAGCGATTCTGCGAAGCAATGTGAAGACTTCTGCTTCCCAGGCACAGAGAAGGTGCTAGCAGGGAATTCTCTGCCTGCCTTTCCCCAGTGCTCTGCAAGCTCTCCAGGACAACAGCAAATCTGGGGCTCTGTGCTTTCTTTCGTCTGAACAAGTGTTACTGTTTTCTGCACAAAAGCGATTCTGCGAAGCAATGTGAACAGGCACAGAGAAGGTGCTAGCAGGGAATTCTCTGCCTGCCTTTCCCCAGTGCTCTGCAAGCTCTCCAGGACAACATAAAATCTGGGGCTCTGTGCTTTCTTTCGTCTGAACAAGTGTTACTGTTTTCTGCACAAAAGCGATACTGCTAAGAAATGTGAACACTTCTGTTTCCCAGGCACAGAGAAGGTGCTAGCAGGGAATTCTCTGCCTGCCTTTCCCCAGTGATCTGCAAGCTCTCCAGGACATCATAAAATCTGGGGCTCTGTGCTTTCTTTCGTTCTGAACAAGTGTTACTGTTTTCTGCACAAAAGCGATTCTGCCAAGGAATGTGAAAAGGCACAGAGAAGGTGCTAGCAGGGAATTCTCTGCCTGCCTTTCCCCAGTACTCTGCAAGCTCTCCAGGACAACATAAAATCTGGGCTCTGTGCTTTCTTTCGTTCTGAACAAGTGTTACTGTTTTCTGCACAAAAGCGATTCTGCGAAGCAATGTGAACACTTCTGCTTCCCAGGCACAGAGAAGGTGCTAGCAGGGAATTCTCTGCCTGCCTTTTCCCAGTGCTCTGCAAGCTCTCCAGGACAACATAGAATCTGGGGCTCTGTGCTTTCTTTCATTCTGAACAAGTGTTACTGTTTTCTGCACAAAAGCGATTCTGCGAAGCAATGTGAACAGGCACAGAGAAGGTGCTAGCAGGGAATTCTCTGCCTGCCTTTCCCCAGTGCTCTGCAAGCTCTCCAGGACAACATAAAATCTGGGGCTCTGTGCTTTCTTTCGTTCTGAACAAGTGTTATTGTTTTCTGCACAAAAGCGATTCTGCGAAGCAATGTGAAGACTTCTGTTTCCCAGGCACAGAGAAGGTGCTAGCAGGGAATTCTCTGCCTGCTTTTCCCCAGTGCTCTGCAAGCTCTCCAGGACAACATAAAATCTGGGGCTCTGTGCTTTCTTTTGTTCTGAACAAGTGTTACTGTTTTCTGCACAAAAGCGATTCTGCGAAGCAATGTGAACACTTCTGTTTCCCAGGCACAGAGAAGGTGCTAGCAGGGAATTCTCTGCCTGCTTTTCCCCAGTGCTCTGCAAGCTTTCCAGGACAACATAAAATCTAGGGCTCTGTGCTTTCTTTTGTTCTGAACAAGTGTTACTGTTGTCTGCACAAAAGCGATACTGCTAAGAAATGTGAACACTTCTGTTTCCCAGGCACAGAGAAGGTGCTAGCAGGGAATTCTCTGCCTGCTTTTCCCCAGTGCTCTGCAAGCTCTCCAGGACAACATAAAATCTGGGGCTCTGTGCTTTCTTTCGTTCTGAACAAGTGTTACTGTTTTCTGCACAAAACCGATTCTGCGAAGGAATGTGAACAGGCACAGAGAAGGTGCTAGCAGGGAATTCTCTGCCTGCCTTTCCCCAGTGCTCTGCAAGCTCTCCAGGACAACATAAAATCTGGGGCTCTGTGCTTTCTTTCGTTCTGAACAAGTGTTACTGTTTTCTGCACAAAAGCGATTCTGCGAAGGAATGTGAACAGGCACAGAGAATGTGCTAGCAGGGAATTCTCTGCCTGCCTTTCCCCAGTGCTCTGCAAGCTCTCCAGGACAACATAAAATCTGGGGCTCTGTGCTTTCTTTCGTTCTGAACAAGTGTTACTGTTTTCTGCACAAAAGAGATTCTGCGAAGCAATGGGAACACTTCTGTTTCCCAGGCACAGAGAAGGTGCTAGCAGGGAATTCTCTGCCTGCTTTTCCCCAGTGCTCTGCAAGCTCTCCAGGACAACATAGAATCTGGGGCTCTGTGCTTTCTTTCGTTCTGAACAAGTGTTATTGTTTTCTGCACAAAAGCGATTCTGCGAAGCAATGGGAACACTTCTGTTTCCCAGGCACAGAGAAGGTGCTAGCAGGGAATTCTCTGCCTGCTTTTCCCCAGTGCTCTGCAAGCTCTCCAGGACAACATAAAATCTGGGGCTCTGTGCTTTCTTTCGTACTGAACAAGTGTTACTGTTTTCTGCACAAAAGCGATTCTGCGAAGCAATGTGAACACTTCTGCTTCCCAGGCACAGAGAAGGTGCTAGCAGGAAATTCTCTGCCTGCTTTTCCCCAGTTCTCTGCAAGCTCTCCAGGACAACATAAAATCTGGGGCTCTGTGCTTTCTTTCGTTCTGAACAAGTGTTAGTGTTTTCTGCACAAAAGCGATTCTGCGAAGCAATGTGAACACTTCTGCTTCCCAGGCACAGAGAAGGTGCTAGCAGGGAATTCTCTGCCTGCTTTTCCCCAGTACTCTGCAAGCTCTCCAGCAAAACATAAAATATGGGGCTCTGTGCTTTCTTTCCTTCTGAACAAGTGTTACTGTTTTCTGCACAAAAGCGATACTGCTAAGAAATGTGAACACTTCTCTTTCCCAGGCACAGAGAAGGTGCTAGCAGGAAATTCTCTGCCTGCCTTTCCCCAGTGCTCTGCAAGCTCTCCAGGACAACATAAAATCTGGGGCTCTGTGCTTTCTTTCGTCTGAACAAGTGTTACTGTTTTCTGCACAAAAGCGATTCTGCGAAGTAATGTGAACAGGCACAGAGAAGGTGCTAGCAGGGAATTCTCTGCCTGCCTTTCCCCAGTGCTCTGCAAGCTCTCCAGGACAACATAAAATCTGGGGCTCTGTGCTTTCTTTCGTTCTGAACAAGTGTTACTGTTTTCTGCACAAAAGCGATTCTGCGAAGGAATGTGAACAGGCACAGAGAAGGTGCTAGCAGGGAATTCTCTGCCTGCCTTTCCCCAGTGCTCTGCAAGCTCTCCAGGACAACATAAAATCTGGGGCTCTGTGCTTTCTTTCGTTCTGAACAAGTGTTAGTGTTTTCTGCACAAAAGCGATTCTGCGAAGCAATGTGAACACTTCTGCTTCCCAGGCACAGAGAAGGTGCTAGCAGGGAATTCTCTGCCTGCCTTTCCCCAGTGCTCTGCAAGCTCTCCAGGACAACATAGAATCTGGGGCTCTGTGCTTTCTTTCGTTCTGAACAAGTGTTACTGTTTTCTGCACAAAAGCGATTCTGCGAAGCAATGTGAACACTTCTGCTTCCCAGGCACAGAGAAGGTGCTAGCAGGGAATTCTCTGCCTGCCTTTCCCCAGTGCTCTGCAAGCTCTCCAGGACAACATAAAATCTGGGGCTCTGTGCTTTCTTTCGTTCTGAACAAGTGTTACTGTTTTCTGCACAAAAGCGATTCTGCCAAGCAATGTGAACACTTCTGCTTCCCAGGCACAGAGAAGGTGCTAGCAGGGAATTCTCTGCCTGCTTTTCCCCAGTGCTCTGCAAGCTCTCCAGGACAACATAGAATCTGGGGCTCTGTGCTTTCTTTCATTCGGAACAAGTGTTACTGTTGTCTGCACAAAAGCGATTCTGCCAAGCAATGTGAACACTTCTGCTTCCCAGGCACAGAGAAGGTGCTAGCAGGAAATTCTCTGCCTGCCTTTCCCCAGTGCTCTGCAAGCTCTCCAGGACAACATAGAATCTGGGGCTCTGTGCTTTCTTTTGTTCTGAACAAGTGTTACTGTTGTCTGCACAAAAGCGATTCTGCGAAGCAATGTGAAGACTTCTGCTTCCCAGGCACAGAGAAGGTGCTAGCAGGGAATTCTCTGCCTGCCTTTCCCCAGTGCTCTGCAAGCTCTCCAGGACAACATAAAATCTGGGGCTCTGTGCTTTCTTTCGTTCTGAACAAGTGTTACTGTTTTCTGCACAAAAGCGATTCTTCCAAGCAATGTGAACACTTCTGCTTCCCAGGCACAGAGAAGGTGCTAGCAGGGAATTCTCTGCCTGCCTTTCCCCAGTACTCTGCAAGCTCTCCAGGACAACATAAAATCTGGGGCTCTGTGCTTTCTTTTGTTCTGAAAAAGTGTTACTGTTGTCTGCACAAAAGCGATTCTGCCAAGCAATGTGAACACTTCTGCTTCCCAGGCACAGAGAAGGTGCTAGCAGGAAATTCTCTGCCTGCCTTTCCCCAGTGCTCTGCAAGCTCTCCAGGACAACATAGAATCTGGGGCTCTGTGCTTTCTTTCGTTCTGAACAAGTGTTACTGTTTTCTGCACAAAAGCGATTCTGCCAAGCAATGTGAACACTTCTGCTTCCCAGGCACAGAGAAGGTGCTAGCAGGGAATTCTCTGCCTGCTTTTCCCCAGTACTCTGCAAGCTCTCCAGCACAACATAAAATATGGGGCTCTGTGCTTTCTTTCCTTCTGAACAAGTGTTACTGTTGTCTGCACAAAAGCGATTCTGCCAAGCAATGTGAACACTTGTGCTTCCCAGGCACAGAGAAGGTGCTAGCAGGGAATCCTCTGCCTGCCTTTCCCCAGTGCTCTGCAAGCTCTCCAGGACAACATAGAATCTGGGGCTCTGTGCTTTCTTTTGTTCTGAACAAGTGTTAGTGTTTTCTGCACAAAAGCGATTCTGCGAAGCAATGTGAAGACTTCTGCTTCCCAGGCACAGAGAAGGTGCTAGCAGGGAATTCTCTGCCTGCCTTTCCCCAGTGCTCTGCAAGCTCTCCAGGACAACAGCAAATCTGGGGCTCTGTGCTGTCTTTCGTCTGAACAAGTGTTACTGTTTTCTGCACAAAAGCGATTCTGCGAAGCAATGTGAACAGGCACAGAGAAGGTGCTAGCAGGGAATTCTCTGCCTGCCTTTCCCCAGTGCTCTGCAAGCTCTCCAGGACAACATAAAATCTGGGGCTCTGTGCTTTCTTTCGTCTGAACAAGTGTTACTGTTTTCTGCACAAAAGCGATACTGCTAAGAAATGTGAACACTTCTGTTTCCCAGGCACAGAGAAGGTGCTAGCAGGGAATTCTCTGCCTGCTTTTCCCCAGTGATCTGCAAGCTCTCCAGGACATCATAAAATCTGGGGCTCTGTGCTTTCTTTCGTTCTGAACAAGTGTTACTGTTTTCTGCACAAAAGCGATTATGCGAAGGAATGTGAAAAGGCACAGAGAAGGTGCTAGCAGGGAATTCTCTGCCTGCCTTTCCCCAGTACTCTGCAAGCTCTCCAGGACAACATAAAATCTGGGGCTCTGTGCTTTCTTTCGTTCTGAACAAGTGTTACTGTTTTCTGCACAAAAGCGATTCTGCGAAGCAATGTGAACACTTCTGCTTCCCAGGCACAGAGAAGGTGCTAGCAGGGAATTCTCTGCCTGCCTTTTCCCAGTGCTCTGCAAGCTCTCCAGGACAACATAGAATCTGGGGCTCTGTGCTTTCTTTCATTCTGAACAAGTGTTACTGTTTTCTGCACAAAAGCGATTCTGCGAAGCAATGTGAACAGGCACAGAGAAGGTGCTAGCAGGGAATTCTCTGCCTGCCTTTCCCCAGTGCTCTGCAAGCTCTCCAGGACAACATAAAATCTGGGGCTCTGTGCTTTCTTTCGTTCTGAACAAGTGTTACTGTTTTCTGCACAAAAGCGATTCTGCGAAGCAATGGGAACATTTCTGCTTCCCAGGCACAGAGAAGGTGCTAGCAGGGAATTCTCTGCCTGCTTTTCCCCAGTACTCTGCAAGCTCTCCAGCACAACATAAAATCTGGGGCTCTGTGCTTTCTTTCGTTCTGAACAAGTGTTACTGTTTCCTGCACAAAAGCGATACTGCTAAGAAATGTGAACACTTCTGTTTCCCAGGCACAGAGAAGGTGCTAGCAGGGAATTCTCTGCCTGCTTTTCCCCAGTGCTCTGCAAGCTCTCCAGGACAACATAAAATCTGGGGCTCTGTGCTTTCTTTTGTTCTGAAAAAGTGTTACTGTTGTCTGCACAAAAGCGATTCTGCCAAGCAATGTGAACACTTCTGCTTCCCAGGCACAGAGAAGGTGCTAGCAGGAAATTCTCTGCCTGCCTTTCCCCAGTGCTCTGCAAGCTCTCCAGGACAACATAGAATCTGGGGCTCTGTGCTTTCTTTCGTTCTGAACAAGTGTTACTGTTTTCTGCACAAAAGCGATTCTGCCAAGCAATGTGAACACTTCTGCTTCCCAGGCACAGAGAAGGTGCTAGCAGGGAATTCTCTGCCTGTTTTTCCCCAGTACTCTGCAAGCTCTCCAGCACAACATAAAATATGGGGCTCTGTGCTTTCTTTCCTTCTGAACAAGTGTTACTGTTGTCTGCACAAAAGCGATTCTGCCAAGCAATGTGAACACTTCTGCTTCCCAGGCACAGAGAAGGTGATAGCAGGAAATTCTCTGCCTGCCTTTCCCCAGTGCTCTGCAAGCTCTCCAGGACAACATAGAATCTGGGGCTCTGTGCTTTCTTTTGTTCTGAACAAGTGTTAGTGTTTTCTGCACAAAAGCGATTCTGCGAAGCAATGTGAAGACTTCTGCTTCCCAGGCACAGAGAAGGTGCTAGCAGGGAATTCTCTGCCTGCCTTTCCCCAGTGCTCTGCAAGCTCTCCAGGACAACAGCAAATCTGGGGCTCTGTGCTTTCTTTCGTCTGAACAAGTGTTACTGTTTTCTGCACAAAAGCGATTCTGCGAAGCAATGTGAACAGGCACAGAGAAGGTGCTAGCAGGGAATTCTCTGCCTGCCTTTCCCCAGTGCTCTGCAAGCTCTCCAGGACAACATAAAATCTGGGGCTCTGTGCTTTCTTTCGTCTGAACAAGTGTTACTGTTTTCTGCACAAAAGCGATACTGCTAAGAAATGTGAACACTTCTGTTTCCCAGGCACAGAGAAGGTGCTAGCAGGGAATTCTCTGCCTGCTTTTCCCCAGTGATCTGCAAGCTCTCCAGGACATCATAAAATCTGGGGCTCTGTGCTTTCTTTCGTTCTGAACAAGTGTTACTGTTTTCTGCACAAAAGCGATTCTGCCAAGCAATGTGAACACTTCTGCTTCCCAGGCACAGAGAAGGTGCTAGCAGGGAATTCTCTGCCTGCTTTTCCCCAGTACTCTGCAAGCTCTCCAGCACAACATAAAATATGGGGCTCTGTGCTTTCTTTCCTTCTGAACAAGTGTTACTGTTTTCTGCACAAAAGCGATACTGCTAAGAAATGTGAACACTTCTGTTTCCCAGGCACAGAGAAGGTGCTAGCAGGGAATTCTCTGCCTGCCTTTCCCCAGTGCTCTGCAAGCTCTCCAGGACAACATAGAATCTGGGGCTCTGTGCTTTCTTTTGTTCTGAACAAGTGTTACTGTTGTCTGCACAAAAGCGATTCTGCGAAGCAATGTGAAGACTTCTGCTTCCCAGGCACAGAGAAGGTGCTAGCAGGGAATTCTCTGCCTGCCTTTCCCCAGTGCTCTGCAAGCTCTCCAGGACAACATAAAATCTGGGGCTCTGTGCTTTCTTTCGTTCTGAACAAGTGTTACTGTTTTCTGCACAAAAGCGATTCTGCGAAGCAATGGGAACACTTCTCTTTCCCAGGCACAGAGAAGGTGCTAGCAGGGAATTCTCTGCCTGCCTTTCCCCAGTACTCTGCAAGCTCTCCAGCACAACATAAAATATGGGGCTCTGTGCTTTCTTTCCTTCTGAACAAGTGTTACTGTTTTCTGCACAAAAGCGATACTGCTAAGAAATGTGAACACTTCTGTATCCCAGGCACAGAGAAGGTGCTAGCAGGGAATTCTCTGCCTGCTTTTCCCCAGTGCTCTGCAAGCTCTCCAGGACAACATAAAATCTGGGGCTCTGTGCTTTCTTTTGTTCTGAAAAAGTGTTACTGTTGTCTGCACAAAAGCGATTCTGCCAAGCAATGTGAACACTTCTGCTTCCCAGGCACAGAGAAGGTGCTAGCAGGAAATTCTCTGCCTGCCTTTCCCCAGTGCTCTGCAAGCTCTCCAGGACAACATAGAATCTGGGGCTCTGTGCTTTCTTTCGTTCTGAACAAGTGTTACTGTTTTCTGCACAAAAGCGATTCTGCGAAGCAATGTGAACACTTCTGTTTCCCAGGCACAGAGAAGGTGCTAGCAGGGAATTCTCTGCCTGCTTTTCCCCAGTGCTCTGCAAGCTTTCCAGGACAACATAAAATCTAGGGCTCTGTGCTTTCTTTTGTTCTGAACAAGTGTTACTGTTGTCTGCACAAAAGCGATACTGCTAAGAAATGTGAACACTTCTGTTTCCCAGGCACAGAGAAGGTGCTAGCAGGGAATTCTCTGCCTGCTTTTCCCCAGTGCTCTGCAAGCTCTCCAGGACAACATAAAATCTGGGGCTCTGTGCTTTCTTTCGTTCTGAACAAGTGTTACTGTTTTCTGCACAAAACCGATTCTGCGAAGGAATGTGAACAGGCACAGAGAAGGTGCTAGCAGGGAATTCTCTGCCTGCCTTTCCCCAGTGCTCTGCAAGCTCTCCAGGACAACATAAAATCTGGGGCTCTGTGCTTTCTTTCGTTCTGAACAAGTGTTACTGTTTTCTGCACAAAAGAGATTCTGCGAAGCAATGGGAACACTTCTGTTTCCCAGGCACAGAGAAGGTGCTAGCAGGGAATTCTCTGCCTGCTTTTCCCCAGTGCTCTGCAAGCTCTCCAGGACAACATAGAATCTGGGGCTCTGTGCTTTCTTTCGTTCTGAAAGTGTTATTGTTTTCTGCACAAAAGCGATTCTGCGAAGCAATGGGAACACTTCTGTTTCCCAGGCACAGAGAAGGTGCTAGCAGGGAATTCTCTGCCTGCTTTTCCCCAGTGCTCTGCAAGCTCTCCAGGACAACATAAAAGCTGGGGCTCTGTGCTTTCTTTCGTACTGAACAAGTGTTACTGTTTTCTGCACAAAAGCGATTCTGCGAAGCAATGTGAACACTTCTGCTTCCCAGGCACAGAGAAGGTGCTAGCAGGAAATTCTCTGCCTGCTTTTCCCCAGTTCTCTGCAAGCTCTCCAGGACAACATAAAATCTGGGGCTCTGTGCTTTCTTTCGTTCTGAACAAGTGTTAGTGTTTTCTGCACAAAAGCGATTCTGCGAAGCAATGTGAACACTTCTGCTTCCCAGGCACAGAGAAGGTGCTAGCAGGGAATTCTCTGCCTGCTTTTCCCCAGTACTCTGCAAGCTCTCCAGCACAACATAAAATATGGGGCTCTGTGCTTTCTTTCCTTCTGAACAAGTGTTACTGTTTTCTGCACAAAAGCGATACTGCTAAGAAATGTGAACACTTCTGTTTCCCAGGCACAGAGAAGGTGCTAGCAGGAAATTCTCTGCCTGCCTTTCCCCAGTGCTCTGCAAGCTCTCCAGGACAACATAAAATCTGGGGCTCTGTGCTTTCTTTCGTCTGAACAAGTGTTACTGTTTTCTGCACAAAAGCGATTCTGCGAAGCAATGTGAACACTTCTGCTTCCCAGGCACAGAGAAGGTGCTAGCAGGGAATTCTCTGCCTGCCTTTCCCCAGTGCTCTGCAAGCTCTCCAGGACAACATAAAATCTGGGGCTCTGTGCTTTCTTTCGTTCTGAACAAGTGTTACTGTTTTCTGCACAAAAGCGATTCTGCCAAGCAATGTGAACACTTCTGCTTCCCAGGCACAGAGAAGGTGCTAGCAGGGAATTCTCTGCCTGCTTTTCCCCAGTGCTCTGCAAGCTCTCCAGGACAACATAGAATCTGGGGCTCTGTGCTTTCTTTCATTCTGAACAAGTGTTACTGTTGTCTGCACAAAAGCGATTCTGCCAAGCAATGTGAACACTTCTGCTTCCCAGGCACAGAGAAGGTGCTAGCAGGAAATTCTCTGCCTGCCTTTCCCCAGTGCTCTGCAAGCTCTCCAGGACAACATAGAATCTGGGGCTCTGTGCTTTCTTTTGTTCTGAACAAGTGTTACTGTTGTCTGCACAAAAGCGATTCTGCGAAGCAATGTGAAGACTTCTGCTTCCCAGGCACAGAGAAGGTGCTAGCAGGGAATTCTCTGCCTGCCTTTCCCCAGTGCTCTGCAAGCTCTCCAGGACAACATAAAATCTGGGGCTCTGTGCTTTCTTTCGTTCTGAACAAGTGTTACTGTTTTCTGCACAAAAGCGATTCTTCCAAGCAATGTGAACACTTCTGCTTCCCAGGCACAGAGAAGGTGCTAGCAGGGAATTCTCTGCCTGCCTTTCCCCAGTACTCTGCAAGCTCTCCAGGACAACATAAAATCTGGGGCTCTGTGCTTTCTTTCGTTCTGAACAAGTGTTACTGTTTTCTGCACAAAAGCGATTCTGCGAAGCAATGTGAACACTTCTGCTTCCCAGGCACAGAGAAGGTGCTAGCAGGGAATTCTCTGCCTGCTTTTCCCAGTGCTCTGCAAGCTCTCCAGGACAACATAGAATCTGGGGCTCTGTGCTTTCTTTCATTCTGAACAAGTGTTACTGTTTTCTGCACAAAAGCGATTCTGCGAAGTAATGTGAACAGGCACAGAGAAGGTGCTAGCAGGGAATTCTCTGCCTGCCTTTCCCCAGTGCTCTGCAAGCTCTCCAGGACAACATAAAATCTGGGGCTCTGTGCTTTCTTTCGTTCTGAACAAGTGTTACTGTTTTCTGCACAAAAGCGATTCTGCGAAGCAATGGGAACATTTCTGCTTCCCAGGCACAGAGAAGGTGCTAGCAGGGAATTCTCTGCCTGCTTTTCCCCAGTACTCTGCAAGCTCTCCAGCACAACATAAAATCTGGGGCTCTGTGCTTTCTTTCGTTCTGAACAAGTGTTACTGTTTTCTGCACAAAAGCGATACTGCTAAGAAATGTGAACACTTCTGTTTCCCAGGCACAGAGAAGGTGCTAGCAGGGAATTCTCTGCCTGCTTTTCCCCAGTGCTCTGCAAGCTCTCCAGGACAACATAAAATCTGGGGCTCTGTGCTTTCTTTTGTTCTGAAAAAGTGTTACTGTTGTCTGCACAAAAGCGATTCTGCCAAGCAATGTGAACACTTCTGCTTCCCAGGCACAGAGAAGGTGCTAGCAGGAAATTCTCTGCCTGCCTTTCCCCAGTGCTCTGCAAGCTCTCCAGGACAACATAGAATCTGGGGCTCTGTGCTTTCTTTTGTTCTGAACAAGTGTTAGTGTTTTCTGCACAAAAGCGATTCTGCGAAGCAATGTGAAGACTTCTGCTTCCCAGGCACAGAGAAGGTGCTAGCAGGGAATTCTATGCCTGCCTTTCCCCAGTGCTCTGCAAGCTCTCCAGGACAACATAAAATCTGGGGCTCTGTGCTTTCTTTCGTTCTGAACAAGTGTTACTGTTTTCTGCACAAAAGCGATTCTTCCAAGCAATGTGAACACTTCTGCTTCCCAGGCACAGAGAAGGTGCTAGCAGGGAATTCTCTGCCTGCCTTTCCCCAGTACTCTGCAAGCTCTCCAGCACAACATAAAATATGGGGCTCTGTGCTTTCTTTCCTTCTGAACAAGTGTTACTGTTTTCTGCACAAAAGCGATACTGCTAAGAAATGTGAACACTTCTGTATCCCAGGCACAGAGAAGGTGCTAGCAGGGAATTCTCTGCCTGCTTTTCCCCAGTGCTCTGCAAGCTCTCCAGGACAACATAAAATCTGGGGCTCTGTGCTTTCTTTTGTTCTGAAAAAGTGTTACTGTTGTCTGCACAAAAGCGATTCTGCCAAGCAATGTGAACACTTCTGCTTCCCAGGCACAGAGAAGGTGCTAGCAGGAAATTCTCTGCCTGCCTTTCCCCAGTGCTCTGCAAGCTCTCCAGGACAACATAGAATCTGGGGCTCTGTGCTTTCTTTCGTTCTGAACAAGTGTTACTGTTTTCTGCACAAAAGCGATTCTGCCAAGCAATGTGAACACTTCTGCTTCCCAGGCACAGAGAAGGTGCTAGCAGGGAATTCTCTGCCTGCTTTTCCCCAGTACTCTGCAAGCTCTCCAGCACAACATAAAATATGGGGCTCTGTGCTTTCTTTCCTTCTGAACAAGTGTTACTGTTTTCTGCACAAAAGCGATTCTGCCAAGCAATGTGAACACTTCTGCTTCCCAGGCACAGAGAAGGTGATAGCAGGAAATTCTCTGCCTGCCTTTCCCCAGTGCTCTGCAAGCTCTCCAGGACAACATAGAATCTGGGGCTCTGTGCTTTCTTTTGTTCTGAACAAGTGTTAGTGTTTTCTGCACAAAAGCGATTCTGCGAAGCAATGTGAAGACTTCTGCTTCCCAGGCACAGAGAAGGTGCTAGCAGGGAATTCTCTGCCTGCCTTTCCCCAGTGCTCTGCAAGCTCTCCAGGACAACAGCAAATCTGGGGCTCTGTGCTTTCTTTCGTCTGAACAAGTGTTACTGTTTTCTGCACAAAAGCGATTCTGCGAAGCAATGTGAACAGGCACAGAGAAGGTGCTAGCAGGGAATTCTCTGCCTGCCTTTCCCCAGTGCTCTGCAAGCTCTCCAGGACAACATAAAATCTGGGGCTCTGTGCTTTCTTTCGTCTGAACAAGTGTTACTGTTTTCTGCACAAAAGCGATACTGCTAAGAAATGTGAACACTTCTGTTTCCCAGGCACAGAGAAGGTGCTAGCAGGGAATTCTCTGCCTGCTTTTCCCCAGTGATCTGCAAGCTCTCCAGGACATCATAAAATCTGGGGCTCTGTGCTTTCTTTCGTTCTGAACAAGTGTTACTGTTTTCTGCACAAAAGCGATTCTGCCAAGCAATGTGAACACTTCTGCTTCCCAGGCACAGAGAAGGTGCTAGCAGGGAATTCTCTGCCTGCTTTTCCCCAGTACTCTGCAAGCTCTCCAGCACAACATAAAATATGGGGCTCTGTGCTTTCTTTCCTTCTGAACAAGTGTTACTGTTTTCTGCACAAAAGCGATACTGCTAAGAAATGTGAACACTTCTGTTTCCCAGGCACAGAGAAGGTGCTAGCAGGGAATTCTCTGCCTGCTTTTCCCCAGTGCTCTGCAAGCTCTCCAGGACAACATAAAATCTGGGGCTCTGTGCTTTCTTTTGTTCTGAACAAGTGTTACTGTTGTCTGCACAAAAGCGATTCTGCCAAGCAATGTGAACACTTCTGCTTCCCAGGCACAGAGAAGGTGCTAGCAGGAAATTCTCTGCCTGCCTTTCCCCAGTGCTCTGCAAGCTCTCCAGGACAACATAGAATCTGGGGCTCTGTGCTTTCTTTCGTTCTGAACAAGTGTTACTGTTGTCTGCACAAAAGCGATTCTGCCAAGCAATGTGAACACTTCTGCTTCCCAGGCACAGAGAAGGTGCTAGCAGGGAATTCTCTGCCTGCTTTTCCCCAGTACTCTGCAAGCTCTCCAGCACAACATAAAATATGGGGCTCTGTGCTTTCTTTCCTTCTGAACAAGTGTTACTGTTGTCTGCACAAAAGCGATTCTGCCAAGCAATGTGAACACTGCTGCTTCCCAGGCACAGAGAAGGTGCTAGCAGGAAATTCTCTGCCTGCCTTTCCCCAGTGCTCTGCAAGCTCTCCAGGACAACATAGAATCTGGGGCTCTGTGCTTTCTTTTGTTCTGAACAAGTGTTAGTGTTTTCTGCACAAAAGCGATTCTGCGAAGCAATGTGAACAGGCACAGAGAAGGTGCTAGCAGGGAATTCTCTGCCTGCCTTTCCCCAGTGCTCTGCAAGCTCTCCAGGACAACATAAAATCTGGGGCTCTGTGCTTTCTTTCGTTCTGAACAAGTGTTACTGTTTTCTGCACAAAAGCGATTCTGCCAAGCAATGTGAACATTTCTGCTTCCCAGGCACAGAGAAGGTGCTAGCAGGGAATTCTCTGCCTGCTTTTCCCCAGTACTCTGCAAGCTCTCCAGCACAACATAAAATATGGGGCTCTGTGCTTTCTTTCCTTCTGAACAAGTGTTACTGTTTTCTGCACAAAAGCGATACTGCTAAGAAATGTGAACACTTCTGTTTCCCAGGCACAGAGAAGGTGCTAGCAGGGAATTCTCTGCCTGCTTTTCCCCAGTGCTCTGCAAGCTCTCCAGGACAACATAAAATCTGGGGCTCTGTGCTTTCTTTCGTTCTGAACAAGTGTTAGTGTTTTCTGCACAAAAGCGATTCTGCGAAGCAATGTGAACACTTCTGCTTCCCAGGCACAGAGAAGGTGCTAGCAGGGAATTCTCTGCCTGCCTTTCCCCAGTGCTCTGCAAGCTCTCCAGGACAACATAGAATCTGGGGCTCTGTGCTTTCTTTTGTTCTGAACAAGTGTTAGTGTTTTCTGCACAAAAGCGATTCTGCGAAGCAATGTGAAGACTTCTGCTTCCCAGGCACAGAGAAGGTGCTAGCAGGGAATTCTCTGCCTGCCTTTCCCCAGTGCTCTGCAAGCTCTCCAGGACAACAGCAAATCTGGGGCTCTGTGCTTTCTTTCGTCTGAACAAGTGTTACTGTTTTCTGCACAAAAGCGATTCTGCGAAGCAATGTGAACAGGCACAGAGAAGGTGCTAGCAGGGAATTCTCTGCCTGCCTTTCCCCAGTGCTCTGCAAGCTCTCCAGGACAACATAAAATCTGGGGCTCTGTGCTTTCTTTCGTCTGAACAAGTGTTACTGTTTTCTGCACAAAAGCGATACTGCTAAGAAATGTGAACACTTCTGTTTCCCAGGCACAGAGAAGGTGCTAGCAGGGAATTCTCTGCCTGCTTTTCCCCAGTGATCTGCAAGCTCTCCAGGACATCATAAAATCTGGGGCTCTGTGCTTTCTTTCGTTCTGAACAAGTGTTACTGTTTTCTGCACAAAAGCGATTCTGCCAAGCAATGTGAACACTTCTGCTTCCCAGGCACAGAGAAGGTGCTAGCAGGGAATTCTCTGCCTGCTTTTCCCCAGTACTCTGCAAGCTCTCCAGCACAACATAAAATATGGGGCTCTGTGCTTTCTTTCCTTCTGAACAAGTGTTACTGTTTTCTGCACAAAAGCGATACTGCTAAGAAATGTGAACACTTCTGTTTCCCAGGCACAGAGAAGGTGCTAGCAGGGAATTCTCTGCCTGCCTTTCCCCAGTGCTCTGCAAGCTCTCCAGGACAACATAGAATCTGGGGCTCTGTGCTTTCTTTTGTTCTGAACAAGTGTTACTGTTGTCTGCACAAAAGCGATTCTGCGAAGCAATGTGAAGACTTCTGCTTCCCAGGCACAGAGAAGGTGCTAGCAGGGAATTCTCTGCCTGCCTTTCCCCAGTGCTCTGCAAGCTCTCCAGGACAACATAAAATCTGGGGCTCTGTGCTTTCTTTCCTTCTGAACAAGTGTTACAGTTTTCTGCACAAAAGCGATTCTGCGAAGCAATGTGAACACTTCTGCTTCCCAGGCACAGAGAAGGTGCTAGCAGGGAATTCTCTGCCTGCTTTTCCCCAGTACTCTGCAAGCTCTCCAGCACAACATAAAATATGGGGCTCTGTGCTTTCTTTCCTTCTGAACAAGTGTTACTGTTGTCTGCACAAAAGCGATTCTGCCAAGCAATGTGAACACTTCTGCTTCCCAGGCACAGAGAAGGTGCTAGCAGGAAATTCTCTGCCTGCCTTTCCCCAGTGCTCTGCAAGCTCTCCAGGACAACAGCAAATCTGGGGCTCTGTGCTTTCTTTCGTCTGAACAAGTGTTACTGTTTTCTGCACAAAAGCGATTCTGCGAAGCAATGTGAACAGGCACAGAGAAGGTGCTAGCAGGGAATTCTCTGCCTGCCTTTCCCCAGTGCTCTGCAAGCTCTCCAGGACAACATAAAATCTGGGGCTCTGTGCTTTCTTTCGTCTGAACAAGTGTTACTGTTTTCTGCACAAAAGCGATACTGCTAAGAAATGTGAACACTTCTGTTTCCCAGGCACAGAGAAGGTGCTAGCAGGGAATTCTCTGCCTGCTTTTCCCCAGTGATCTGCAAGCTCTCCAGGACATCATAAAATCTGGGGCTCTGTGCTTTCTTTCGTTCTGAACAAGTGTTACTGTTTTCTGCACAAAAGCGATTCTGCGAAGGAATGTGAAAAGGCACAGAGAAGGTGCTAGCAGGGAATTCTCTGCCTGCCTTTCCCCAGTACTCTGCAAGCTCTCCAGGACAACATAAAATCTGGGGCTCTGTGCTTTCTTTCGTTCTGAACAAGTGTTACTGTTTTCTGCACAAAAGCGATTCTGCGAAGCAATGTGAACACTTCTGCTTCCCAGGCACAGAGAAGGTGCTAGCAGGGAATTCTCTGCCTGCCTTTTCCCAGTGCTCTGCAAGCTCTCCAGGACAACATAAAATCTGGGGCTCTGTGCTTTCTTTTGTTCTGAAAAAGTGTTACTGTTGTCTGCACAAAAGCGATTCTGCCAAGCAATGTGAACACTTCTGCTTCCCAGGCACAGAGAAGGTGCTAGCAGGAAATTCTCTGCCTGCCTTTCCCCAGTGCTCTGCAAGCTCTCCAGGACAACATAGAATCTGGGGCTCTGTGCTTTCTTTTGTTCTGAACAAGTGTTAGTGTTTTCTGCACAAAAGCGATTCTGCCAAGCAATGTGAAGACTTCTGCTTCCCAGGCACAGAGAAGGTGCTAGCAGGGAATTCTCTGCCTGCCTTTCCCCAGTGCTCTGCAAGCTCTCCAGGACAACAGCAAATCTGGGGCTCTGTGCTTTCTTTCGTCTGAACAAGTGTTACTGTTTTCTGCACAAAAGCGATTCTGCGAAGCAATGTGAACAGGCACAGAGAAGGTGCTAGCAGGGAATTCTCTGCCTGCCTTTCCCCAGTGCTCTGCAAGCTCTCCAGGACAACATAAAATCTGGGGCTCTGTGCTTTCTTTCGTCTGAACAAGTGTTACTGTTTTCTGCACAAAAGCGATACTGCTAAGAAATGTGAACACTTCTGTTTCCCAGGCACAGAGAAGGTGCTAGCAGGGAATTCTCTGCCTGCTTTTCCCCAGTGATCTGCAAGCTCTCCAGGACATCATAAAATCTGGGGCTCTGTGCTTTCTTTCGTTCTGAACAAGTGTTACTGTTTTCTGCACAAAAGCGATTCTGCCAAGCAATGTGAACACTTCTGCTTCCCAGGCACAGAGAAGGTGCTAGCAGGGAATTCTCTGCCTGCTTTTCCCCAGTACTCTGCAAGCTCTCCAGCACAACATAAAATATGGGGCTCTGTGCTTTCTTTCCTTCTGAACAAGTGTTACTGTTTTCTGCACAAAAGCGATACTGCTAAGAAATGTGAACACTTCTGTTTCCCAGGCACAGAGAAGGTGCTAGCAGGGAATTCTCTGCCTGCTTTTCCCCAGTGCTCTGCAAGCTCTCCAGGACAACATAAAATCTGGGGCTCTGTGCTTTCTTTTGTTCTGAACAAGTGTTACTGTTGTCTGCACAAAAGCGATTCTGCCAAGCAATGTGAACACTTCTGCTTCCCAGGCACAGAGAAGGTGCTAGCAGGAAATTCTCTGCCTGCCTTTCCCCAGTGCTCTGCAAGCTCTCCAGGACAACATAGAATCTGGGGCTCTGTGCTTTCTTTTGTTCTGAACAAGTGTTACTGTTGTCTGCACAAAAGCGATTCTGCGAAGCAATGTGAAGACTTCTGCTTCCCAGGCACAGAGAAGGTGCTAGCAGGGAATTCTCTGCCTGCCTTTCCCCAGTGCTCTGCAAGCTCTCCAGGACAACATAAAATCTGGGGCTCTGTGCTTTCTTTCCTTCTGAACAAGTGTTACTGTTTTCTGCACAAAAGCGATTCTTCCAAGCAATGTGAACACTTCTGCTTCCCAGGCACAGAGAAGGTGCTAGCAGGGAATTCTCTGCCTGCTTTTCCCCAGTACTCTGCAAGCTCTCCAGCACAACATAAAATATGGGGCTCTGTGCTTTCTTTCCTTCTGAACAAGTGTTACTGTTGTCTGCACAAAAGCGATTCTGCCAAGCAATGTGAACACTTCTGCTTCCCAGGCACAGAGAAGGTGCTAGCAGGAAATTCTCTGCCTGCCTTTCCCCAGTGCTCTGCAAGCTCTCCAGGACAACAGCAAATCTGGGGCTCTGTGCTTTCTTTCGTCTGAACAAGTGTTACTGTTTTCTGCACAAAAGCGATTCTGCGAAGCAATGTGAACAGGCACAGAGAAGGTGCTAGCAGGGAATTCTCTGCCTGCCTTTCCCCAGTGCTCTGCAAGCTCTCCAGGACAACATAAAATCTGGGGCTCTGTGCTTTCTTTCGTCTGAACAAGTGTTACTGTTTTCTGCACAAAAGCGATACTGCTAAGAAATGTGAACACTTCTGTTTCCCAGGCACAGAGAAGGTGCTAGCAGGGAATTCTCTGCCTGATTTCCCCAGTGATCTGCAAGCTCTCCAGGACATCATAAAATCTGGGGCTCTGTGCTTTCTTTCGTTCTGAACAAGTGTTACTGTTTTCTGCACAAAAGCGATTCTGCGAAGGAATGTGAAAAGGCACAGAGAAGGTGCTAGCAGGGAATTCTCTGCCTGCCTTTCCCCAGTACTCTGCAAGCTCTCCAGGACAACATAAAATCTGGGGCTCTGTGCTTTCTTTCGTTCTGAACAAGTGTTACTGTTTTCTGCACAAAAGCGATTCTGCGAAGCAATGTGAACACTTCTGCTTCCCAGGCACAGAGAAGGTGCTAGCAGGGAATTCTCTGCCTGCCTTTTCCCAGTGCTCTGCAAGCTCTCCAGGACAACATAAAATCTGGGGCTCTGTGCTTTCTTTTGTTCTGAAAAAGTGTTACTGTTGTCTGCACAAAAGCGATTCTGCGAAGCAATGTGAACACTTCTGCTTCCCAGGCACAGAGAAGGTGCTAGCAGGAAATTCTCTGCCTGCCTTTCCCCAGTGCTCTGCAAGCTCTCCAGGACAACATAGAATCTGGGGCTCTGTGCTTTCTTTCGTTCTGAAGAAGTGTTACTGTTTTCTGCACAAAAGCGATTCTGCCAAGCAATGTGAACACTTCTGCTTCCCAGGCACAGAGAAGGTGCTAGCAGGGAATTCTCTGCCTGCTTTTCCCCAGTACTCTGCAAGCTCTCCAGCACAACATAAAATATGGGGCTCTGTGCTTTCTTTCCTTCTGAACAAGTGTTACTGTTTTCTGCACAAAAGCGATTCTGCGAAGCAATGTGAACACTTCTGCTTCCCAGGCACAGAGAAGGTGCTAGCAGGAAATTCTCTGCCTGCCTTTCCCCAGTGCTCTGCAAGCTCTCCAGGACAACATAGAATCTGGGGCTCTGTGCTTTCTTTTGTTCTGAACAAGTGTTAGTGTTTTCTGCACAAAAGCGATTCTGCGAAGCAATGTGAAGACTTCTGCTTCCCAGGCACAGAGAAGGTGCTAGCAGGGAATTCTCTGCCTGCCTTTCCCCAGTGCTCTGCAAGCTCTCCAGGACAACAGCAAATCTGGGGCTCTGTGCTTTCTTTCGTCTGAACAAGTGTTACTGTTTTCTGCACAAAAGCGATTCTGCGAAGCAATGTGAACAGGCACAGAGAAGGTGCTAGCAGGGAATTCTCTGCCTGCCTTTCCCCAGTGCTCTGCAAGCTCTCCAGGACAACATAAAATCTGGGGCTCTGTGCTTTCTTTCGTCTGAACAAGTGTTACTGTTTTCTGCACAAAAGCGATACTGCTAAGAAATGTGAACACTTCTGTTTCCCAGGCACAGAGAAGGTGCTAGCAGGGAATTCTCTGCCTGCTTTTCCCCAGTGATCTGCAAGCTCTCCAGGACATCATAAAATCTGGGGCTCTGTGCTTTCTTTCGTTCTGAACAAGTGTTACTGTTTTCTGCACAAAAGCGATTCTGCCAAGCAATGTGAACACTTCTGCTTCCCAGGCACAGAGAAGGTGCTAGCAGGGAATTCTCTGCCTGCTTTTCCCCAGTACTCTGCAAGCTCTCCAGCACAACATAAAATATGGGGCTCTGTGCTTTCTTTCCTTCTGAACAAGTGTTACTGTTTTCTGCACAAAAGCGATACTGCTAAGAAATGTGAACACTTCTGTTTCCCAGGCACAGAGAAGGTGCTAGCAGGGAATTCTCTGCCTGCTTTTCCCCAGTGCTCTGCAAGCTCTCCAGGACAACATAAAATCTGGGGCTCTGTGCTTTCTTTTGTTCTGAACAAGTGTTACTGTTGTCTGCACAAAAGCGATTCTGCCAAGCAATGTGAACACTTCTGCTTCCCAGGCACAGAGAAGGTGCTAGCAGGGAATTCTCTGCCTGCCTTTCCCCAGTGCTCTGCAAGCTCTCCAGGACAACATAGAATCTGGGGCTCTGTGCTTTCTTTTGTTCTGAACAAGTGTTACTGTTGTCTGCACAAAAGCGATTCTGCGAAGCAATGTGAAGACTTCTGCTTCCCAGGCACAGAGAAGGTGCTAGCAGGGAATTCTCTGCCTGCCTTTCCCCAGTGCTCTGCAAGCTCTCCAGGACAACATAAAATCTGGGGCTCTGTGCTTTCTTTCCTTCTGAACAAGTGTTACTGTTTTCTGCACAAAAGCGATTCTTCCAAGCAATGTGAACACTTCTGCTTCCCAGGCACAGAGAAGGTGCTAGCAGGGAATTCTCTGCCTGCCTTTCCCCAGTACTCTCCAAGCTCTCCAGGACAACATAGAATCTGGGGCTCTGTGCTTTCTTTCGTTCTGAACAAGTGTTACTGTTTTCTGCACAAAAGCGATTCTGCCAAGCAATGTGAACACTTCTGCTTCCCAGGCACAGAGAAGGTGCTAGCAGGGAATTCTCTGCCTGCTTTTCCCCAGTGCTCTGCAAGCTCTCCAGGACAACATAAAATATGGGGCTCTGTGCTTTCTTTCCTTCTGAACAAGTGTTACTGTTGTCTGCACAAAAGCGATTCTGCGAAGCAATGTGAACACTTCTGCTTCCCAGGCACAGAGAAGGTGCTAGCAGGGAATTCTCTGCCTGCCTTTCCCCAGTGCTCTGCAAGCTCTCCAGGACAACAGCAAATCTGGGGCTCTGTGCTTTCTTTCGTCTGAACAAGTGTTACTGTTTTCTGCACAAAAGCGATTCTGCGAAGCAATGTGAACAGGCACAGAGAAGGTGCTAGCAGGGAATTCTCTGCCTGCCTTTCCCCAGTGCTCTGCAAGCTCTCCAGGACAACATAAAATCTGGGGCTCTGTGCTTTCTTTCGTCTGAACAAGTGTTACTGTTTTCTGCACAAAAGCGATACTGCTAAGAAATGTGAACACTTCTGTTTCCCAGGCACAGAGAAGGTGCTAGCAGGGAATTCTCTGCCTGCTTTTCCCCAGTGATCTGCAAGCTCTCCAGGACATCATAAAATCTGGGGCTCTGTGCTTTCTTTCGTTCTGAACAAGTGTTACTGTTTTCTGCACAAAAGCGATTCTGCGAAGGAATGTGAAAAGGCACAGAGAAGGTTCTAGCAGGGAATTCTCTGCCTGCCTTTCCCCAGTACTCTGCAAGCTCTCCAGGACAACATAAAATCTGGGGATCTGTGCTTTCTTTCGTTCTGAACAAGTGTTACTGTTTTCTGCACAAAAGCGATTCTGCGAAGCAATGTGAACACTTCTGCTTCCCAGGCACAGAGAAGGTGCTAGCAGGGAATTCTCTGCCTGCCTTTTCCCAGTGCTCTGCAAGCTCTCCAGGACAACATAGAATCTGGGGCTCTGTGCTTTCTTTCATTCTGAACAAGTGTTACTGTTTTCTGCACAAAAGCGATTCTGCGAAGCAATGTGAACAGGCACAGAGAAGGTGCTAGCAGGGAATTCTCTGCCTGCCTTTCCCCAGTGCTCTGCAAGCTCTCCAGGACAACATAAAATCTGGGGCTCTGTGCTTTCTTTCGTTCTGAACAAGTGTTACTGTTTTCTGCACAAAAGCGATTCTGCGAAGCAATGGGAACATTTCTGCTTCCCAGGCACAGAGAAGGTGCTAGCAGGGAATTCTCTGCCTGCTTTTCCCCAGTACTCTGCAAGCTCTCCAGCACAACATAAAATCTGGGGCTCTGTGCTTTCTTTCGTTCTGAACAAGTGTTACTGTTTTCTGCACAAAAGCGATACTGCTAAGAAATGTGAACACTTCTGTTTCCCAGGCACAGAGAAGGTGCTAGCAGGGAATTCTCTGCCTGCTTTTCCCCAGTGCTCTGCAAGCTCTCCAGGACAACATAAAATCTGGGGCTCTGTGCTTTCTTTTGTTCTGAAAAAGTGTTACTGTTGTCTGCACAAAAGCGATTCTGCCAAGCAATGTGAACACTTCTGCTTCCCAGGCACAGAGAAGGTGCTAGCAGAAAATTCTCTGCCTGCCTTTCCCCAGTGCTCTGCAAGCTCTCCAGGACAACATAGAATCTGGGGCTCTGTGCTTTCTTTTGTTCTGAACAAGTGTTAGTGTTTTCTGCACAAAAGCGATTCTGCGAAGCAATGTGAAGACTTCTGCTTCCCAGGCACAGAGAAGGTGCTAGCAGGGAATTCTCTGCCTGCCTTTCCCCAGTGCTCTGCAAGCTCTCCAGGACAACATAAAATCTGGGGCTCTGTGCTTTCTTTCGTTCTGAACAAGTGTTACTGTTTTCTGCACAAAAGCGATTCTGCGAAGCAATGTGAACAGGCACAGAGAAGGTGCTAGCAGGGAATTCTCTGCCTGCCTTTCCCCAGTGCTCTGCAAGCTCTCCAGGACAACATAAAATCTGGGGCTCTGTGCTTTCTTTCGTTCTGAAAAAGTGTTATTGTTTTCTGCACAAAAGCGATTCTGCGAAGCAATGTGAAGACTTCTGTTTCCCAGGCACAGAGAAGGTGCTAGCAGGGAATTCTCTGCCTGCTTTTCCCCAGTGCTCTGCAAGCTCTCCAGGACAACATAAAATCTGGGGCTCTGTGCTTTCTTTTGTTCTGAACAAGTGTTACTGTTTTCTGCACAAAAGCGATTCTGCGAAGCAATGTGAACACTTCTGCTTCCCAGGCACAGAGAAGGTGCTAGCAGGGAATTCTCTGCCTGCTTTTCCCCAGTGCTCTGCAAGCTCTCCAGGACAACATAAAATCTAGGGCTCTGTGCTTTCTTTTGTTCTGAACAAGTGTTACTGTTTTCTGCACAAAAGCGATACTGCTAAGAAATGTGAACACTTCTGTTTCCCAGGCACAGAGAAGGTGCTAGCAGGGAATTCTCTGCCTGCTTTTCCCCAGTGCTCTGCAAGCTCTCCAGGACAACATAAAATCTGGGGCTCTGTGCTTTCTTTCGTTCTGAACAAGTGTTACTGTTTTCTGCACAAAACCGATTCTGCGAAGGAATGTGAACAGGCACAGAGAAGGTGCTAGCAGGGAATTCTCTGCCTGCCTTTCCCCAGTGCTCTGCAAGCTCTCCAGGACAACATAAAATCTGGGGCTCTGTGCTTTCTTTCGTTCTGAACAAGTGTTACTGTTTTCTGCACAAAAGCGATTCTGCGAAGGAATGTGAACAGGCACAGAGAATGTGCTAGCAGGGAATTCTCTGCCTGCCTTTCCCCAGTGCTCTGCAAGCTCTCCAGGACAACATAAAATCTGGGGCTCTGTGCTTTCTTTCGTTCTGAACAAGTGTTACTGTTTTCTGCACAAAAGCGATTCTGCGAAGCAATGGGAACACTTCTGTTTCCCAGGCACAGAGAAGGTGCTAGCAGGGAATTCTCTGCCTGCTTTTCCCCAGTGCTCTGCAAGCTCTCCAGGACAACATAGAATCTGGGGCTCTGTGCTTTCTTTCGTTCTGAACAAGTGTTATTGTTTTCTGCACAAAAGCGATTCTGCGAAGCAATGGGAACACTTCTGTTTCCCAGGCACAGAGAAGGTGCTAGCAGGGAATTCTCTGCCTGCTTTTCCCCAGTGCTCTGCAAGCTCTCCAGGACAACATAAAATCTGGGGCTCTGTGCTTTCTTTCGTACTGAACAAGTGTTACTGTTTTCTGCACAAAAGCGATTCTGCGAAGCAATGTGAACACTTCTGCTTCCCAGGCACAGAGAAGGTGCTAGCAGGAAATTCTCTGCCTGCTTTTCCCCAGTTCTCTGCAAGCTCTCCAGGACAACATAAAATCTGGGGCTCTGTGCTTTCTTTCGTTCTGAACAAGTGTTAGTGTTTTCTGCACAAAAGCGATTCTGCGAAGCAATGTGAACACTTCTGCTTCCCAGGCACAGAGAAGGTGCTAGCAGGGAATTCTCTGCCTGCTTTTCCCCAGTACTCTGCAAGCTCTCCAGCACAACATAAAATATGGGGCTCTGTGCTTTCTTTCCTTCTGAACAAGTGTTACTGTTTTCTGCACAAAAGCGATACTGCTAAGAAATGTGAACACTTCTCTTTCCCAGGCACAGAGAAGGTGCTAGCAGGAAATTCTCTGCCTGCCTTTCCCCAGTGCTCTGCAAGCTCTCCAGGACAACATAAAATCTGGGGCTCTGTGCTTTCTTTCGTCTGAACAAGTGTTACTGTTTTCTGCACAAAAGCGATTCTGCGAAGTAATGTGAACAGGCACAGAGAAGGTGCTAGCAGGGAATTCTCTGCCTGCCTTTCCCCAGTGCTCTGCAAGCTCTCCAGGACAACATAAAATCTGGGGCTCTGTGCTTTCTTTCGTTCTGAACAAGTGTTACTGATTTCTGCACAAAAGCGATTCTGCGAAGCAATGGGAACACTTCTCTTTCCCAGGCACAGAGAAGGTGCTAGCAGGGAATTCTCTGCCTGCCTTTCCCCAGTGCTCTGCAAGCTCTCCAGGACAACATAAAATCTGGGGCTCTGTGCTTTCTTTCGTCTGAACAAGTGTTACTGTTTTCTGCACAAAAGCGATTCTGCGAAGCAATGTGAACAGGCACAGAGAAGGTGCTAGCAGGGAATTCTCTGCCTGCCTTTCCCCAGTGCTCTGCAAGCTCTCCAGGACAACATAAAATCTGGGGCTCTGTGCTTTCTTTCGTTCTGAACAAGTGTTAGTGTTTTCTGCACAAAAGCGATTCTGCGAAGCAATGTGAACACTTCTGCTTCCCAGGCACAGAGAAGGTGCTAGCAGGGAATTCTCTGCCTGCCTTTCCCCAGTGCTCTGCAAGCTCTCCAGGACAACATAGAATCTGGGGCTCTGTGCTTTCTTTCGTTCTGAACAAGTGTTACTGTTTTCTGCACAAAAGCGATTCTGCGAAGCAATGTGAACACTTCTGCTTCCCAGGCACAGAGAAGGTGCTAGCAGGGAATTCTCTGCCTGCCTTTCCCCAGTGCTCTGCAAGCTCTCCAGGACAACATAAAATCTGGGGCTCTGTGCTTTCTTTCGTCTGAACAAGTGTTACTGTTTTCTGCACAAAAGCGATTCTGCGAAGGAATGTGAACAGGCACAGAGAAGGTGCTAGCAGGGAATTCTCTGCCTGCCTTTCCCCAGTGCTCTGCAAGCTCTCCAGGACAACATAAAATCTGGGGCTCTGTGCTTTCTTTCCTTCTGAACAAGTGTTACTGTTTTCTGCACAAAAGCGATTCTGCCAAGCAATGTGAACACTTCTGCTTCCCAGGCACAGAGAAGGTGCTAGCAGGGAATTCTCTGCCTGCTTTTCCCCAGTACTCTGCAAGCTCTCCAGCACAACATAAAATATGGGGCTCTGTGCTTTCTTTCCTTCTGAACAAGTGTTACTGTTTTCTGCACAAAAGCGATACTGCTAAGAAATGTGAACACTTCTGTTTCCCAGGCACAGAGAAGGTGCTAGCAGGGAATTCTCTGCCTGCTTTTCCCCAGTGCTCTGCAAGCTCTCCAGGACAACATAAAATCTGGGGCTCTGTGCTTTCTTTTGTTCTGAACAAGTGTTACTGTTGTCTGCACAAAAGCGATTCTGCCAAGCAATGTGAACACTTCTGCTTCCCAGGCACAGAGAAGGTGCTAGCAGGGAATTCTCTGCCTGCCTTTCCCCAGTGCTCTGCAAGCTCTCCAGGACAACATAAAATCTGGGGCTCTGTGCTTTCTTTCGTTCTGCACAAGTGTTACTGTTTTCTGCACAAAAGCGATTCTTCCAAGCAATGTGAACACTTCTGCTTCCCAGGCACAGAGAAGGTGCTAGCAGGGAATTCTCTGCCTGCCTTTCCCCAGTACTCTGCAAGCTCTCCAGCACAACATAAAATATGGGGCTCTGTGCTTTCTTTCCTTCTGAACAAGTGTTACTGTTTTCTGCACAAAAGCGATACTGCTAAGAAATGTGAACACTTCTGTTTCCCAGGCACAGAGAAGGTGCTAGCAGGGAATTCTCTGCCTGCTTTTCCCCAGTGCTCTGCAAGCTCTCCAGGACAACATAAAATCTGGGGCTCTGTGCTTTCTTTTGTTCTGAAAAAGTGTTACTGTTGTCTGCACAAAAGCGATTCTGCCAAGCAATGTGAACACTTCTGCTTCCCAGGCACAGAGAAGGTGCTAGCAGGAAATTCTCTGCCTGCCTTTCCCCAGTGCTCTGCAAGCTCTCCAGGACAACATAGAATCTGGGGCTCTGTGCTTTCTTTCGTTCTGAACAAGTGTTACTGTTTTCTGCACAAAAGCGATTCTGCCAAGCAATGTGAACACTTCTGCTTCCCAGGCACAGAGAAGGTGCTAGCAGGGAATTCTCTGCCTGCTTTTCCCCAGTACTCTGCAAGCTCTCCAGCACAACATAAAATATGGGGCTCTGTGCTTTCTTTCCTTCTGAACAAGTGTTACTGTTGTCTGCACAAAAGCGATTCTGCCAAGCAATGTGAACACTTCTGCTTCCCAGGCACAGAGAAGGTGCTAGCAGGAAATTCTCTGCCTGCCTTTCCCCAGTGCTCTGCAAGCTCTCCAGGACAACATAGAATCTGGGGCTCTGTGCTTTCTTTTGTTCTGAACAAGTGTTACTGTTGTCTGCACAAAAGCGATTCTGCGAAGCAATGTGAAGACTTCTGCTTCCCAGGCACAGAGAAGGTGCTAGCAGGGAATTCTCTGCCTGCCTTTCCCCAGTGCTCTGCAAGCTCTCCAGGACAACATAAAATCTGGGGCTCTGTGCTTTCTTTCGTTCTGAACAAGTGTTACTGTTTTCTGCACAAAAGCGATTCTGCGAAGCAATGGGAACATTTCTGCTTCCCAGGCACAGAGAAGGTGCTAGCAGGGAATTCTCTGCCTGCTTTTCCCCAGTACTCTGCAAGCTCTCCAGCACAACATAAAATCTGGGGCTCTGTGCTTTCTTTCGTTCTGAACAAGTGTTACTGTTTTCTGCACAAAAGCGATACTGCTAAGAAATGTGAAGACTTCTGTTTCCCAGGCACAGAGAAGGTGCTAGCAGGGAATTCTCTGCCTGCTTTTCCCCAGTGCTCTGCAAGCTCTCCAGGACAACATAAAATCTGGGGCTCTGTGCTTTCTTTTGTTCTGAAAAAGTGTTACTGTTGTCTGCACAAAAGCGATTCTGCCAAGCAATGTGAACACTTCTGCTTCCCAGGCACAGAGAAGGTGCTAGCAGAAAATTCTCTGCCTGCCTTTCCCCAGTGCTCTGCAAGCTCTCCAGGACAACATAGAATCTGGGGCTCTGTGCTTTCTTTTGTTCTGAACAAGTGTTAGTGTTTTCTGCACAAAAGCGATTCTGCCAAGCAATGTGAACACTTCTGCTTCCCAGGCACAGAGAAGGTGCTAGCAGGGAATTCTCTGCCTGCCTTTCCCCAGTGCTCTGCAAGCTCTCCAGGACAACATAAAATCTGGGGCTCTGTGCTTTCTTTCGTCTGAACAAGTGTTACTGTTTTCTGCACAAAAGCGATTCTGCGAAGCAATGTGAACAGGCACAGAGAAGGTGCTAGCAGGGAATTCTCTGCCTGCCTTTCCCCAGTGCCCTGCAAGCTCTCCAGGACAACATAAAATCTGGGGCTCTGTGCTTTCTTTCGTTCTGAACAAGTGTTATTGTTTTCTGCACAAAAGCGATTCTGCGAAGCAATGTGAAGACTTCTGTTTCCCAGGCACAGAGAAGGTGCTAGCAGGGAATTCTCTGCCTGCTTTTCCCCAGTGCTCTGCAAGCTCTCCAGGACAACATAAAATCTGGGGCTCTGTGCTTTCTTTTGTTCTGAACAAGTGTTACTGTTTTCTGCACAAAAGCGATTCTGCGAAGCAATGTGAACACTTCTGTTTCCCAGGCACAGAGAAGGTGCTAGCAGGGAATTCTCTGCCTGCTTTTCCCCAGTGCTCTGCAAGCTCTCCAGGACAACATAAAATCTAGGGCTCTGTGCTTTCTTTTGTTCTGAACAAGTGTTACTGTTTTCTGCACAAAAGCGATACTGCTAAGAAATGTGAACACTTCTGTTTCCCAGGCACAGAGAAGGTGCTAGCAGGGAATTCTCTGCCTGCTTTTCCCCAGTGCTCTGCAAGCTCTCCAGGACAACATAAAATCTGGGGCTCTGTGCTTTCTTTCGTTCTGAACAAGTGTTACTGTTTTCTGCACAAAACCGATTCTGCGAAGGAATGTGAACAGGCACAGAGAAGGTGCTAGCAGGGAATTCTCTGCCTGCCTTTCCCCAGTGCTCTGCAAGCTCTCCAGGACAACATAAAATCTGGGGCTCTGTGCTTTCTTTCGTTCTGAACAAGTGTTACTGTTTTCTGCACAAAACCGATTCTGCGAAGGAATGTGAACAGGCACAGAGAATGTGCTAGCAGGGAATTCTCTGCCTGCCTTTCCCCAGTGCTCTGCAAGCTCTCCAGGACAACATAAAATCTGGGGCTCTGTGCTTTCTTTCGTTCTGAACAAGTGTTACTGTTTTCTGCACAAAAGCGATTCTGCGAAGCAATGGGAACACTTCTGTTTCCCAGGCACAGAGAAGGTGCTAGCAGGGAATTCTCTGCCTGCTTTTCCCCAGTGCTCTGCAAGCTCTCCAGGACAACATAGAATCTGGGGCTCTGTGCTTTCTTTCGTTCTGAACAAGTGTTATTGTTTTCTGCACAAAAGCGATTCTGCGAAGCAATGGGAACACTTCTGTTTCCCAGGCACAGAGAAGGTGCTAGCAGGGAATTCTCTGCCTGCTTTTCCCCAGTGCTCTGCAAGCTCTCCAGGACAACATAAAATCTGGGGCTCTGTGCTTTCTTTCGTACTGAACAAGTGTTACTGTTTTCTGCACAAAAGCGATTCTGCGAAGCAATGTGAACACTTCTGCTTCCCAGGCACAGAGAAGGTGCTAGCAGGGAATTCTCTGCCTGCTTTTCCCCAGTACTCTGCAAGCTCTCCAGCACAACATAAAATATGGGGCTCTGTGCTTTCTTTCCTTCTGAACAAGTGTTACTGTTTTCTGCACAAAAGCGATACTGCTAAGAAATGTGAACACTTCTCTTTCCCAGGCACAGAGAAGGTGCTAGCAGGAAATTCTCTGCCTGCCTTTCCCCAGTGCTCTGCAAGCTCTCCAGGACAACATAAAATCTGGGGCTCTGTGCTTTCTTTCGTCTGAACAAGTGTTACTGTTTTCTGCACAAAAGCGATTCTGCGAAGTAATGTGAACAGGCACAGAGAAGGTGCTAGCAGGGAATTCTCTGCCTGCCTTTCCCCAGTGCTCTGCAAGCTCTCCAGGACAACATAAAATCTGGGGCTCTGTGCTTTCTTTCGTTCTGAACAAGTGTTACTGTTTTCTGCACAAAAGCGATTCTGCGAAGCAATGGGAACACTTCTCTTTCCCAGGCACAGAGAAGGTGCTAGCAGGGAATTCTCTGCCTGCCTTTCCCCAGTGCTCTGCAAGCTCTCCAGGACAACATAAAATCTGGGGCTCTGTGCTTTCTTTCGTCTGAACAAGTGTTACTGTTTTCTGCACAAAAGCGATTCTGCGAAGCAATGTGAACAGGCACAGAGAAGGTGCTAGCAGGGAATTCTCTGCCTGCCTTTCCCCAGTGCTCTGCAAGCTCTCCAGGACAACATAAAATCTGGGGCTCTGTGCTTTCTTTCGTTCTGAACAAGTGTTAGTGTTTTCTGCACAAAAGCGATTCTGCGAAGCAATGTGAACACTTCTGCTTCCCAGGCACAGAGAAGGTGCTAGCAGGGAATTCTCTGCCTGCCTTTCCCCAGTGCTCTGCAAGCTCTCCAGGACAACATAGAATCTGGGGCTCTGTGCTTTCTTTCGTTCTGAACAAGTGTTACTGTTTTCTGCACAAAAGCGATTCTGCGAAGCAATGTGAACACTTCTGCTTCCCAGGCACAGAGAAGGTGCTAGCAGGGAATTCTCTGCCTGCCTTTCCCCAGTGCTCTGCAAGCTCTCCAGGACAACATAAAATCTGGGGCTCTGTGCTTTCTTTCGTCTGAACAAGTGTTACTGTTTTCTGCACAAAAGCGATTCTGCGAAGGAATGTGAACAGGCACAGAGAAGGTGCTAGCAGGGAATTCTCTGCCTGCCTTTCCCCAGTGCTCTGCAAGCTCTCCAGGACAACATAAAATCTGGGGCTCTGTGCTTTCTTTCGTTCTGAACAAGTGTTACTGTTTTCTGCACAAAAGCGATTCTGCCAAGCAATGTGAACACTTCTGCTTCCCAGGCACAGAGAAGGTGCTAGCAGGGAATTCTCTGCCTGCTTTTCCCCAGTACTCTGCAAGCTCTCCAGCACAACATAAAATATGGGGCTCTGTGCTTTCTTTCCTTCTGAACAAGTGTTACTGTTTTCTGCACAAAAGCGATACTGCTAAGAAATGTGAACACTTCTGTTTCCCAGGCACAGAGAAGGTGCTAGCAGGGAATTCTCTGCCTGCTTTTCCCCAGTGCTCTGCAAGCTCTCCAGGACAACATAAAATCTGGGGCTCTGTGCTTTCTTTTGTTCTGAACAAGTGTTACTGTTGTCTGCACAAAAGCGATTCTGCCAAGCAATGTGAACACTTCTGCTTCCCAGGCACAGAGAAGGTGCTAGCAGGAAATTCTCTGCCTGCCTTTCCCCAGTGCTCTGCAAGCTCTCCAGGACAACATAGAATCTGGGGCTCTGTGCTTTCTTTTGTTCTGAACAAGTGTTACTGTTGTCTGCACAAAAGCGATTCTGCGAAGCAATGTGAAGACTTCTGCTTCCCAGGCACAGAGAAGGTGCTAGCAGGGAATTCTCTGCCTGCCTTTCCCCAGTGCTCTGCAAGCTCTCCAGGACAACATAAAATCTGGGGCTCTGTGCTTTCTTTCGTTCTGAACAAGTGTTACTGTTTTCTGCACAAAAGCGATTCTGCGAAGCAATGTGAACACTTCTGCTTCCCAGGCACAGAGAAGGTGCTAGCAGGGAATTCTCTGCCTGCCTTTCCCCAGTACTCTGCAAGCTCTCCAGCACAACATAAAATATGGGGCTCTGTGCTTTCTTTCCTTCTGAACAAGTGTTACTGTTTTCTGCACAAAAGCGATACTGCTAAGAAATGTGAACACTTCTGTTTCCCAGGCACAGAGAAGGTGCTAGCAGGGAATTCTCTGCCTGCTTTTCCCCAGTGCTCTGCAAGCTCTCCAGGACAACATAAAATCTGGGGCTCTGTGCTTTCTTTTGTTCTGAAAAAGTGTTACTGTTGTCTGCACAAAAGCGATTCTGCCAAGCAATGTGAACACTTCTGCTTCCCAGGCACAGAGAAGGTGCTAGCAGGAAATTCTCTGCCTGCCTTTCCCCAGTGCTCTGCAAGCTCTCCAGGACAACATAGAATCTGGGGCTCTGTGCTTTCTTTCGTTCTGAACAAGTGTTACTGTTTTCTGCACAAAAGCGATTCTGCCAAGCAATGTGAACACTTCTGCTTCCCAGGCACAGAGAAGGTGCTAGCAGGGAATTCTCTGCCTGCTTTTCCCCAGTACTCTGCAAGCTCTCCAGCACAACATAAAATATGGGGCTCTGTGCTTTCTTTCCTTCTGAACAAGTGTTACTGTTGTCTGCACAAAAGCGATTCTGCCAAGCAATGTGAACACTTCTGCTTCCCAGGCACAGAGAAGGTGCTAGCAGGAAATTCTCTGCCTGCCTTTCCCCAGTGCTCTGCAAGCTCTCCAGGACAACATAAAATCTGGGGCTCTGTGCTTTCTTTCGTCTGAACAAGTGTTACTGTTTTCTGCACAAAAGCGATTCTGCGAAGCAATGTGAACAGGCACAGAGAAGGTGCTAGCAGGGAATTCTCTGCCTGCCTTTCCCCAGTGCTCTGCAAGCTCTCCAGGACAACATAAAATCTGGGGCTCTGTGCTTTCTTTCGTCTGAACAAGTGTTACTGTTTTCTGCACAAAAGCGATACTGCTAAGAAATGTGAACACTTATGTTTCCCAGGCACAGAGAAGGTGCTAGCAGGGAATTCTCTGCCTGCTTTTCCCCAGTGATCTGCAAGCTCTCCAGGACATCATAAAATCTGGGGCTCTGTGCTTTCTTTCGTTCTGAACAAGTGTTACTGTTTTCTGCACAAAAGCGATTCTGCGAAGGAATGTGAAAAGGCACAGAGAAGGTGCTAGCAGGGAATTCTCTGCCTGCCTTTCCCCAGTACTCTGCAAGCTCTCCAGGACAACATAAAATCTGGGGCTCTGTGCTTTCTTTCCTTCTGAACAAGTGTTACTGTTTTCTGCACAAAAGCGATTCTGCGAAGCAATGTGAACACTTCTGCTTCCCAGGCACAGAGAAGGTGCTAGCAGGGAATTCTCTGCCTGCCTTTTCCCAGTGCTCTGCAAGCTCTCCAGGACAACATAGAATCTGGGGCTCTGTGCTTTCTTTCATTCTGAACAAGTGTTACTGTTTTCTGCACAAAAGCGATTCTGCGAAGCAATGTGAACAGGCACAGAGAAGGTGCTAGCAGGGAATTCTCTGCCTGCCTTTCCCTAGTGCTCTGCAAGCTCTCCAGGACAACATAAAATCTGGGGCTCTGTGCTTTCTTTCGTTCTGAACAAGTGTTACTGTTGTCTGCACAAAAGCGATTCTGCCAAGCAATGTGAACATTTCTGCTTCCCAGGCACAGAGAAGGTGCTAGCAGGGAATTCTCTGCCTGCTTTTCCCCAGTACTCTGCAAGCTCTCCAGCACAACATAGAATCTGGGGCTCTGTGCTTTCTTTCCTTCTGAACAAGTGTTACTGTTTTCTGCACAAAAGCGATACTGCTAAGAAATGTGAACACTTCTGTTTCCCAGGCACAGAGAAGGTGCTAGCAGGGAATTCTCTGCCTGCTTTTCCCCAGTGCTCTGCAAGCTCTCCAGGACAACATAAAATCTGGGGCTCTGTGCTTTCTTTCGTTCTGAACAAGTGTTAGTGTTTTCTGCACAAAAGCGATTCTGCGAAGCAATGTGAACACTTCTGCTTCCCAGGCACAGAGAAGGTGCTAGCAGGGAATTCTCTGCCTGCCTTTCCCCAGTGCTCTGCAAGCTCTCCAGGACAACATAGAATCTGGGGCTCTGTGCTTTCTTTTGTTCTGAACAAGTGTTAGTGTTTTCTGCACAAAAGCGATTCTGCGAAGCAATGTGAAGACTTCTGCTTCCCAGGCACAGAGAAGGTGCTAGCAGGGAATTCTCTGCCTGCCTTTCCCCAGTGCTCTGCAAGCTCTCCAGGACAACAGCAAATCTGGGGCTCTGTGCTTTCTTTCGTCTGAACAAGTGTTACTGTTTTCTGCACAAAAGCGATTCTGCGAAGCAATGTGAACAGGCACAGAGAAGGTGCTAGCAGGGAATTCTCTGCCTGCCTTTCCCCAGTGCTCTGCAAGCTCTCCAGGACAACATAAAATCTGGGGCTCTGTGCTTTCTTTCGTCTGAACAAGTGTTACTGTTTTCTGCACAAAAGCGATACTGCTAAGAAATGTGAACACTTATGTTTCCCAGGCACAGAGAAGGTGCTAGCAGGGAATTCTCTGCCTGCTTTTCCCCAGTGATCTGCAAGCTCTCCAGGACATCATAAAATCTGGGGCTCTGTGCTTTCTTTCGTTCTGAACAAGTGTTACTGTTTTCTGCACAAAAGCGATTCTGCGAAGGAATGTGAAAAGGCACAGAGAAGGTGCTAGCAGGGAATTCTCTGCCTGCCTTTCCCCAGTACTCTGCAAGCTCTCCAGGACAACATAAAATCTGGGGCTCTGTGCTTTCTTTCGTTCTGAACAAGTGTTACTGTTTTCTGCACAAAAGCGATTCTGCCAAGCAATGTGAACATTTCTGCTTCCCAGGCACAGAGAAGGTGCTAGCAGGGAATTCTCTGCCTGCTTTTCCCCAGTACTCTGCAAGCTCTCCAGCACAACATAAAATCTGGGGCTCTGTGCTTTCTTTCGTTCTGAACAAGTGTTACTGTTTTCTGCACAAAAGCGATACTGCTAAGAAATGTGAACACTTCTGTTTCCCAGGCACAGAGAAGGTGCTAGCAGGGAATTCTCTGCCTGCTTTTCCCCAGTGCTCTGCAAGCTCTCCAGGACAACATAAAATCTGGGGCTCTGTGCTTTCTTTTGTTCTGAAAAAGTGTTACTGTTGTCTGCACAAAAGCGATTCTGCCAAGCAATGTGAACACTTCTGCTTCCCAGGCACAGAGAAGGTGCTAGCAGGGAATTCTCTGCCTGCCTTTCCCCAGTGCTCTGCAAGCTCTCCAGGACAACATAAAATCTGGGGCTCTGTGCTTTCTTTTGTCTGAACAAGTGTTACTGTTTTCTGCACAAAAGCGATTCTGCGAAGGAATGTGAACAGGCACAGAGAAGGTGCTAGCAGGGAATTCTCTGCCTGCCTTTCCCCAGTGCTCTGCAAGCTCTCCAGGACAACATAAAATCTGGGGCTCTGTGCTTTCTTTCGTTCTGAACAAGTGTTATTGTTTTCTGCACAAAAGCGATTCTGCGAAGCAATGTGAAGACTTCTGTTTCCCAGGCACAGAGAAGGTGCTAGCAGGGAATTCTCTGCCTGCTTTTCCCCAGTGCTCTGCAAGCTCTCCAGGACAACATAAAATCTGGGGCTCTGTGCTTTCTTTTGTTCTGAACAAGTGTTACTGTTTTCTGCACAAAAGCGATTCTGCGAAGCAATGTGAACACTTCTGTTTCCCAGGCACAGAGAAGGTGCTAGCAGGGAATTCTCTGCCTGCTTTTCCCCAGTGCTCTGCAAGCTCTCCAGGACAACATAAAATCTAGGGCTCTGTGCTTTCTTTTGTTCTGAACAAGTGTTACTGTTTTCTGCACAAAAGCGATACTGCTAAGAAATGTGAACACTTCTGTTTCCCAGGCACAGAGAAGGTGCTAGCAGGGAATTCTCTGCCTGCTTTTCCCCAGTGCTCTGCAAGCTCTCCAGGACAACATAAAATCTGGGGCTCTGTGCTTTCTTTCGTTCTGAACAAGTGTTACTGTTTTCTGCACAAAAGCGATTCTGCGAAGGAATGTGAACAGGCACAGAGAATGTGCTAGCAGGGAATTCTCTGCCTGCCTTTCCCCAGTGCTCTGCAAGCTCTCCAGGACAACATAAAATCTGGGGCTCTGTGCTTTCTTTCGTTCTGAACAAGTGTTACTGTTTTCTGCACAAAAGCGATTCTGCGAAGCAATGGGAACACTTCTGCTTCCCAGGCACAGAGAAGGTGCTAGCAGGGAATTCTCTGCCTGCTTTTCCCCAGTGCTCTGCAAGCTCTCCAGGACAACATAGAATCTGGGGCTCTGTGCTTTCTTTCGTTCTGAACAAGTGTTATTGTTTTCTGCACAAAAGCGATTCTGCGAAGCAATGTGAACACTTCTGCTTCCCAGGCACAGAGAAGGTGCTAGCAGGGAATTCTCTGCCTGCTTTTCCCCAGTGCTCTGCAAGCTCTCCAGGACAACATAAAATCTGGGGCTCTGTGCTTTCTTTCGTTCTGAACAAGTGTTAGTGTTTTCTGCACAAAAGCGATTCTGCGAAGCAATGTGAACACTTCTGCTTCCCAGGCACAGAGAAGGTGCTAGCAGGGAATTCTCTGCCTGCTTTTCCCCAGTACTCTGCAAGCTCTCCAGCACAACATAAAATATGGGGCTCTGTGCTTTCTTTCCTTCTGAACAAGTGTTACTGTTTTCTGCACAAAAGCGATACTGCTAAGAAATGTGAACACTTCTCTTTCCCAGGCACAGAGAAGGTGCTAGCAGGAAATTCTCTGCCTGCCTTTCCCCAGTGCTCTGCAAGCTCTCCAGGACAACATAAAATCTGGGGCTCTGTGCTTTCTTTCGTCTGAACAAGTGTTACTGTTTTCTGCACAAAAGCGATTCTGCGAAGTAATGTGAACAGGCACAGAGAAGGTGCTAGCAGGGAATTCTCTGCCTGCCTTTCCCCAGTGCTCTGCAAGCTCTCCAGGACAACATAGAATCTGGGGCTCTGTGCTTTCTTTCGTTCTGAACAAGTGTTACTGTTTTCTGCACAAAAGCGATTCTGCGAAGCAATGTGAACACTTCTGCTTCCCAGGCACAGAGAAGGTGCTAGCAGGGAATTCTCTGCCTGCTTTTCCCCAGTGCTCTGCAAGCTCTCCAGGACAACATAAAATCTGGGGCTCTGTGCTTTCTTTTGTCTGAACAAGTGTTACTGTTTTCTGCACAAAAGCGATTCTGCGAAGCAATGTGAACACTTCTGCTTCCCAGGCACAGAGAAGGTGCTAGCAGGGAATTCTCTGCCTGCCTTTCCCCAGTGCTCTGCAAGCTCTCCAGGACAACATAGAATCTGGGGCTCTGTGCTTTCTTTCGTTCTGAACAAGTGTTACTGTTTTCTGCACAAAAGCGATTCTGCGAAGCAATGTGAACACTTCTGCTTCCCAGGCACAGAGAAGGTGCTAGCAGGGAATTCTCTGCCTGCCTTTCCCCAGTGCTCTGCAAGCTCTCCAGGACAACATAAAATCTGGGGCTCTGTGCTTTCTTTCGTCTGAACAAGTGTTACTGTTTTCTGCACAAAAGCGATTCTGCGAAGTAATGTGAACAGGCACAGAGAAGGTGCTAGCAGGGAATTCTCTGCCTGCCTTTCCCCAGTGCTCTGCAAGCTCTCCAGGACAACATAAAATCTGGGGCTCTGTGCTTTCTTTCGTTCTGAACAAGTGTTACTGTTTTCTGCACAAAAGCGATTCTGCCAAGCAATGTGAACACTTCTGCTTCCCAGGCACAGAGAAGGTGCTAGCAGGGAATTCTCTGCCTGCTTTTCCCCAGTACTCTGCAAGCTCTCCAGCACAACATAAAATATGGGGCTCTGTGCTTTCTTTCCTTCTGAACAAGTGTTACTGTTTTCTGCACAAAAGCGATACTGCTAAGAAATGTGAACACTTCTGTTTCCCAGGCACAGAGAAGGTGCTAGCAGGGAATTCTCTGCCTGCCTTTCCCCAGTGCTCTGCAAGCTCTCCAGGACAACATAAAATCTGGGGCTCTGTGCTTTCTTTCGTCTGAACAAGTGTTACTGTTTTCTGCACAAAAGCGATTCTGCGAAGTAATGTGAACAGGCACAGAGAAGGTGCTAGCAGGGAATTCTCTGCCTGCCTTTCCCCAGTGCTCTGCAAGCTCTCCAGGACAACATAAAATCTGGGGCTCTGTGCTTTCTTTCGTTCTGAACAAGTGTTACTGTTTTCTGCACAAAAGCGATTCTGCGAAGCAATGGGAACACTTCTCTTTCCCAGGCACAGAGAAGGTGCTAGCAGGGAATTCTCTGCCTGCTTTTCCCCAGTGCTCTGCAAGCTCTCCAGGACAACATAAAATCTGGGGCTCTGTGCTTTCTTTCGTTCTGAACAAGTGTTACTGTTTTCTGCACAAAAGCGATTCTGCAAAGGAATGTGAACAGGCACAGAGAAGGTGCTAGCAGGGAATTCTCTGCCTGCTTTTCCCCAGTGCTCTGCAAGCTCTCCAGGACAACATAAAATCTGGGGCTCTGTGCTTTCTTTTGTTCTGAACAAGTGTTACTGTTTTCTGCACAAAAGCGATTCTGCGAAGCAATGGCAACACTTCTGCTTCCCAGGCACAGAGAAGGTGCTAGCAGGGAATTCTCTGCCTGCCTTGCCCCAGTGCTCTGCAAGCTCTCCAGGACAACATAGAATCTGGGGCTCTGTGCTTTCTTTCCTTCTGAACAAGTGTTACTGTTTTCTGCACAAAAGCGATACTGCTAAGAAATGTGAACACTTCTGTTTCCCAGGCACAGAGAAGGTGCTAGCAGGGAATTCTCTGCCTGCTTTTCCCCAGTGCTCTGCAAGCTCTCCAGGACAACATAAAATCTGGGGCTCTGTGCTTTCTTTTGTTCTGAAAAAGTGTTACTGTTGTCTGCACAAAAGCGATTCTGCCAAGCAATGTGAACACTTCTGTTTCCCAGGCACAGAGAAGGTGCTAGCAGGGAATTCTCTGCCTGCTTTTCCCCAGTGCTCTGCAAGCTCTCCAGGACAACATAAAATCTGGGGCTCTGTGCTTTCTTTTGTTCTGAACAAGTGTTACTGTTTTCTGCACAAAAGCGATTCTGCGAAGCAATGGCAACACTTCTGCTTCCCAGGCACAGAGAAGGTGCTAGCAGGGAATTCTCTGCCTGCTTTTCCCCAGTGCTCTGCAAGCTCTCCAGCACAACATAAAATCTGGGGCTCTGTGCTTTCTTTCCTTCTGAACAAGTGTTACTGTTTTCTGCACAAAAGCGATACTGCTAAGAAATGTGAACACTTCTGTTTCCCAGGCACAGAGAAGGTGCTAGCAGGGAATTCTCTGCCTGCTTTTCCCCAGTGCTCTGCAAGCTCTCCAGGACAACATAAAATCTGGGGCTCTGTGCTTTCTTTTGTTCTGAAAAAGTGTTACTGTTGTCTGCACAAAAGCGATTCTGCCAAGCAATGTGAACACTTCTGTTTCCCAGGCACAGAGAAGGTGCTAGCAGGGAATTCTCTGCCTGCCTTTCCCCAGTGCTCTGCAAGCTCTCCAGGACAACATAGAATCTGGGGCTCTGTGCTTTCTTTTGTTCTGAACAAGTGTTAGTGTTTTCTGCACAAAAGCGATTCTGCGAAGCAATGTGAAGACTTCTGCTTCCCAGGCACAGAGAAGGTGCTAGCAGGGAATTCTCTGCCTGCCTTTCCCCAGTGCTCTGCAAGCTCTCCAGGACAACAGCAAATCTGGGGCTCTGTGCTTTCTTTCGTCTGAACAAGTGTTACTGTTTTCTGCACAAAAGCGATTCTGCGAAGGAATGTGAACAGGCACAGAGAAGGTGCTAGCAGGGAATTCTCTGCCTGCCTTTCCCCAGTGCTCTGCAAGCTCTCCAGGACAACATAAAATCTGGGGCTCTGTGCTTTCTTTCGTTCTGAACAAGTGTTATTGTTTTCTGCACAAAAGCGATTCTGCGAAGCAATGTGAAGACTTCTGTTTCCCAGGCACAGAGAAGGTGCTAGCAGGGAATTCTCTGCCTGCTTTTCCCCAGTGCTCTGCAAGCTCTCCAGGACAACATAAAATCTGGGGCTCTGTGCTTTCTTTTGTTCTGAACAAGTGTTACTGTTTTCTGCACAAAAGCGATTCTGCGAAGCAATGTGAACACTTCTGTTTCCCAGGCACAGAGAAGGTGCTAGCAGGGAATTCTCTGCCTGCTTTTCCCCAGTGCTCTGCAAGCTCTCCAGGACAACATAAAATCTAGGGCTCTGTGCTTTCTTTTGTTCTGAACAAGTGTTACTGTTTTCTGCACAAAAGCGATACTGCTAAGAAATGTGAACACTTCTGTTTCCCAGGCACAGAGAAGGTGCTAGCAGGGAATTCTCTGCCTGCTTTTCCCCAGTGCTCTGCAAGCTCTCCAGGACAACATAAAATCTGGGGCTCTGTGCTTTCTTTCGTTCTGAACAAGTGTTACTGTTTTCTGCACAAAAGCGATTCTGCGAAGGAATGTGAACAGGCACAGAGAATGTGCTAGCAGGGAATTCTCTGCCTGCCTTTCCCCAGTGCTCTGCAAGCTCTCCAGGACAACATAAAATCTGGGGCTCTGTGCTTTCTTTCGTTCTGAACAAGTGTTACTGTTTTCTGCACAAAAGCGATTCTGCGAAGCAATGGGAACACTTCTGTTTCCCAGGCACAGAGAAGGTGCTAGCAGGGAATTCTCTGCCTGCTTTTCCCCAGTGCTCTGCAAGCTCTCCAGGACAACATAGAATCTGGGGCTCTGTGCTTTCTTTCGTTCTGAACAAGTGTTATTGTTTTCTGCACAAAAGCGATTCTGCGAAGCAATGTGAACACTTCTGCTTCCCAGGCACAGAGAAGGTGCTAGCAGGGAATTCTCTGCCTGCTTTTCCCCAGTGCTCTGCAAGCTCTCCAGGACAACATAAAATCTGGGGCTCTGTGCTTTCTTTCGTCTGAACAAGTGTTACTGTTTTCTGCACAAAAGCGATTCTGCGAAGTAATGTGAACAGGCACAGAGAAGGTGCTAGCAGGGAATTCTCTGCCTGCCTTTCCCCAGTGCTCTGCAAGCTCTCCAGGACAACATAAAATCTGGGGCTCTGTGCTTTCTTTCGTTCTGAACAAGTGTTACTGTTTTCTGCACAAAAGCGATTCTGCGAAGCAATGGGAACACTTCTCTTTCCCAGGCACAGAGAAGGTGCTAGCAGGGAATTCTCTGCCTGCTTTTCCCCAGTGCTCTGCAAGCTCTCCAGGACAACATAAAATCTGGGGCTCTGTGCTTTCTTTCGTTCTGAACAAGTGTTACTGTTTTCTGCACAAAAGCGATTCTGCAAAGGAATGTGAACAGGCACAGAGAAGGTGCTAGCAGGGAATTCTCTGCCTGCTTTTCCCCAGTGCTCTGCAAGCTCTCCAGGACAACATAAAATCTGGGGCTCTGTGCTTTCTTTTGTTCTGAACAAGTGTTACTGTTTTCTGCACAAAAGCGATTCTGCGAAGCAATGGCAACACTTCTGCTTCCCAGGCACAGAGAAGGTGCTAGCAGGGAATTCTCTGCCTGCCTTGCCCCAGTGCTCTGCAAGCTCTCCAGGACAACATAGAATCTGGGGCTCTGTGCTTTCTTTCCTTCTGAACAAGTGTTACTGTTTTCTGCACAAAAGCGATACTGCTAAGAAATGTGAACACTTCTGTTTCCCAGGCACAGAGAAGGTGCTAGCAGGGAATTCTCTGCCTGCTTTTCCCCAGTGCTCTGCAAGCTCTCCAGGACAACATAAAATCTGGGGCTCTGTGCTTTCTTTTGTTCTGAAAAAGTGTTACTGTTGTCTGCACAAAAGCGATTCTGCCAAGCAATGTGAACACTTCTGTTTCCCAGGCACAGAGAAGGTGCTAGCAGGGAATTCTCTGCCTGCTTTTCCCCAGTGCTCTGCAAGCTCTCCAGGACAACATAAAATCTGGGGCTCTGTGCTTTCTTTTGTTCTGAACAAGTGTTACTGTTTTCTGCACAAAAGCGATTCTGCGAAGCAATGGCAACACTTCTGCTTCCCAGGCACAGAGAAGGTGCTAGCAGGGAATTCTCTGCCTGCTTTTCCCCAGTGCTCTGCAAGCTCTCCAGCACAACATAAAATCTGGGGCTCTGTGCTTTCTTTCCTTCTGAACAAGTGTTACTGTTTTCTGCACAAAAGCGATACTGCTAAGAAATGTGAACACTTCTGTTTCCCAGGCACAGAGAAGGTGCTAGCAGGGAATTCTCTGCCTGCTTTTCCCCAGTGCTCTGCAAGCTCTCCAGGACAACATAAAATCTGGGGCTCTGTGCTTTCTTTTGTTCTGAAAAAGTGTTACTGTTGTCTGCACAAAAGCGATTCTGCCAAGCAATGTGAACACTTCTGTTTCCCAGGCACAGAGAAGGTGCTAGCAGGGAATTCTCTGCCTGCCTTTCCCCAGTGCTCTGCAAGCTCTCCAGGACAACATAGAATCTGGGGCTCTGTGCTTTCTTTTGTTCTGAACAAGTGTTAGTGTTTTCTGCACAAAAGCGATTCTGCGAAGCAATGTGAACACTTCTGCTTCCCAGGCACAGAGAAGGTGCTAGCAGGGAATTCTCTGCCTGCCTTTCCCCAGTGCTCTGCAAGCTCTCCAGGACAACAGCAAATCTGGGGCTCTGTGCTTTCTTTCGTCTGAACAAGTGTTACTGTTTTCTGCACAAAAGCGATTCTGCGAAGGAATGTGAACAGGCACAGAGAAGGTGCTAGCAGGGAATTCTCTGCCTGCCTTTCCCCAGTGCTCTGCAAGCTCTCCAGGACAACATAAAATCTGGGGCTCTGTGCTTTCTTTCGTTCTGAACAAGTGTTATTGTTTTCTGCACAAAAGCGATTCTGCGAAGCAATGTGAAGACTTCTGTTTCCCAGGCACAGAGAAGGTGCTAGCAGGGAATTCTCTGCCTGCTTTTCCCCAGTGCTCTGCAAGCTCTCCAGGACAACATAAAATCTGGGGCTCTGTGCTTTCTTTTGTTCTGAACAAGTGTTACTGTTTTCTGCACAAAAGCGATTCTGCGAAGCAATGTGAACACTTCTGTTTCCCAGGCACAGAGAAGGTGCTAGCAGGGAATTCTCTGCCTGCTTTTCCCCAGTGCTCTGCAAGCTCTCCAGGACAACATAAAATCTAGGGCTCTGTGCTTTCTTTTGTTCTGAACAAGTGTTACTGTTTTCTGCACAAAAGCGATACTGCTAAGAAATGTGAAGACTTCTGTTTCCCAGGCACAGAGAAGGTGCTAGCAGGGAATTCTCTGCCTGCTTTTCCCCAGTGCTCTGCAAGCTCTCCAGGACAACATAAAATCTGGGGCTCTGTGCTTTCTTTCGTTCTGAACAAGTGTTACTGTTTTCTGCACAAAAGCGATTCTGCGAAGGAATGTGAACAGGCACAGAGAATGTGCTAGCAGGGAATTCTCTGCCTGCCTTTCCCCAGTGCTCTGCAAGCTCTCCAGGACAACATAAAATCTGGGGCTCTGTGCTTTCTTTCGTTCTGAACAAGTGTTACTGTTTTCTGCACAAAAGCGATTCTGCGAAGCAATGGGAACACTTCTGTTTCCCAGGCACAGAGAAGGTGCTAGCAGGGAATTCTCTGCCTGCTTTTCCCCAGTGCTCTGCAAGCTCTCCAGGACAACATAGAATCTGGGGCTCTGTGCTTTCTTTCGTTCTGAACAAGTGTTATTGTTTTCTGCACAAAAGCGATTCTGCGAAGCAATGTGAACACTTCTGCTTCCCAGGCACAGAGAAGGTGCTAGCAGGGAATTCTCTGCCTGCTTTTCCCCAGTGCTCTGCAAGCTCTCCAGGACAACATAAAATCTGGGGCTCTGTGCTTTCTTTCGTCTGAACAAGTGTTACTGTTTTCTGCACAAAAGCGATTCTGCGAAGTAATGTGAACAGGCACAGAGAAGGTGCTAGCAGGGAATTCTCTGCCTGCCTTTCCCCAGTGCTCTGCAAGCTCTCCAGGACAACATAAAATCTGGGGCTCTGTGCTTTCTTTCGTTCTGAACAAGTGTTACTGTTTTCTGCACAAAAGCGATTCTGCGAAGCAATGGGAACACTTCTCTTTCCCAGGCACAGAGAAGGTGCTAGCAGGGAATTCTCTGCCTGCTTTTCCCCAGTGCTCTGCAAGCTCTCCAGGACAACATAAAATCTGGGGCTCTGTGTTTTCTTTCGTTCTGAACAAGTGTTACTGTTTTCTGCACAAAAGCGATACTGCTAAGAAATGTGAACACTTCTGTTTCCCAGGCACAGAGAAGGTGCTAGCAGGGAATTCTCTGCCTGCTTTTCCCCAGTGCTCTGCAAGCTCTCCAGGACAACATAAAATCTGGGGCTCTGTGCTTTCTTTTGTTCTGAAAAAGTGTTACTGTTGTCTGCACAAAAGCGATTCTGCCAAGCAATGTGAACACTTCTGTTTCCCAGGCACAGAGAAGGTGCTAGCAGGGAATTCTCTGCCTGCTTTTCCCCAGTGCTCTGCAAGCTCTCCAGGACAACATAAAATCTGGGGCTCTGTGCTTTCTTTTGTTCTGAACAAGTGTTACTGTTTTCTGCACAAAAGCGATTCTGCGAAGCAATGGCAACACTTCTGCTTCCCAGGCACAGAGAAGGTGCTAGCAGGGAATTCTCTGCCTGCTTTTCCCCAGTGCTCTGCAAGCTCTCCAGCACAACATAAAATATGGGGCTCTGTGCTTTCTTTCCTTCTGAACAAGTGTTACTGTTTTCTGCACAAAAGCGATACTGCTAAGAAATGTGAACACTTCTGTTTCCCAGGCACAGAGAAGGTGCTAGCAGGGAATTCTCTGCCTGCTTTTCCCCAGTGCTCTGCAAGCTCTCCAGGACAACATAAAATCTGGGGCTCTGTGCTTTCTTTTGTTCTGAAAAAGTGTTACTGTTGTCTGCACAAAAGCGATTCTGCCAAGCAATGTGAACACTTCTGTTTCCCAGGCACAGAGAAGGTGCTAGCAGGGAATTCTCTGCCTGCCTTTCCCCAGTGCTCTGCAAGCTCTCCAGGACAACATAGAATCTGGGGCTCTGTGCTTTCTTTTGTTCTGAACAAGTGTTAGTGTTTTCTGCACAAAAGCGATTCTGCGAAGCAATGTGAAGACTTCTGCTTCCCAGGCACAGAGAAGGTGCTAGCAGGGAATTCTCTGCCTGCCTTTCCCCAGTGCTCTGCAAGCTCTCCAGGACAACAGCAAATCTGGGGCTCTGTGCTTTCTTTCGTCTGAACAAGTGTTACTGTTTTCTGCACAAAAGCGATTCTGCGAAGGAATGTGAACAGGCACAGAGAAGGTGCTAGCAGGGAATTCTCTGCCTGCCTTTCCCCAGTGCTCTGCAAGCTCTCCAGGACAACATAAAATCTGGGGCTCTGTGCTTTCTTTCGTTCTGAACAAGTGTTATTGTTTTCTGCACAAAAGCGATTCTGCGAAGCAATGTGAAGACTTCTGTTTCCCAGGCACAGAGAAGGTGCTAGCAGGGAATTCTCTGCCTGCTTTTCCCCAGTGCTCTGCAAGCTCTCCAGGACAACATAAAATCTGGGGCTCTGTGCTTTCTTTTGTTCTGAACAAGTGTTACTGTTTTCTGCACAAAAGCGATTCTGCGAAGCAATGGCAACACTTCTGCTTCCCAGGCACAGAGAAGGTGCTAGCAGGGAATTCTCTGCCTGCCTTTCCCCAGTGCTCTGCAAGCTCTCCAGGACAACATAGAATCTGGGGCTCTGTGCTTTCTTTCCTTCTGAACAAGTGTTACTGTTTTCTGCACAAAAGCGATACTGCTAAGAAATGTGAACACTTCTGTTTCCCAGGCACAGAGAAGGTGCTAGCAGGGAATTCTCTGCCTGCTTTTCCCCAGTGCTCTGCAAGCTCTCCAGGACAACATAAAATCTGGGGCTCTGTGCTTTCTTTTGTTCTGAAAAAGTGTTACTGTTGTCTGCACAAAAGCGATTCTGCCAAGCAATGTGAACACTTCTGTTTCCCAGGCACAGAGAAGGTGCTAGCAGGGAATTCTCTGCCTGCTTTTCCCCAGTGCTCTGCAAGCTCTCCAGGACAACATAAAATCTGGGGCTCTGTGCTTTCTTTTGTTCTGAACAAGTGTTACTGTTTTCTGCACAAAAGCGATTCTGCGAAGCAATGGCAACACTTCTGCTTCCCAGGCACAGAGAAGGTGCTAGCAGGGAATTCTCTGCCTGCTTTTCCCCAGTGCTCTGCAAGCTCTCCAGCACAACATAAAATCTGGGGCTCTGTGCTTTCTTTCCTTCTGAACAAGTGTTACTGTTTTCTGCACAAAAGCGATACTGCTAAGAAATGTGAACACTTCTGTTTCCCAGGCACAGAGAAGGTGCTAGCAGGGAATTCTCTGCCTGCTTTTCCCCAGTGCTCTGCAAGCTCTCCAGGACAACATAAAATCTGGGGCTCTGTGCTTTCTTTTGTTCTGAAAAAGTGTTACTGTTGTCTGCACAAAAGCGATTCTGCCAAGCAATGTGAACACTTCTGTTTCCCAGGCACAGAGAAGGTGCTAGCAGGGAATTCTCTGCCTGCCTTTCCCCAGTGCTCTGCAAGCTCTCCAGGACAACATAGAATCTGGGGCTCTGTGCTTTCTTTTGTTCTGAACAAGTGTTAGTGTTTTCTGCACAAAAGCGATTCTGCGAAGCAATGTGAAGACTTCTGCTTCCCAGGCACAGAGAAGGTGCTAGCAGGGAATTCTCTGCCTGCCTTTCCCCAGTGCTCTGCAAGCTCTCCAGGACAACAGCAAATCTGGGGCTCTGTGCTTTCTTTCGTCTGAACAAGTGTTACTGTTTTCTGCACAAAAGCGATTCTGCGAAGGAATGTGAACAGGCACAGAGAAGGTGCTAGCAGGGAATTCTCTGCCTGCCTTTCCCCAGTGCTCTGCAAGCTCTCCAGGACAACATAAAATCTGGGGCTCTGTGCTTTCTTTCGTTCTGAACAAGTGTTATTGTTTTCTGCACAAAAGCGATTCTGCGAAGCAATGTGAAGACTTCTGTTTCCCAGGCACAGAGAAGGTGCTAGCAGGGAATTCTCTGCCTGCTTTTCCCCAGTGCTCTGCAAGCTCTCCAGGACAACATAAAATCTGGGGCTCTGTGCTTTCTTTTGTTCTGAACAAGTGTTACTGTTTTCTGCACAAAAGCGATTCTGCGAAGCAATGTGAACACTTCTGTTTCCCAGGCACAGAGAAGGTGCTAGCAGGGAATTCTCTGCCTGCTTTTCCCCAGTGCTCTGCAAGCTCTCCAGGACAACATAAAATCTAGGGCTCTGTGCTTTCTTTTGTTCTGAACAAGTGTTACTGTTTTCTGCACAAAAGCGATACTGCTAAGAAATGTGAACACTTCTGTTTCCCAGGCACAGAGAAGGTGCTAGCAGGGAATTCTCTGCCTGCTTTTCCCCAGTGCTCTGCAAGCTCTCCAGGACAACATAAAATCTGGGGCTCTGTGCTTTCTTTCGTTCTGAACAAGTGTTACTGTTTTCTGCACAAAAGCGATTCTGCGAAGGAATGTGAACAGGCACAGAGAATGTGCTAGCAGGGAATTCTCTGCCTGCCTTTCCCCAGTGCTCTGCAAGCTCTCCAGGACAACATAAAATCTGGGGCTCTGTGCTTTCTTTCGTTCTGAACAAGTGTTACTGTTTTCTGCACAAAAGCGATTCTGCGAAGCAATGGGAACACTTCTGTTTCCCAGGCACAGAGAAGGTGCTAGCAGGGAATTCTCTGCCTGCTTTTCCCCAGTGCTCTGCAAGCTCTCCAGGACAACATAGAATCTGGGGCTCTGTGCTTTCTTTCGTTCTGAACAAGTGTTATTGTTTTCTGCACAAAAGCGATTCTGCGAAGCAATGTGAACACTTCTGCTTCCCAGGCACAGAGAAGGTGCTAGCAGGGAATTCTCTGCCTGCTTTTCCCCAGTGCTCTGCAAGCTCTCCAGGACAACATAAAATCTGGGGCTCTGTGCTTTCTTTCGTCTGAACAAGTGTTACTGTTTTCTGCACAAAAGCGATTCTGCGAAGTAATGTGAACAGGCACAGAGAAGGTGCTAGCAGGGAATTCTCTGCCTGCCTTTCCCCAGTGCTCTGCAAGCTCTCAGGACAACATAAAATCTGGGGCTCTGTGCTTTCTTTCGTTCTGAACAAGTGTTACTGTTTTCTGCACAAAAGCGATTCTGCGAAGCAATGGGAACACTTCTCTTTCCCAGGCACAGAGAAGGTGCTAGCAGGGAATTCTCTGCCTGCTTTTCCCCAGTGCTCTGCAAGCTCTCCAGGACAACATAAAATCTGGGGCTCTGTGCTTTCTTTCGTTCTGAACAAGTGTTACTGTTTTCTGCACAAAAGCGATTCTGCGAAGGAATGTGAACAGGCACAGAGAAGGTGCTAGCAGGGAATTCTCTGCCTGCTTTTCCCCAGTGCTCTGCAAGCTCTCCAGGACAACATAAAATCTGGGGCTCTGTGCTTTCTTTTGTTCTGAACAAGTGTTACTGTTTTCTGCACAAAAGCGATTCTGCGAAGCAATGGCAACACTTCTGCTTCCCAGGCACAGAGAAGGTGCTAGCAGGGAATTCTCTGCCTGCCTTTCCCCAGTGCTCTGCAAGCTCTCCAGGACAACATAGAATCTGGGGCTCTGTGCTTTCTTTCCTTCTGAACAAGTGTTACTGTTTTCTGCACAAAAGCGATACTGCTAAGAAATGTGAACACTTCTGTTTCCCAGGCACAGAGAAGGTGCTAGCAGGGAATTCTCTGCCTGCTTTTCCCCAGTGCTCTGCAAGCTCTCCAGGACAACATAAAATCTGGGGCTCTGTGCTTTCTTTTGTTCTGAAAAAGTGTTACTGTTGTCTGCACAAAAGCGATTCTGCCAAGCAATGTGAACACTTCTGTTTCCCAGGCACAGAGAAGGTGCTAGCAGGGAATTCTCTGCCTGCTTTTCCCCAGTGCTCTGCAAGCTCTCCAGGACAACATAAAATCTGGGGCTCTGTGCTTTCTTTTGTTCTGAACAAGTGTTACTGTTTTCTGCACAAAAGCGATTCTGCGAAGCAATGGCAACACTTCTGCTTCCCAGGCACAGAGAAGGTGCTAGCAGGGAATTCTCTGCCTGCTTTTCCCCAGTGCTCTGCAAGCTCTCCAGCACAACATAAAATCTGGGGCTCTGTGCTTTCTTTCGTCTGAACAAGTGTTACTGTTTTCTGCACAAAAGCGATTCTGCGAAGGAATGTGAACAGGCACAGAGAAGGTGCTAGCAGGGAATTCTCTGCCTGCCTTTCCCCAGTGCTCTGCAAGCTCTCCAGGACAACATAAAATCTGGGGCTCTGTGCTTTCTTTCGTTCTGAACAAGTGTTATTGTTTTCTGCACAAAAGCGATTCTGCGAAGCAATGTGAAGACTTCTGTTTCCCAGGCACAGAGAAGGTGCTAGCAGGGAATTCTCTGCCTGCTTTTCCCCAGTGCTCTGCAAGCTCTCCAGGACAACATAAAATCTGGGGCTCTGTGCTTTCTTTTGTTCTGAACAAGTGTTACTGTTTTCTGCACAAAAGCGATTCTGCGAAGCAATGTGAACACTTCTGTTTCCCAGGCACAGAGAAGGTGCTAGCAGGGAATTCTCTGCCTGCTTTTCCCCAGTGCTCTGCAAGCTCTCCAGGACAACATAAAATCTAGGGCTCTGTGCTTTCTTTTGTTCTGAACAAGTGTTACTGTTTTCTGCACAAAAGCGATACTGCTAAGAAATGTGAACACTTCTGTTTCCCAGGCACAGAGAAGGTGCTAGCAGGGAATTCTCTGCCTGCTTTTCCCCAGTGCTCTGCAAGCTCTCCAGGACAACATAAAATCTGGGGCTCTGTGCTTTCTTTCGTTCTGAACAAGTGTTACTGTTTTCTGCACAAAAGCGATTCTGCGAAGGAATGTGAACAGGCACAGAGAATGTGCTAGCAGGGAATTCTCTGCCTGCCTTTCCCCAGTGCTCTGCAAGCTCTCCAGGACAACATAAAATCTGGGGCTCTGTGCTTTCTTTCGTTCTGAACAAGTGTTACTGTTTTCTGCACAAAAGCGATTCTGCGAAGCAATGGGAACACTTCTGTTTCCCAGGCACAGAGAAGGTGCTAGCAGGGAATTCTCTGCCTGCTTTTCCCCAGTGCTCTGCAAGCTCTCCAGGACAACATAGAATCTGGGGCTCTGTGCTTTCTTTCGTTCTGAACAAGTGTTATTGTTTTCTGCACAAAAGCGATTCTGCGAAGCAATGTGAACACTTCTGCTTCCCAGGCACAGAGAAGGTGCTAGCAGGGAATTCTCTGCCTGCTTTTCCCCAGTGCTCTGCAAGCTCTCCAGGACAACATAAAATCTGGGGCTCTGTGCTTTCTTTCGTCTGAACAAGTGTTACTGTTTTCTGCACAAAAGCGATTCTGCGAAGTAATGTGAACAGGCACAGAGAAGGTGCTAGCAGGGAATTCTCTGCCTGCCTTTCCCCAGTGCTCTGCAAGCTCTCAGGACAACATAAAATCTGGGGCTCTGTGCTTTCTTTCGTTCTGAACAAGTGTTACTGTTTTCTGCACAAAAGCGATTCTGCGAAGCAATGGGAACACTTCTCTTTCCCAGGCACAGAGAAGGTGCTAGCAGGGAATTCTCTGCCTGCTTTTCCCCAGTGCTCTGCAAGCTCTCCAGGACAACATAAAATCTGGGGCTCTGTGCTTTCTTTCGTTCTGAACAAGTGTTACTGTTTTCTGCACAAAAGCGATTCTGCGAAGGAATGTGAACAGGCACAGAGAAGGTGCTAGCAGGGAATTCTCTGCCTGCTTTTCCCCAGTGCTCTGCAAGCTCTCCAGGACAACATAAAATCTGGGGCTCTGTGCTTTCTTTTGTTCTGAACAAGTGTTACTGTTTTCTGCACAAAAGCGATTCTGCGAAGCAATGGCAACACTTCTGCTTCCCAGGCACAGAGAAGGTGCTAGCAGGGAATTCTCTGCCTGCCTTTCCCCAGTGCTCTGCAAGCTCTCCAGGACAACATAGAATCTGGGGCTCTGTGCTTTCTTTCCTTCTGAACAAGTGTTACTGTTTTCTGCACAAAAGCGATACTGCTAAGAAATGTGAACACTTCTGTTTCCCAGGCACAGAGAAGGTGCTAGCAGGGAATTCTCTGCCTGCTTTTCCCCAGTGCTCTGCAAGCTCTCCAGGACAACATAAAATCTGGGGCTCTGTGCTTTCTTTTGTTCTGAAAAAGTGTTACTGTTGTCTGCACAAAAGCGATTCTGCCAAGCAATGTGAACACTTCTGTTTCCCAGGCACAGAGAAGGTGCTAGCAGGGAATTCTCTGCCTGCTTTTCCCCAGTGCTCTGCAAGCTCTCCAGGACAACATAAAATCTGGGGCTCTGTGCTTTCTTTTGTTCTGAACAAGTGTTACTGTTTTCTGCACAAAAGCGATTCTGCGAAGCAATGGCAACACTTCTGCTTCCCAGGCACAGAGAAGGTGCTAGCAGGGAATTCTCTGCCTGCTTTTCCCCAGTGCTCTGCAAGCTCTCCAGCACAACATAAAATCTGGGGCTCTGTGCTTTCTTTCCTTCTGAACAAGTGTTACTGTTTTCTGCACAAAAGCGATACTGCTAAGAAATGTGAACACTTCTGTTTCCCAGGCACAGAGAAGGTGCTAGCAGGGAATTCTCTGCCTGCTTTTCCCCAGTGCTCTGCAAGCTCTCCAGGACAACATAAAATCTGGGGCTCTGTGCTTTCTTTTGTTCTGAAAAAGTGTTACTGTTGTCTGCACAAAAGCGATTCTGCCAAGCAATGTGAACACTTCTGTTTCCCAGGCACAGAGAAGGTGCTAGCAGGGAATTCTCTGCCTGCCTTTCCCCAGTGCTCTGCAAGCTCTCCAGGACAACATAGAATCTGGGGCTCTGTGCTTTCTTTTGTTCTGAACAAGTGTTAGTGTTTTCTGCACAAAAGCGATTCTGCGAAGCAATGTGAAGACTTCTGCTTCCCAGGCACAGAGAAGGTGCTAGCAGGGAATTCTCTGCCTGCCTTTCCCCAGTGCTCTGCAAGCTCTCCAGGACAACAGCAAATCTGGGGCTCTGTGCTTTCTTTCGTCTGAACAAGTGTTACTGTTTTCTGCACAAAAGCGATTTTGCGAAGGAATGTGAACAGGCACAGAGAAGGTGCTAGCAGGGAATTCTCTGCCTGCCTTTCCCCAGTGCTCTGCAAGCTCTCCAGGACAACATAAAATCTGGGGCTCTGTGCTTTCTTTCGTTCTGAACAAGTGTTATTGTTTTCTGCACAAAAGCGATTCTGCGAAGCAATGTGAAGACTTCTGTTTCCCAGGCACAGAGAAGGTGCTAGCAGGGAATTCTCTGCCTGCTTTTCCCCAGTGCTCTGCAAGCTCTCCAGGACAACATAAAATCTGGGGCTCTGTGCTTTCTTTTGTTCTGAACAAGTGTTAGTGTTTTCTGCACAAAAGCGATTCTGCGAAGCAATGTGAACACTTCTGTTTCCCAGGCACAGAGAAGGTGCTAGCAGGGAATTCTCTGCCTGCTTTTCCCCAGTGCTCTGCAAGCTCTCCAGGACAACATAAAATCTATGGCTCTGTGCTTTCTTTTGTTCTGAACAAGTGTTACTGTTTTCTGCACAAAAGCGATACTGCTAAGAAATGTGAACACTTCTGTTTCCCAGGCACAGAGAAGGTGCTAGCAGGGAATTCTCTGCCTGCTTTTCCCCAGTGCTCTGCAAGCTCTCCAGGACAACATAAAATCTGGGGCTCTGTGCTTTCTTTCGTTCTGAACAAGTGTTACTGTTTTCTGCACAAAAGCGATTCTGCGAAGGAATGTGAACAGGCACAGAGAATGTGCTAGCAGGGAATTCTCTGCCTGCCTTTCCCCAGTGCTCTGCAAGCTCTCCAGGACAACATAAAATCTGGGGCTCTGTGCTTTCTTTCGTTCTGAACAAGTGTTACTGTTTTCTGCACAAAAGCGATTCTGCGAAGCAATGGGAACACTTCTGTTTCCCAGGCACAGAGAAGGTGCTAGCAGGGAATTCTCTGCCTGCTTTTCCCCAGTGCTCTGCAAGCTCTCCAGGACAACATAGAATCTGGGGCTCTGTGCTTTCTTTCGTTCTGAACAAGTGTTATTGTTTTCTGCACAAAAGCGATTCTGCGAAGCAATGTGAACACTTCTGCTTCCCAGGCACAGAGAAGGTGCTAGCAGGGAATTCTCTGCCTGCTTTTCCCCAGTGCTCTGCAAGCTCTCCAGGACAACATAAAATCTGGGGCTCTGTGCTTTCTTTCGTTCTGAACAAGTGTTAGTGTTTTCTGCACAAAAGCGATTCTGCGAAGCAATGTGAACACTTCTGCTTCCCAGGCACAGAGAAGGTGCTAGCAGGGAATTCTCTGCCTGCTTTTCCCCAGTACTCTGCAAGCTCTCCAGCACAACATAAAATATGGGGCTCTGTGCTTTCTTTCCTTCTGAACAAGTGTTACTGTTTTCTGCACAAAAGCGATACTGCTAAGAAATGTGAACACTTCTCTTTCCCAGGCACAGAGAAGGTGCTAGCAGGAAATTCTCTGCCTGCCTTTCCCCAGTGCTCTGCAAGCTCTCCAGGACAACATAAAATCTGGGGCTCTGTGCTTTCTTTCGTCTGAACAAGTGTTACTGTTTTCTGCACAAAAGCGATTCTGCGAAGTAATGTGAACAGGCACAGAGAAGGTGCTAGCAGGGAATTCTCTGCCTGCCTTTCCCCAGTGCTCTGCAAGCTCTCCAGGACAACATAAAATCTGGGGCTCTGTGCTTTCTTTCGTTCTGAACAAGTGTTACTGTTTTCTGCACAAAAGCGATTCTGCGAAGCAATGTGAACACTTCTGCTTCCCAGGCACAGAGAAGGTGCTAGCAGGGAATTCTCTGCCTGCTTTTCCCCAGTGCTCTGCAAGCTCTCCAGGACAACATAAAATCTGGGGCTCTGTGCTTTCTTTTGTCTGAACAAGTGTTACTGTTTTCTGCACAAAAGCGATTCTGCGAAGCAATGTGAACACTTCTGCTTCCCAGGCACAGAGAAGGTGCTAGCAGGGAATTCTCTGCCTGCCTTTCCCCAGTGCTCTGCAAGCTCTCCAGGACAACATAGAATCTGGGGCTCTGTGCTTTCTTTCGTTCTGAACAAGTGTTACTGTTTTCTGCACAAAAGCGATTCTGCGAAGCAATGTGAACACTTCTGCTTCCCAGGCACAGAGAAGGTGCTAGCAGGGAATTCTCTGCCTGCCTTTCCCCAGTGCTCTGCAAGCTCTCCAGGACAACATAAAATCTGGGGCTCTGTGCTTTCTTTCGTCTGAACAAGTGTTACTGTTTTCTGCACAAAAGCGATTCTGCGAAGTAATGTGAACAGGCACAGAGAAGGTGCTAGCAGGGAATTCTCTGCCTGCCTTTCCCCAGTGCTCTGCAAGCTCTCCAGGACAACATAAAATCTGGGGCTCTGTGCTTTCTTTCGTTCTGAACAAGTGTTACTGTTTTCTGCACAAAAGCGATTCTGCCAAGCAATGTGAACACTTCTGCTTCCCAGGCACAGAGAAGGTGCTAGCAGGGAATTCTCTGCCTGCTTTTCCCCAGTACTCTGCAAGCTCTCCAGCACAACATAAAATATGGGGCTCTGTGCTTTCTTTCCTTCTGAACAAGTGTTACTGTTTTCTGCACAAAAGCGATACTGCTAAGAAATGTGAACACTTCTGTTTCCCAGGCACAGAGAAGGTGCTAGCAGGGAATTCTCTGCCTGCCTTTCCCCAGTGCTCTGCAAGCTCTCCAGGACAACATAAAATCTGGGGCTCTGTGCTTTCTTTCGTCTGAACAAGTGTTACTGTTTTCTGCACAAAAGCGATTCTGCGAAGTAATGTGAACAGGCACAGAGAAGGTGCTAGCAGGGAATTCTCTGCCTGCCTTTCCCCAGTGCTCTGCAAGCTCTCCAGGACAACATAAAATCTGGGGCTCTGTGCTTTCTTTCGTTCTGAACAAGTGTTACTGTTTTCTGCACAAAAGCGATTCTGCGAAGCAATGGGAACACTTCTCTTTCCCAGGCACAGAGAAGGTGCTAGCAGGGAATTCTCTGCCTGCTTTTCCCCAGTGCTCTGCAAGCTCTCCAGGACAACATAAAATCTGGGGCTCTGTGCTTTCTTTCGTTCTGAACAAGTGTTACTGTTTTCTGCTCAAAAGCGATTTTGCGAAGCAATGGCAACACTTCTGCTTCCCAGGCACAGAGAAGGTGCTAGCAGGGAATTCTCTGCCTGCCTTTCCCCAGTGCTCTGCAAGCTCTCCAGGACAACATAGAATCTGGGGCTCTGTGCTTTCTTTCCTTCTGAACAAGTGTTAGTGTTTTCTGCACAAAAGCGATTCTGCGAAGCAATGTGAACACTTCTGCTTCCCAGGCACAGAGAAGGTGCTAGCAGGGAATTCTCTGCCTGCTTTTCCCCAGTACTCTGCAAGCTCTCCAGCACAACATAAAATCTGGGGCTCTGTGCTTTCTTTCCTTCTGAACAAGTGTTACTGTTTTCTGCACAAAAGCGATACTGCTAAGAAATGTGAACACTTCTGCTTCCCAGGCACAGAGAAGGTGCTAGCAGGGAATTCTCTGCCTGCCTTTCCCCAGTGCTCTGCAAGCTCTCCAGGACAACATAAAATATGGGGCTCTGTGCTTTCTTTCGTCTGAACAAGTGTTACTGTTTTCTGCACAAAAGCGATTCTGCGAAGTAATGTGAACAGGCACAGAGAAGGTGCTAGCAGGGAATTCTCTGCCTGCCTTTCCCCAGTGCTCTGCAAGCTCTGCAGGACAACATAAAATCTGGGGCTCTGTGCTTTCTTTCGTTCTGAACAAGTGTTATTGTTTTCTGCACAAAAGCGATTCTGCGAAGCAATGGGAACACTTCTCTTTCCCAGGCACAGAGAAGGTGCTAGCAGGGAATTCTCTGCCTGCTTTTCCCCAGTGCTCTGCAAGCTCTCCAGGACAACATAAAATCTGGGGCTCTGGGCTTTCTTTCGTTCTGAACAAGTGTTACTGTTTTCTGCACAAAAGCGATTCTGCGAAGGAATGTGAACAGGCACAGAGAAGGTGCTAGCAGGGAATTCTCTGCCTGCCTTTCCCCAGTGCTCTGCAAGCTCTCCAGGACAACATAAAATCTGGGGCTCTGTGCTTTCTTTCGTTCTGAACAAGTGTTAGTGTTTTCTGCACAAAAGCGATTCTGCGAAGCAATGTGAAGACTTCTACTTCCCAGGCACAGAGAAGGTGCTAGCAGGGAATTCTCTGCCTGCCTTTCCCCAGTGCTCTGCAAGCTCTCCAGGACAACATAAAATCTGGGGCTCTGTGCTTTCTTTCCTTCTGAACAAGTGTTACTGTTTTCTGCACAAAAGCGATACTGCTAAGAAATGTGAACACTTCTCTTTCCCAGGCACAGAGAAGGTGCTAGCAGGAAATTCTCTGCCTGCCTTTCCCCAGTGCTCTGCAAGCTCTCCAGGACAACATAAAATCTGGGGCTCTGTGCTTTCTTTCGTCTGAACAAGTGTTACTGTTTTCTGCACAAAAGCGATTCTGCGAAGTAATGTGAACAGGCACAGAGAAGGTGCTAGCAGGGAATTCTCTGCCTGCCTTTCCCCAGTGCTCTGCAAGCTCTCCAGGACAACATAAAATCTGGGGCTCTGTGCTTTCTTTCGTTCTGAACAAGTGTTACTGTTTTCTGCACAAAAGCGATTCTGCGAAGCAATGGGAACACTTCTGCTTCCCAGGCACAGAGAAGGTGCTAGCAGGGAATTCTCTGCCTGCTTTTCCCCAGTGCTCTGCAAGCTCTCCAGGACAACATAAAATCTGGTGCTCTGTGCTTTCTTTCGTTCTGAACAAGTGTTACTGTTTTCTGCACAAAAGCGATTCTGCAAAGGAATGTGAACAGGCACAGAGAAGGTGCTAGCAGGGAATTCTCTGCCTGCCTTTCCCCAGTGCTCTGCAAGCTCTCCAGGACAACATAGAATCTGGGGCTCTGTGCTTTCTTTCATTCTGAACAAGTGTTACTGTTTTCTGCACAAAAGCGATTCTGCGAAGCAATGTGAACACTTCTGCTTCCCAGGCACAGAGAAGGTGCTAGCAGGGAATTCTCTGCCTGCTTTTCCCCAGTACTCTGCAAGCTCTCCAGCACAACATAAAATCTGGGGCTCTGTGCTTTCTTTCCTTCTGAACAAGTGTTACTGTTTTCTGCACAAAAGCGATACTGCTAAGAAATGTGAACACTTCTGTTTCCCAGGCACAGAGAAGGTGCTAGCAGGGAATTCTCTGCCTGCTTTTCCCCAGTGCTCTGCAAGCTCTCCAGGACAACATAAAATCTGGGGCTCTGTGCTTTCTTTCGTTCTGAAAAAGTGTTACTGTTGTCTGCACAAAAGCGATTCTGCGAAGCAATGGGAACACTTCTGTTTCCCAGGCACAGAGAAGGTGCTAGCAGGGAATTCTCTGCCTGCTTTTCCCCAGTGCTCTGCAAGCTCTCCAGGACAACATAGAATCTGGGGCTCTGTGCTTTCTTTCGTTCTGAACAAGTGTTATTCTTTTCTGCTCAAAAGCCATTCTGCGAAGCAATGGGAACACTTCTGTTTCCCAGGCACAGAGAATGTGCTAGCAGGGAATTCTCTGCCTGCTTTTCCCCAGTGCTCTGCAAGCTCTCCAGGACAACATAAAATCTGGGGCTCTGTGCTTTCTTTCGTTCTGAACAAGTGTTATAGTTTTCTGCACAAAAGCGATTCTGCGAAGCAATGTGAAGACTTCTGTTTCCCAGGCACAGAGAAGGTGCTAGCAGGGAATTCTCTGCCTGCTTTTCCCCAGTGCTCTGCAAGCTCTCCAGGACAACATAGAATCTGGGGCTCTGTGCTTTCTTTCCTTCTGAACAAGTGTTATTGTTTTCTGCTCAAAAGCGATTCTGCGAAGCAATGGGAACACTTCTGTTTCCCAGGCACAGAGAAGGTGCTAGCAGGGAATTCTCTGCCTGCTTTTCCCCAGTGCTCTGCAAGCTCTCCAGGACAACATAAAATCTGGGGCTCTGTGCTTTCTTTCGTTCTGAACAAGTGTTATAGTTTTCTGCACAAAAGCGATTCTGCGAAGCAATGTGAAGACTTCTGCTTCCCAGGCACAGAGAAGATGCTAGCAGGGAATTCTCTGCCTGCTTTTCCCCAGTGCTCTGCAAGCTCTCCAGGACAACATAAAATCTGGGGCTCTGTGCTTTCTTTCCTTCTGAACAAGTGTTAGTGTTTTCTGCACAAAAGCGATTCTGCGAAGCAATGTGAACACTTCTGCTTCCCAGGCACAGAGAAGGTGCTAGCAGGGAATTCTCTGCCTGCCTTTCCCCAGTGCTCTGCAAGCTCTGCAGGACAACAGAAAATCTGGGGCTCTGTGCTTTCTTTCGTTCTGAACAACTGTTAGTGTTTTCTGCACAAAAGCGATTCTGCGAAGCAATGGGAACACTTCTCTTTCCCAGGCACAGAGAAGGTGCTAGCAGGGAATTCTCTGCCTGCTTTTCCCCAGTGCTCTGCAAGCTCTCCAGGACAACATAAAATCTGGGGCTCTGTGCTTTCTTTTGTTCTGAACAAGTGTTACTGTTTTCTGCACAAAAGCGATTCTGCGAAGCAATGTGAAGACTTCTGCTTCCCAGGCACAGAGAAGGTGCTAGCAGGGAATTCTCTGCCTGCTTTTCCCCAGTGCTCTGCAAGCTCTCCAGCACAACATAAAATATGGGGCTCTGTGCTTTCTTTCCTTCTGAACAAGTGTTACTGTTTTCTGCACAAAAGCGATACTGCTAAGAAATGTGAACACTTCTGTTTCCCAGGCACAGAGAAGGTGCTAGCAGGGAATTCTCTGCCTGCTTTTCCCCAGTGCTCTGCAAGCTCTCCAGGACAACATAAAATCTGGGGCTCTGTGCTTTCTTTCGTTCTGAAAAAGTGTTACTGTTGTCTGCACAAAAGCGATTCTGCGAAGCAATGGGAACACTTCTGTTTCCCAGGCACAGAGAAGGTGCTAGCAGGGAATTCTCTGCCTGCTTTTCCCCAGTGCTCTGCAAGCTCTCCAGGACAACATAGAATCTGGGGCTCTGTGCTTTCTTTCGTTCTGAACAAGTGTTATTGTTTTCTGCACAAAAGCGATTCTGCGAAGCAATGGGAACACTTCTGCTTCCCAGGCACAGAGAAGGTGCTAGCAGGGAATTCTCTGCCTGCTTTTCCCCAGTGCTCTGCAAGCTCTCCAGGACAACATAAAATCTGGGGCTCTGTGCTTTCTTTCGTACTGAACAAGTGTTACTGTTTTCTGCACAAAAGCGATTCTGCGAAGCAATGTGAACACTTCTGCTTCCCAGGCACAGAGAAGGTGCTAGCAGGGAATTCTCTGCCTGCTTTTCCCCAGTGCTCTGCAAGCTCTCCAGGACAACATAAAATCTGGGGCTCTGTGCTTTCTTTTGTTCTGAACAAGTGTTACTGTTTTCTGCACAAAAGCGATTCTGCGAAGGAATGTGAACAGGCACAGAGAAGGTGCTAGCAGGGAATTCTCTGCCTGCCTTTCCCCAGTGCTCTGCAAGCTCTCCAGGACAACATAAAATCTGGGGCTCTGTGCTTTCTTTCGTTCTGAACAAGTGTTATTGTTTTCTGCACAAAAGCGATTCTGCGAAGCAATGTGAAGACTTCTGCTTCCCAGGCACAGAGAAGGTGCTAGCAGGGAATTCTCTGCCTGCCTTTCCCCAGTGCTCTGCAAGCTCTCCAGGACAACATAGAATCTGGGGCTCTGTGCTTTCTTTCCTTCTGAACAAGTGTTATTGTTTTCTGCACAAAAGCGATTCTGCGAAGCAATGTGAACACTTCTGCTTCCCAGGCACAGAGAAGGTGCTAGCAGGGAATTCTCTGCCTGCCTTTCCCCAGTGCTCTGCAAGCTCTGCAGGACAACATAAAATCTGGGGCTCTGTGCTTTCTTTCGTTCTGAACAAGTGTTACTGTTTTCTGCACAAAAGCGATTCTGCGAAGCAATGTGAACACTTCTGTTTCCCAGGCACAGAGAAGGTGCTAGCAGGGAATTCTCTGCCTGCTTTTCCCCAGTGCTCTGCAAGCTCTCCAGGACAACATAAATTCTGGGGCTCTGTGCTTTCTTTTGTTCTGAACAAGTGTTACTGTTTTCTGCACAAAAGCGATTCTGCCAAGCAATGTGAACACTTCTGCTTCCCAGGCACAGAGAAGGTGCTAGCAGGGAATTCTCTGCCTGCCTTTCCCCAGTGCTCTGCAAGCTCTCCAGGACAACATAAAATCTGGGGCTCTGTGCTTTCTTTCGTTCTGAACAAGTGTTATTGTTTTCTGCACAAAAGCGATTCTGCGAAGCAATGTGAACACTTCTGTTTACCAGGCACAGAGAAGGCGCTAGCAGGGAATTCTCTACCTGCTTTTCCCCAGTGCTCTGCAAGCTCTCCAGGACAACATAAAATCTGGGGCTCTGTGCTTTCTTTCGTCTGAACAAGTGTTACTGTTTTCTGCACAAAAGCGATTCTGCGAAGCAATGTGAACAGGCACAGAGAATGTGCTAGCAGGGAATTCTCTGCCTGCCTTTCCCCAGTGCTCTGCAAGCTCTCCAGGACAACATAAAATCTGGGGCTCTGTGCTTTCTTTCGTTCTGAACAAGTGTTATTGTTTTCTGCACAAAAGCGATTCTGCGAAGCAATGTGAACACTTCTGCTTCCCAGGCACAGAGAAGGTGCTAGCAGGGAATTCTCTGCCTGCCTTTCCCCAGTGCTCTGCAAGCTCTGCAGGACAACATAAAATCTGGGGCTCTGTGCTTTCTTTCCTTCTGAACAAGTGTTACTGTTTTCTGCACAAAAGCGATACTGCGAAGCAATGTGAACACTTCTGTTTCCCAGGCACAGAGAAGGTGCTAGCAGGGAATTCTCTGCCTGCTTTTCCCCAGTGCTCTGCAAGCTCTCCAGGACAACATAAATTCTGGGGCTCTGTGCTTTCTTTTGTTCTGAACAAGTGTTACTGTTTTCTGCACAAAAGCGATTCTGCGAAGCAATGTGAACACTTCTGCTTCCCAGGCACAGAGAAGGTGCTAGCAGGGAATTCTCTGCCTGCCTTTCCCCAGTGCTCTGCAAGCTCTCCAGGACAACATAAAATCTGGGGCTCTGTGCTTTCTTTCGTTCTGAACAAGTGTTATTGTTTTCTGCACAAAAGCGATTCTGCGAAGCAATGTGAACACTTCTGTTTACCAGGCACAGAGAAGGCGCTAGCAGGGAATTCTCCACCTGCTTTTCCCCAGTGCTCTGCAAGCTCTCCAGGACAACATAAAATCTGGGGCTCTGTGCTTTCTTTCGTCTGAACAAGTGTTACTGTTTTCTGCACAAAAGCGATTCTGCGAAGCAATGTGAACAGGCACAGAGAAGGTGCTAGCAGGGAATTCTCTGCCTGCCTTTCCCCAGTGCTCTGCAAGCTCTCCAGGACAACATAAAATCTGGGGCTCTGTGCTTTCTTTCGTTCTGAACAAGTGTTACTGTTTTCTGCACAAAAGCGATTCTGCGAAGCAATGTGAACACTTCTGCTTCCCAGGCACAGAGAAGGTGCTAGCAGGGAATTCTCTGCCTGCTTTTCCCCAGTGCTCTGCAAGCTCTCCAGGACAACATAAAATCTGGTGCTCTGTGCTTTCTTTCGTTCTGAACAAGTGTTACTGTTTTCTGCACAAAAGCGATTCTGCCAAGCAATGTGAACACTTCTGCTTCCCAGGCACAGAGAAGGTGCTAGCAGGGAATTCTCTGCCTGCTTTTCCCCAGTACTCTGCAAGCTCTCCAGCACAACATAAAATATGGGGCTCTGTGCTTTCTTTCCTTCTGAACAAGTGTTACTGTTTTCTGCACAAAAGCGATACTGCTAAGAAATGTGAACACTTCTGTTTCCCAGGCACAGAGAAGGTGCTAGCAGGGAATTCTCTGCCTGCTTTTCCCCAGTGCTCTGCAAGCTCTCCAGGACAACATAAAATCTGGGGCTCTGTGCTTTCTTTCGTTCTGAAAAAGTGTTACTGTTGTCTGCACAAAAGCGATTCTGCGAAGCAATGGGAACACTTCTGTTTCCCAGGCACAGAGAAGGTGCTAGCAGGGAATTCTCTGCCTGCTTTTCCCCAGTGCTCTGCAAGCTCTCCAGGACAACATAGAATCTGGGGCTCTGTGCTTTCTTTCCTTCTGAACAAGTGTTATTGTTTTCTGCACAAAAGCGATTCTGCGAAGCAATGGGAATACTTCTGTTTCCCAGGCACAGAGAAGGTGCTAGCAGGGAATTCTCTGCCTGCTTTTCCCCAGTGCTCTGCAAGCTCTCCAGGACAACATAAAATCTGGGGCTCTGTGCTTTCTTTCGTTCTGAACAAGTGTTACTGTTTTCTGCACAAAAGCGATTCTGCGAAGCAATGGGAACACTTCTGCTTCCCAGGCACAGAGAAGGTGCTAGCAGGGAATTCTCTGCCTGCTTTTCCCCAGTGCTCTGCAAGCTCTCCAGCACAACATAAAATATGGGGCTCTGTGCTTTCTTTCGTTCTGAACAAGTGTTACTGTTTTCTGCACAAAAGCGATTCTGCGAAGGAATGTGAACAGGCACAGAGAAGGTGCTAGCAGGGAATTCTCTGCCTGCCTTTCCCCAGTGCTCTGCAAGCTCTCCAGGACAACATAAAATCTGGGGCTCTGTGCTTTCTTTCGTTCTGAACAAGTGTTATTGTTTTCTGCACAAAAGCAATTCTGCGAAGCAATGTGAAGACTTCTGCTTCCCAGGCACAGAGAAGGTGCTAGCAGGGAATTCTCTGCCTGCCTTTCCCCAGTGCTCTGCAAGCTCTCCAGGACAACATAAAATCTGGGGCTCTGTGCTTTCTTTCGTTCTGAACAAGTGTTACTGTTTTCTGCACAAAAGCGATACTGCTAAGAAATGTGAACACTTCTGTTTCCCAGGCACAGAGAAGGTGCTAGCAGGGAATTCTCTGCCTGCTTTTCCCCAGTGCTCTGCAAGCTCTCCAGGACAACATAAAATCTGGGGCTCTGTGCTTTCTTTTGTTCTGAACAAGTGTTACTGTTTTCTGCACAAAAGCGATTCTGCGAAGCAATGTGAAGACTTCTGCTTCCCAGGCACAGAGAAGGTGCTAGCAGGGAATTCTCTGCCTGCCTTTCCCCAGTGCTCTGCAAGCTCTCCAGGACAACATAGAATCTGGGGCTCTGTGCTTTCTTTCCTTCTGAACAAGTGTTATTGTTTTCTGCACAAAAGCGATTCTGCGAAGCAATGTGAACACTTCTGCTTCCCAGGCACAGAGAAGGTGCTAGCAGGGAATTCTCTGCCTGCCTTTCCCCAGTGCTCTGCAAGCTCTGCAGGACAACATAAAATCTGGGGCTCTGTGCTTTCTTTCCTTCTGAACAAGTGTTACTGTTTTCTGCACAAAAGCGATACTGCGAAGCAATGTGAACACTTCTGTTTCCCAGGCACAGAGAAGGTGCTAGCAGGGAATTCTCTGCCTGCTTTTCCCCAGTGCTCTGCAAGCTCTCCAGGACAACATAAATTCTGGGGCTCTGTGCTTTCTTTCGTACTGAACAAGTGTTACTGTTTTCTGCACAAAAGCGATTCTGCGAAGCAATGTGAACACTTCTGCTTCCCAGGCACAGAGAAGGTGCTAGCAGGGAATTCTCTGCCTGCCTTTCCCCAGTGCTCTGCAAGCTCTCCAGGACAACATAAAATCTGGGGCTCTGTGCTTTCTTTCGTTCTGAACAAGTGTTATTGTTTTCTGCACAAAAGCGATTCTGCGAAGCAATGTGAACACTTCTGTTTACCAGGCACAGAGAAGGTGCTAGCAGGGAATTCTCTGCCTGCTTTTCCCCAGTGCTCTGCAAGCTCTCCAGGACAACATAAAATCTGGGGCTCTGTGCTTTCTTTCGTCTGAACAAGTGTTACTGTTTTCTGCACAAAAGCGATTCTGCGAAGCAATGTGAACAGGCACAGAGAATGTGCTAGCAGGGAATTCTCTGCCTGCCTTTCCCTAGTGCTCTGCAAGCTCTCCAGGACAACATAAAATCTGGGGCTCTGTGCTTTCTTTCGTTCTGAACAAGTGTTACTGTTTTCTGCACAAAAGCGATTCTGCGAAGCAATGTGAACACTTCTGTTTCCCAGGCACAGAGAAGGTGCTAGCAGGGAATTCTCTGCCTGCTTTTCCCCAGTGCTCTGCAAGCTCTCCAGGACAACATAAAATCTGGGGCTCTGTGCTTTCTTTCGTTCTGAACAAGTGTTATTGTTTTCTGCACAAAAGCGATTCTGCGAAGCAATGTGAAGACTTCTGCTTCCCAGGCACAGAGAAGGTGCTAGCAGGGAATTCTCTGCCTGCTTTTCCCCAGTGCTCTGCAAGCTCTCCAGGACAACATAAAATCTGGGGCTCTGTGCTTTCTTTCGTTCTGAACAAGTGTTACTGTTTTCTGCACAAAAGCGATTCTGCGAAGGAATGTGAACAGGCACAGAGAAGGTGCTAGCAGGGAATTCTCTGCCTGCCTTTCCCCAGTGCTCTGCAAGCTCTCCAGGACAACATAAAATCTGGGGCTCTGTGCTTTCTTTCGTTCTGAACAAGTGTTATTGTTTTCTGCACAAAAGCGATTCTGCGAAGCAATGTGAACACTTCTGCTTCCCAGGCACAGAGAAGGTGCTAGCAGGGAATTCTCTGCCTGCCTTTCCCCAGTGCTCTGCAAGCTCTCCAGGACAACATAGAATCTGGGGCTCTGTGCTTTCTTTCCTTCTGAACAAGTGTTATTGTTTTCTGCACAAAAGCGATTCTGCGAAGCAATGTGAACACTTCTGCTTCCCAGGCACAGAGAAGGTGCTAGCAGGGAATTCTCTGCCTGCCTTTCCCCAGTGCTCTGCAAGCTCTGCAGGACAACATAAAATCTGGGGCTCTGTGCTTTCTTTCCTTCTGAACAAGTGTTACTGTTTTCTGCACAAAAGCGATACTGCGAAGCAATGTGAACACTTCTGTTTCCCAGGCACAGAGAAGGTGCTAGCAGGGAATTCTCTGCCTGCTTTTCCCCAGTGCTCTGCAAGCTCTCCAGGACAACATAAATTCTGGGGCTCTGTGCTTTCTTTTGTTCTGAACAAGTGTTACTGTTTTCTGCACAAAAGCGATTCTGCGAAGCAATGTGAACACTTCTGCTTCCCAGGCACAGAGAAGGTGCTAGCAGGGAATTCTCTGCCTGCCTTTCCCCAGTGCTCTGCAAGCTCTCCAGGACAACATAAAATCTGGGGCTCTGTGCTTTCTTTCGTTCTGAACAAGTGTTATTGTTTTCTGCACAAAAGCGATTCTGCGAAGCAATGGGAACACTTCTGTTTACCAGGCACAGAGAAGGCGCTAGCAGGGAATTCTCTACCTGCTTTTCCCCAGTGCTCTGCAAGCTCTCCAGGACAACATAAAATCTGGGGCTCTGTGCTTTCTTTCGTCTGAACAAGTGTTACTGTTTTCTGCACAAAAGCGATTCTGCGAAGCAATGTGAACAGGCACAGAGAATGTGCTAGCAGGGAATTCTCTGCCTGCCTTTCCCCAGTGCTCTGCAAGCTCTCCAGGACAACATAAAATCTGGGGCTCTGTGCTTTCTTTCGTTCTGAACAAGTGTTACTGTTTTCTGCACAAAAGCGATTCTGCGAAGCAATGTGAACACTTCTGTTTCCCAGGCACAGAGAAGGTGCTAGCAGGGAATTCTCTGCCTGCTTTTCCCCAGTGCTCTGCAAGCTCTCCAGGACAACATAAAATCTGGGGCTCTGTGCTTTCTTTCGTACTGAACAAGTGTTACTGTTTTCTGCACAAAAGCGATTCTGCGAAGCAATGTGAACACTTCTGCTTCCCAGGCACAGAGAAGGTGCTAGCAGGGAATTCTCTGCCTGCTTTTCCCCAGTGCTCTGCAAGCTCTCCAGGACAACATAAAATCTGGGGCTCTGTGCTTTCTTTCGTTCTGAACAAGTGTTACTGTTTTCTGCACAAAAGCGATTCTGCCAAGCAATGTGAACACTTCTGCTTCCCAGGCACAGAGAAGGTGCTAGCAGGGAATTCTCTGCCTGCTTTTCCCCAGTACTCTGCAAGCTCTCCAGCACAACATAAAATATGGGGCTCTGTGCTTTCTTTCCTTCTGAACAAGTGTTACTGTTTTCTGCACAAAAGCGATACTGCTAAGAAATGTGAACACTTCTGTTTCCCAGGCACAGAGAAGGTGCTAGCAGGGAATTCTCTGCCTGCTTTTCCCCAGTGCTCTGCAAGCTCTCCAGGACAACATAAAATCTGGGGCTCTGTGCTTTCTTTCGTTCTGAAAAAGTGATACTGTTGTCTGCACAAAAGCGATTCTGCGAAGCAATGGGAACACTTCTGTTTCCCAGGCACAGAGAAGGTGCTAGCAGGGAATTCTCTGCCTGCTTTTCCCCAGTCCTCTGCAAGCTCTCCAGGACAACATAGAATCTGGGGCTCTGTGCTTTCTTTCGTTCTGAACAACTGTTAGTGCTTTCTTCACAAAAGCGATTCTGCGAAGCAATGGGAACACTTCTGCTTCCCAGGCACAGAGAAGGTGCTAGCAGGAAATTCTCTGCCTGCTTTTCCCCAGTTCTCTGCAAGCTCTCCAGGACAACATAAAATCTGGGGCTCTGTGCTTTCTTTCGTTCTGAACAAGTGTTATTGTTTTCTGCACAAAAGCGATTCTGCGAAGCAATGTGAACACTTCTGCTTCCCAGGCACAGAGAAGGTGCTAGCAGGGAATTCTCTGCCTGCTTTTCCCCAGTGCTCTGCAAGCTCTCCAGGACAACATAAAATCTGGGGCTCTGTGCTTTCTTTCCTTCTGAACAAGTGTTAGTGTTTTCTGCACAAAAGCGATTCTGCGAAGCAATGTGAACACTTCTGCTTCCCAGGCACAGAGAAGGTGCTAGCAGGGAATTCTCTGCCTGGTTTTCCCCAGTACTCTGCAAGCTCTCCAGGACAACATAAAATCTGGGGCTCTGTGCTTTCTTTCCTTCTGAACAAGTGTTACTGTTTTCTGCACAAAAGCGATTCTGCCAAGCAATGTGAACACTTCTGCTTCCCAGGCACAGAGAAGGTGCTAGCAGGGAATTCTCTGCCTGCTTTTCCCCAGTACTCTGCAAGCTCTCCAGCACAACATAAAATATGGGGCTCTGTGCTTTCTTTCCTTCTGAACAAGTGTTACTGTTTTCTGCACAAAAGCGATACTGCTAAGAAATGTGAACACTTCTGTTTCCCAGGCACAGAGAAGGTGCTAGCAGGGAATTCTCTGCCTGCTTTTCCCCAGTGCTCTGCAAGCTCTCCAGGACAACATAGAATCTGGGGCTCTGTGCTTTCTTTCGTTCTGAACAAGTGTTATTGTTTTCTGCACAAAAGCGATTCTGCGAAGCAATGGGAACACTTCTGTTTCCCAGGCACAGAGAAGGTGCTAGCAGGGAATTCTCTGCCTGCTTTTCCCCAGTGCTCTGCAAGCTCTCCAGGGCAACATAAAATCTGGGGCTCTGTGCTTTCTTTTGTTCTGAACAAGTGTTAGTGTTTTCTGCACAAAAGCGATTCTGCGAAGCAATGTGAACACTTCTGCTTCCCAGGCACAGAGAAGGTGCTAGCAGGGAATTCTCTGCCTGCTTTTCCCCAGTACTCTGCAAGCTCTCCAGCACAACATAAAATCTGGGGCTCTGTGCTTTCTTTCCTTCTGAACAAGTGTTACTGTTTTCTGCACAAAAGCGATACTGCTAAGAAATGTGAACACTTCTCTTTCCCAGGCACAGAGAAGGTGCTAGCAGGAAATTCTCTGCCTGCCTTTCCCCAGTGCTCTGCAAGCTCTCCAGGACAACATAAAATATGGGGCTCTGTGCTTTCTTTCGTCTGAACAAGTGTTACTGTTTTCTGCACAAAAGCGATTCTGCGAAGTAATGTGAACAGGCACAGAGAAGGTGCTAGCAGGGAATTCTCTGCCTGCCTTTCCCCAGTGCTCTGCAAGCTCTCCAGGACAACATAAAATCTGGGGCTCTGTGCTTTCTTTCGTTCTGAACAAGTGTTATTGTTTTCTGCACAAAAGCGATTCTGCGAAGCAATGGGAACACTTCTCTTTCCCAGGCACAGAGAAGGTGCTAGCAGGGAATTCTCTGCCTGCTTTTCCCCAGTGCTCTGCAAGCTCTCCAGGACAACATAAAATCTGGGGCTCTGGGCTTTCTTTCGTTCTGAACAAGTGTTACTGTTTTCTGCACAAAAGCGATTCTGCGAAGGAATGTGAACAGGCACAGAGAAGGTGCTAGCAGGGAATTCTCTGCCTGCCTTTCCCCAGTGCTCTGCAAGCTCTCCAGGACAACATAAAATCTGGGGCTCTGTGCTTTCTTTCGTTCTGAACAAGTGTTACTGTTTTCTGCACAAAAGCGATTCTGCGAAGCAATGTGAAGACTTCTACTTCCCAGGCACAGAGAAGGTGCTAGCAGGGAATTCTCTGCCTGCCTTTCCCCAGTGCTCTGCAAGCTCTCCAGGACAACATAAAATCTGGGGCTCTGTGCTTTCTTTCCTTCTGAACAAGTGTTACTGTTTTCTGCACAAAAGCGATACTGCTAAGAAATGTGAACACTTCTCTTTCCCAGGCACAGAGAAGGTGCTAGCAGGAAATTCTCTGCCTGCCTTTCCCCAGTGCTCTGCAAGCTCTCCAGGACAACATAAAATCTGGGGCTCTGTGCTTTCTTTCGTCTGAACAAGTGTTACTGTTTTCTGCACAAAAGCGATTCTGCGAAGTAATGTGAACAGGCACAGAGAAGGTGCTAGCAGGGAATTCTCTGCCTGCCTTTCCCCAGTGCTCTGCAAGCTCTCCAGGACAACATAAAATCTGGGGCTCTGTGCTTTCTTTCGTTCTGAACAAGTGTTACTGTTTTCTGCACAAAAGCGATTCTGCGAAGCAATGGGAACACTTCTGCTTCCCAGGCACAGAGAAGGTGCTAGCAGGGAATTCTCTGCCTGCTTTTCCCCAGTGCTCTGCAAGCTCTCCAGGACAACATAAAATCTGGTGCTCTGTGCTTTCTTTCGTTCTGAACAAGTGTTACTGTTTTCTGCACAAAAGCGATTCTGCAAAGGAATGTGAACAGGCACAGAGAAGGTGCTAGCAGGGAATTCTCTGCCTGCCTTTCCCCAGTGCTCTGCAAGCTCTCCAGGACAACATAAAATCTGGGGCTCTGTGCTTTCTTTCGTTCTGAACAAGTGTTATTGTTTTCTGCACAAAAGCGATTCTGCGAAGCAATGTGAAGACTTCTGCTTCCCAGGCACAGAGAAGGTGCTAGCAGGGAATTCTCTGCCTGCCTTTCCCCAGTGCTCTGCAAGCTCTCCAGGACAACATAAAATCTGGGGCTCTGTGCTTTCTTTCGTTCTGAACAAGTGTTACTGTTTTCTGCACAAAAGCGATTCTGCGAAGCAATGTGAACACTTCTGCTTCCCAGGCACAGAGAAGGTGCTAGCAGGGAATTCTCTGCCTGCCTTTCCCCAGTGCTCTGCAAGCTCTCCAGGACAACATAGAATCTGGGGCTCTGTGCTTTCTTTCATTCTGAACAAGTGTTACTGTTTTCTGCACAAAAGCGATTCTGCGAAGCAATGTGAACACTTCTGCTTCCCAGGCACAGAGAAGGTGCTAGCAGGGAATTCTCTGCCTGCTTTTCCCCAGTACTCTGCAAGCTCTCCAGCACAACATAAAATATGGGGCTCTGTGCTTTCTTTCCTTCTGAACAAGTGTTACTGTTTTCTGCACAAAAGCGATACTGCTAAGAAATGTGAACACTTCTGTTTCCCAGGCACAGAGAAGGTGCTAGCAGGGAATTCTCTGCCTGCTTTTCCCCAGTGCTCTGCAAGCTCTCCAGGACAACATAAAATCTGGGGCTCTGTGCTTTCTTTCGTTCTGAAAAAGTGTTACTGTTGTCTGCACAAAAGCGATTCTGCGAAGCAATGGGAACACTTCTGTTTCCCAGGCACAGAGAAGGTGCTAGCAGGGAATTCTCTGCCTGCTTTTCCCCAGTGCTCTGCAAGCTCTCCAGGACAACATAGAATCTGGGGCTCTGTGCTTTCTTTCGTTCTGAACAAGTGTTATTCTTTTCTGCTCAAAAGCCATTCTGCGAAGCAATGGGAACACTTCTGTTTCCCAGGCACAGAGAATGTGCTAGCAGGGAATTCTCTGCCTGCTTTTCCCCAGTGCTCTGCAAGCTCTCCAGGACAACATAAAATCTGGGGCTCTGTGCTTTCTTTCGTTCTGAACAAGTGTTATAGTTTTCTGCACAAAAGCGATTCTGCGAAGCAATGTGAAGACTTCTGTTTCCCAGGCACAGAGAAGGTGCTAGCAGGGAATTCTCTGCCTGCTTTTCCCCAGTGCTCTGCAAGCTCTCCAGGACAACATAGAATCTGGGGCTCTGTGCTTTCTTTCCTTCTGAACAAGTGTTATTGTTTTCTGCTCAAAAGCGATTCTGCGAAGCAATGGGAACACTTCTGTTTCCCAGGCACAGAGAAGGTGCTAGCAGGGAATTCTCTGCCTGCTTTTCCCCAGTGCTCTGCAAGCTCTCCAGGACAACATAAAATCTGGGGCTCTGTGCTTTCTTTCGTTCTGAACAAGTGTTATAGTTTTCTGCACAAAAGCGATTCTGCGAAGCAATGTGAAGACTTCTGCTTCCCAGGCACAGAGAAGATGCTAGCAGGGAATTCTCTGCCTGCTTTTCCCCAGTGCTCTGCAAGCTCTCCAGGACAACATAAAATCTGGGGCTCTGTGCTTTCTTTCCTTCTGAACAAGTGTTAGTGTTTTCTGCACAAAAGCGATTCTGCGAAGCAATGTGAACACTTCTGCTTCCCAGGCACAGAGAAGGTGCTAGCAGGGAATTCTCTGCCTGCCTTTCCCCAGTGCTCTGCAAGCTCTGCAGGACAACAGAAAATCTGGGGCTCTGTGCTTTCTTTCGTTCTGAACAACTGTTAGTGTTTTCTGCACAAAAGCGATTCTGCGAAGCAATGGGAACACTTCTCTTTCCCAGGCAGAGAGAAGGTGCTAGCAGGGAATTCTCTGCCTGCTTTTCCCCAGTGCTCTGCAAGCTCTCCAGGACAACATAAAATCTGGGGCTCTGTGCTTTCTTTCGTTCTGAACAAGTGTTACTGTTTTCTGCACAAAAGCGATTCTGCGAAGCAATGTGAAGACTTCTGCTTCCCAGGCACAGAGAAGGTGCTAGCAGGGAATTCTCTGCCTGCTTTTCCCCAGTGCTCTGCAAGCTCTCCAGGACAACATAAAATATGTTGCTCTGTGCTTTCTTTCCTTCTGAACAAGTGTTACTGTTTTCTGCACAAAAGCGATACTGCTAAGAAATGTGAACACTTCTGTTTCCCAGGCACAGAGAAGGTGCTAGCAGGGAATTCTCTGCCTGCTTTTCCCCAGTGCTCTGCAAGCTCTCCAGGACAACATAGAATCTGGGGCTCTGTGCTTTCTTTCGTTCTGAACAAGTGTTATTCTTTTCTGCTCAAAAGCCATTCTGCGAAGCAATGGGAACACTTCTGTTTCCCAGGCACAGAGAATGTGCTAGCAGGGAATTCTCTGCCTGCTTTTCCCCAGTGCTCTGCAAGCTCTCCAGGACAACATAAAATCTGGGGCTCTGTGCTTTCTTTCGTTCTGAACAAGTGTTATAGTTTTCTGCACAAAAGCGATTCTGCGAAGCAATGTGAAGACTTCTGTTTCCCAGGCACAGAGAAGGTGCTAGCAGGGAATTCTCTGCCTGCTTTTCCCCAGTGCTCTGCAAGCTCTCCAGGACAACATAGAATCTGGGGCTCTGTGCTTTCTTTCCTTCTGAACAAGTGTTATTGTTTTCTGCTCAAAAGCGATTCTGCGAAGCAATGGGAACACTTCTGTTTCCCAGGCACAGAGAAGGTGCTAGCAGGGAATTCTCTGCCTGCTTTTCCCCAGTGCTCTGCAAGCTCTCCAGGACAACATAAAATCTGGGGCTCTGTGCTTTCTTTCGTTCTGAACAAGTGTTATAGTTTTCTGCACAAAAGCGATTCTGCGAAGCAATGTGAAGACTTCTGCTTCCCAGGCACAGAGAAGATGCTAGCAGGGAATTCTCTGCCTGCTTTTCCCCAGTGCTCTGCAAGCTCTGCAGGACAACATAAAATCTGGGGCTCTGTGCTTTCTTTCCTTCTGAACAAGTGTTAGTGTTTTCTGCACAAAAGCGATTCTGCGAAGCAATGTGAACACTTCTGCTTCCCAGGCACAGAGAAGGTGCTAGCAGGGAATTCTCTGCCTGCCTTTCCCCAGTGCTCTGCAAGCTCTGCAGGACAACAGAAAATCTGGGGCTCTGTGCTTTCTTTCGTTCTGAACAACTGTTAGTGTTTTCTGCACAAAAGCGATTCTGCGAAGCAATGGGAACACTTCTCTTTCCCAGGCACAGAGAAGGTGCTAGCAGGGAATTCTCTGCCTGCTTTTCCCCAGTGCTCTGCAAGCTCTCCAGGACAACATAAAATCTGGGGCTCTGTGCTTTCTTTTGTTCTGAACAAGTGTTACTGTTTTCTGCACAAAAGCGATTCTGCGAAGCAATGTGAAGACTTCTGCTTCCCAGGCACAGAGAAGGTGCTAGCAGGGAATTCTCTGCCTGCTTTTCCCCAGTGCTCTGCAAGCTCTCCAGCACAACATAAAATATGGGGCTCTGTGCTTTCTTTCCTTCTGAACAAGTGTTACTGTTTTCTGCACAAAAGCGATACTGCTAAGAAATGTGAACACTTCTGCTTCCCAGGCACAGAGAAGGTGCTAGCAGGGAATTCTCTGCCTGCTTTTCCCCAGTGCTCTGCAAGCTCTCCAGGACAACATAAAATCTGGGGCTCTGTGCTTTCTTTCGTTCTGAAAAAGTGTTACTGTTGTCTGCACAAAAGCGATTCTGCGAAGCAATGGGAACACTTCTGTTTCCCAGGCACAGAGAAGGTGCTAGCAGGGAATTCTCTGCCTGCTTTTCCCCAGTGCTCTGCAAGCTCTCCAGGACAACATAGAATCTGGGGCTCTGTGCTTTCTTTCGTTCTGAACAAGTGTTATTGTTTTCTGCACAAAAGCGATTCTGCGAAGCAATGGGAACACTTCTGCTTCCCAGGCACAGAGAAGGTGCTAGCAGGGAATTCTCTGCCTGCTTTTCCCCAGTGCTCTGCAAGCTCTCCAGGACAACATAAAATCTGGGGCTCTGTGCTTTCTTTCGTACTGAACAAGTGTTACTGTTTTCTGCACAAAAGCGATTCTGCGAAGCAATGTGAACACTTCTGCTTCCCAGGCACAGAGAAGGTGCTAGCAGGGAATTCTCTGCCTGCTTTTCCCCAGTGCTCTGCAAGCTCTCCAGGACAACATAAAATCTGGGGCTCTGTGCTTTCTTTTGTTCTGAACAAGTGTTACTGTTTTCTGCACAAAAGCGATTCTGCGAAGGAATGTGAACAGGCACAGAGAAGGTGCTAGCAGGGAATTCTCTGCCTGCCTTTCCCCAGTGCTCTGCAAGCTCTCCAGGACAACATAAAATCTGGGGCTCTGTGCTTTCTTTCGTTCTGAACAAGTGTTATTGTTTTCTGCACAAAAGCGATTCTGCGAAGCAATGTGAAGACTTCTGCTTCCCAGGCACAGAGAAGGTGCTAGCAGGGAATTCTCTGCCTGCCTTTCCCCAGTGCTCTGCAAGCTCTCCAGGACAACATAGAATCTGGGGCTCTGTGCTTTCTTTCCTTCTGAACAAGTGTTATTGTTTTCTGCACAAAAGCGATTCTGCGAAGCAATGTGAACACTTCTGCTTCCCAGGCACAGAGAAGGTGCTAGCAGGGAATTCTCTGCCTGCCTTTCCCCAGTGCTCTGCAAGCTCTGCAGGACAACATAAAATCTGGGGCTCTGTGCTTTCTTTCGTTCTGAACAAGTGTTACTGTTTTCTGCACAAAAGCGATTCTGCGAAGCAATGTGAACACTTCTGTTTCCCAGGCACAGAGAAGGTGCTAGCAGGGAATTCTCTGCCTGCTTTTCCCCAGTGCTCTGCAAGCTCTCCAGGACAACATAAATTCTGGGGCTCTGTGCTTTCTTTTGTTCTGAACAAGTGTTACTGTTTTCTGCACAAAAGCGATTCTGCCAAGCAATGTGAACACTTCTGCTTCCCAGGCACAGAGAAGGTGCTAGCAGGGAATTCTCTGCCTGCCTTTCCCCAGTGCTCTGCAAGCTCTCCAGGACAACATAAAATCTGGGGCTCTGTGCTTTCTTTCGTTCTGAACAAGTGTTATTGTTTTCTGCACAAAAGCGATTCTGCGAAGCAATGTGAACACTTCTGTTTACCAGGCACAGAGAAGGCGCTAGCAGGGAATTCTCTACCTGCTTTTCCCCAGTGCTCTGCAAGCTCTCCAGGACAACATAAAATCTGGGGCTCTGTGCTTTCTTTCGTCTGAACAAGTGTTACTGTTTTCTGCACAAAAGCGATTCTGCGAAGCAATGTGAACAGGCACAGAGAATGTGCTAGCAGGGAATTCTCTGCCTGCCTTTCCCCAGTGCTCTGCAAGCTCTCCAGGACAACATAAAATCTGGGGCTCTGTGCTTTCTTTCGTTCTGAACAAGTGTTAGTGTTTTCTGCACAAAAGCGATTCTGCGAAGCAATGTGAACACTTCTGCTTCCCAGGCACAGAGAAGGTGCTAGCAGGGAATTCTCTGCCTGCTTTTCCCCAGTGCTCTGCAAGCTCTCCAGGACAACATAAAATCTGGGGCTCTGTGCTTTCTTTCGTTCTGAACAAGTGTTACTGTTTTCTGCACAAAAGCGATTCTGCCAAGCAATGTGAACACTTCTGCTTCCCAGGCACAGAGAAGGTGCTAGCAGGGAATTCTCTGCCTGCTTTTCCCCAGTACTCTGCAAGCTCTCCAGCACAACATAAAATATGGGGCTCTGTGCTTTCTTTCCTTCTGAACAAGTGTTACTGTTTTCTGCACAAAAGCGATACTGCTAAGAAATGTGAACACTTCTGTTTCCCAGGCACAGAGAAGGTGCTAGCAGGGAATTCTCTGCCTGCTTTTCCCCAGTGCTCTGCAAGCTCTCCAGGACAACATAAAATCTGGGGCTCTGTGCTTTCTTTCGTTCTGAAAAAGTGTTACTGTTGTCTGCACAAAAGCGATTCTGCGAAGCAATGGGAACACTTCTGTTTCCCAGGCACAGAGAAGGTGCTAGCAGGGAATTCTCTGCCTGCCTTTCCCCAGTGCTCTGCAAGCTCTGCAGGACAACATAAAATCTGGGGCTCTGTGCTTTCTTTCGTTCTGAACAAGTGTTACTGTTTTCTGCACAAAAGCGATTCTGCGAAGCAATGTGAACACTTCTGTTTCCCAGGCACAGAGAAGGTGCTAGCAGGGAATTCTCTGCCTGCTTTTCCCCAGTGCTCTGCAAGCTCTCCAGGACAACATAAATTCTGGGGCTCTGTGCTTTCTTTTGTTCTGAACAAGTGTTACTGTTTTCTGCACAAAAGCGATTCTGCCAAGCAATGTGAACACTTCTGCTTCCCAGGCACAGAGAAGGTGCTAGCAGGGAATTCTCTGCCTGCCTTTCCCCAGTGCTCTGCAAGCTCTCCAGGACAACATAAAATCTGGGGCTCTGTGCTTTCTTTCGTTCTGAACAAGTGTTATTGTTTTCTGCACAAAAGCGATTCTGCGAAGCAATGTGAACACTTCTGTTTACCAGGCACAGAGAAGGCGCTAGCAGGGAATTCTCTACCTGCTTTTCCCCAGTGCTCTGCAAGCTCTCCAGGACAACATAAAATCTGGGGCTCTGTGCTTTCTTTCGTCTGAACAAGTGTTACTGTTTTCTGCACAAAAGCGATTCTGCGAAGCAATGTGAACAGGCACAGAGAATGTGCTAGCAGGGAATTCTCTGCCTGCCTTTCCCCAGTGCTCTGCAAGCTCTCCAGGACAACATAAAATCTGGGGCTCTGTGCTTTCTTTCGTTCTGAACAAGTGTTAGTGTTTTCTGCACAAAAGCGATTCTGCGAAGCAATGTGAACACTTCTGCTTCCCAGGCACAGAGAAGGTGCTAGCAGGGAATTCTCTGCCTGCTTTTCCCCAGTGCTCTGCAAGCTCTCCAGGACAACATAAAATCTGGGGCTCTGTGCTTTCTTTCGTTCTGAACAAGTGTTACTGTTTTCTGCACAAAAGCGATTCTGCCAAGCAATGTGAACACTTCTGCTTCCCAGGCACAGAGAAGGTGCTAGCAGGGAATTCTCTGCCTGCTTTTCCCCAGTACTCTGCAAGCTCTCCAGCACAACATAAAATATGGGGCTCTGTGCTTTCTTTCCTTCTGAACAAGTGTTACTGTTTTCTGCACAAAAGCGATACTGCTAAGAAATGTGAACACTTCTGTTTCCCAGGCACAGAGAAGGTGCTAGCAGGGAATTCTCTGCCTGCTTTTCCCCAGTGCTCTGCAAGCTCTCCAGGACAACATAAAATCTGGGGCTCTGTGCTTTCTTTCGTTCTGAAAAAGTGTTACTGTTGTCTGCACAAAAGCGATTCTGCGAAGCAATGGGAACACTTCTGTTTCCCAGGCACAGAGAAGGTGCTAGCAGGGAATTCTCTGCCTGCTTTTCCCCAGTGCTCTGCAAGCTCTCCAGGACAACATAGAATCTGGGGCTCTGTGCTTTCTTTCGTTCTGAACAAGTGTTATTGTTTTCTGCACAAAAGCGATTCTGCGAAGCAATGGGAACACTTCTGTTTCCCAGGCACAGAGAAGGTGCTAGCAGGGAATTCTCTGCCTGCTTTTCCCCAGTGCTCTGCAAGCTCTCCAGGACAACATAAAATCTGGGGCTCTGTGCTTTCTTTCGTACTGAACAAGTGTTACTGTTTTCTGCACAAAAGCGATTCTGCGAAGCAATGTGAACACTTCTGCTTCCCAGGCACAGAGAAGGTGCTAGCAGGAAATTCTCTGCCTGCTTTTCCCCAGTTCTCTGCAAGCTCTCCAGGACAACATAAAATCTGGGGCTCTGTGCTTTCTTTCGTTCTGAACAAGTGTTATTGTTTTCTGCACAAAAGCGATTCTGCGAAGCAATGTGAAGACTTCTGCTTCCCAGGCACAGAGAAGGTGCTAGCAGGGAATTCTCTGCCTGCTTTTCCCCAGTGCTCTGCAAGCTCTCCAGGACAACATAAAATCTGGGGCTCTGTGCTTTCTTTCCTTCTGAACAAGTGTTAGTGTTTTCTGCACAAAAGCGATTCTGCGAAGCAATGTGAACACTTCTGCTTCCCAGGCACAGAGAAGGTGCTAGCAGGGAATTCTATGCCTGGTTTTCCCCAGTACTCTGCAAGCTCTCCAGGACAACATAAAATCTGGGGCTCTGTGCTTTCTTTCCTTCTGAACAAGTGTTACTGTTTTCTGCACAAAAGCGATTCTGCGAAGCAATGTGAACACTTCTGCTTCCCAGGCACAGAGAAGGTGCTAGCAGGGAATTCTCTGCCTGCTTTTCCCCAGTACTCTGCAAGCTCTCCAGCACAACATAAAATATGGGGCTCTGTGCTTTCTTTCCTTCTGAACAAGTGTTACTGTTTTCTGCACAAAAGCGATACTGCTAAGAAATGTGAACACTTCTGTTTCCCAGGCACAGAGAAGGTGCTAGCAGGGAATTCTCTGCCTGCTTTTCCCCAGTGCTCTGCAAGCTCTCCAGGACAACATAGAATCTGGGGCTCTGTGCTTTCTTTCGTTCTGAACAAGTGTTATTGTTTTCTGCACAAAAGCGATTCTGCGAAGCAATGTGAACACTTCTGTTTCCCAGGCACAGAGAAGGTGCTAGCAGGGAATTCTCTGCCTGCTTTTCCCCAGTGCTCTGCAAGCTCTCCAGCACAACATAAAATCTGGGGCTCTGTGCTTTCTTTCGTACTGAACAAGTGTTACTGTTTTCTGCACAAAAGCGATTCTGCGAAGCAATGTGAACACTTCTGCTTCCCAGGCACAGAGAAGGTGCTAGCAGGAAATTCTCTGCCTGCTTTTCCCCAGTTCTCTGCAAGCTCTCCAGGACAACATAAAATATGGGGCTCTGTGCTTTCTTTCGTTCTGAACAAGTATTATTGTTTTCTGCACAAAAGCGATTCTGCCAAGCAATGTGAAGACTTCTGCTTCCCAGGCACAGAGAAGGTGCTAGCAGGGAATTCTCTGCCTGCTTTTCCCCAGTGCTCTGCAAGCTCTCCAGGACAACATAAATTCTGGGGCTCTGTGCTTTCTTTTGTTCTGAACAAGTGTTAGTGTTTTCTGCACAAAAGCGATTCTGCGAAGCAATGTGAACACTTCTGCTTCCCAGGCACAGAGAAGGTGCTAGCAGGGAATTCTCTGCCTGCTTTTCCCCAGTACTCTGCAAGCTCTCCAGCACAACATAAAATATGGGGCTCTGTGCTTTCTTTCCTTCTGAACAAGTGTTACTGTTTTCTGCACAAAAGCGATACTGCTAAGAAATGTGAACACTTCTCTTTCCCAGGCACAGAGAAGGTGCTAGCAGGAAATTCTCTGCCTGCCTTTCCCCAGTGCTCTGCAAGCTCTCCAGGACACCATAGAATCTGGGGCTCTGTGCTTTCTTTCCTTCTGAACAAGTGTTATTGTTTTCTGCACAAAAGCGATTCTGCGAAGCAATGTGAACACTTCTGCTTCCCAGGCACAGAGAAGGTGCTAGCAGGGAATTCTCTGCCTGCCTTTCCCCAGTGCTCTGCAAGCTCTCCAGGACAACATAAAATCTGGGGCTCTGTGCTTTCTTTCGTCTGAACAAGTGTTACTGTTTTCTGCACAAAAGCGATTCTGCGAAGTAATGTGAACAGGCACAGAGAAGGTGCTAGCATGGAATTCTCTGCCTGCCTTTCCCCAGTGCTCTGCAAGCTCTCCAGGACACCATAGAATCTGGGGCTCTGTGCTTTCTTTCCTTCTGAACAAGTGTTATTGTTTTCTGCACAAAAGCGATTCTGCGAAGCAATGTGAACACTTCTGCTTCCCAGGCACAGAGAAGGTGCTAGCAGGGAATTCTCTGCCTGCCTTTCCCCAGTGCTCTGCAAGCTCTCCAGGACAACATAAAATCTGGGGCTCTGTGCTTTCTTTCGTCTGAACAAGTGTTACTGTTTTCTGCACAAAAGCGATTCTGCGAAGTAATGTGAACAGGCACAGAGAAGGTGCTAGCAGGGAATTCTCTGCCTGCCTTTCCCCAGTGCTCTGCAAGCTCTCCAGGACAACATAAAATCTGGGGCTCTGTGCTTTCTTTCGTTCTGAACAAGTGTTATTGTTTTCTGCACAAAAGCGATTCTGCGAAGCAATGGGAACACTTCTCTTTCCCAGGCACAGAGAAGGTGCTAGCAGGGAATTCTCTGCCTGCCTTTCCCCAGTGCTCTGCAAGCTCTCCAGGACAACATAAAATCTGGGGCTCTGTGCTTTCTTTCGTTCTGAACAAGTGTTACTGTTTTCTGCACAAAAGCGATTCTGCGAAGGAATGTGAACAGGCACAGAGAAGGTGCTAGCAGGGAATTCTCTGCCTGCCTTTCCCCAGTGCTCTGCAAGCTCTCCAGGACAACATAAAATCTGGGGCTCTGTGCTTTCTTTCGTTCTGAACAAGTGTTATTGTTTTCTGCACAAAAGCGATTCTGCGAAGCAATGTGAAGACTTCTGCTTCCCAGGCACAGAGAAGGTGCTAGCAGGGAATTCTCTGCCTGCCTTTCCCCAGTGCTCTGCAAGCTCTCCAGGACAACATAAAATCTGGGGCTCTGTGCTTTCTTTCGTTCTGAACAAGTGTTACTGTTTTCTGCACAAAAGCGATTCTGCGAAGCAATGTGAACACTTCTGCTTACCAGGCACAGAGAAGGTGCTAGCAGGGAATTCTCTGCCTGCCTTTCCCCAGTGCTCTGCAAGCTCTCCAGGACAACATAAAATCTGGGGCTCTGTGCTTTCTTTTGTTCTGAACAAGTGTTACTGTTTTCTGCACAAAAGCGATTCTGCGAAGCAATGTGAACACTTCTGCTTCCCAGGCACAGAGAAGGTGCTAGCAGGGAATTCTCTGCCTGCCTTTCCCCAGTGCTCTGCAAGCTCTCCAGGACAACATAGAATCTGGGGCTCTGTGCTTTCTTTCCTTCTGAACAAGTGTAATTGTTTTCTGCACAAAAGCGATTCTGCGAAGCAATGTGAACACTTCTGCTTCCCAGGCACAGAGAAGGTGCTAGCAGGGAATTCTCTGCCTGCCTTTCCCCAGTGCTCTGCAAGCTCTGCAGGACAACATAAAATCTGGGGCTCTGTGCTTTCTTTCGTTCTGAACAAGTGTTATTGTTTTCTGCACAAAAGCGATTCTGCGAAGCAATGTGAAGACTTCTGCTTCCCAGGCACAGAGAAGGTGCTAGCAGGGAATTCTCTGCCTGCTTTTCCCCAGTGCTCTGCAAGCTCTCCAGGACAACATAAAATCTGGGGCTCTGTGCTTTCTTTCCTTCTGAACAAGTGTTAGTGTTTTCTGCACAAAAGCGATTCTGCGAAGCAATGTGAACACTTCTGCTTCCCAGGCACAGAGAAGGTGCTAGCAGGGAATTCTCTGCCTGCTTTTCCCCAGTACTCTGCAAGCTCTCCAGGACAACATAAAATCTGGTGCTCTGTGCGTTCTTTCGTTCTGAACAAGTGTTACTGTTTTCTGCACAAAAGCGATTCTGCGAAGTAATGTGAACAGGCACAGAGAAGGTGCTAGCAGGGAATTCTCTGCCTGCCTTTCCCCAGTGCTCTGCAAGCTCTCCAGGACAACATAAAATCTGGGGCTCTGTGCTTTCTTTCGTTCTGAACAAGTGTTACTGTTTTCTGCACAAAAGCGATTCTGCGAAGCAATGGGAACACTTCTCTTTCCCAGGCACAGAGAAGGTGCTAGCAGGGAATTCTCTGCCTGCTTTTCCCCAGTGCTCTGCAAGCTCTCCAGGACAACATAAAATCTGGTGCTCTGTGCTTTCTTTCGTTCTGAACAAGTGTTACTGTTTTCTGCACAAAAGCGATTCTGCGAAGGAATGTGAACAGGCACAGAGAAGGTGCTAGCAGGGAATTCTCTGCCTGCCTTTCCCCAGTGCTCTGCAAGCTCTCCAGGACAACATAAAATCTGGGGCTCTGTGCTTTCTTTCGTTCTGAACAAGTGTTACTGTTTTCTGCACAAAAGCGATTCTGCGAAGCAATGTGAACACTTCTGCTTCCCAGGCACAGAGAAGGTGCTAGCAGGGAATTCTCTGCCTGCCTTTCCCCAGTGCTCTGCAAGCTCTCCAGGACAACATAAAATCTGGGGCTCTGTGCTTTCTTTTGTTCTGAACAAGTGTTACTGTTTTCTGCACAAAAGCGATTCTGCGAAGCAATGTGAACACTTCTGCTTCCCAGGCACAGAGAAGGTGCTAGCATGGAATTCTCTGCCTGCCTTTCCCCAGTGCTCTGCAAGCTCTCCAGGACACCATAGAATCTGGGGCTCTGTGCTTTCTTTCCTTCTCAACAAGTGTTATTGTTTTCTGCACAAAAGCGATTCTGCGAAGCAATGTGAACACTTCTGCTTCCCAGGCACAGAGAAGGTGCTAGCAGGGAATTCTCTGCCTGCCTTTCCCCAGTGCTCTGCAAGCTCTCCAGGACAACATAAAATCTGGGGCTCTGTGCTTTCTTTCGTCTGAACAAGTGTTACTGTTTTCTGCACAAAAGCGATTCTGCGAAGTAATGTGAACAGGCACAGAGAAGGTGCTAGCAGGGAATTCTCTGCCTGCCTTTCCCCAGTGCTCTGCAAGCTCTCCAGGACAACATAAAATCTGGGGCTCTGTGCTTTCTTTCGTTCTGAACAAGTGTTATTGTTTTCTGCACAAAAGCGATTCTGCGAAGCAATGGGAACACTTCTCTTTCCCAGGCACAGAGAAGGTGCTAGCAGGGAATTCTCTGCCTGCTTTTCCCCAGTGCTCTGCAAGCTCTCCAGGACAACATAAAATCTGGTGCTCTGTGCTTTCTTTCGTTCTGAACAAGTGTTACTGTTTTCTGCACAAAAGCGATTCTGCGAAGGAATGTGATAAGGCACAGAGAAGGTGCTAGCAGGGAATTCTCTGCCTGCCTTTCCCCAGTGCTCTGCAAGCTCTCCAGGACAACATAAAATCTGGGGCTCTGTGCTTTCTTTCGTTCTGAACAAGTGTTATTGTTTTCTGCACAAAAGCGATTCTGCGAAGCAATGTGAAGACTTCTGCTTCCCAGGCACAGAGAAGGTGCTAGCAGGGAATTCTCTGCCTGCCTTTCCCCAGTGCTCTGCAAGCTCTCCAGGACAACATAAAATCTGGGGCTCTGTGCTTTCTTTCGTTCTGAACAAGTGTTACTGTTTTCTGCACAAAAGCGATTCTGCGAAGCAATGTGAACACTTCTGCTTACCAGGCACAGAGAAGGTGCTAGCAGGGAATTCTCTGCCTGCCTTTCCCCAGTGCTCTGCAAGCTCTCCAGGACAACATAAAATCTGGGGCTCTGTGCTTTCTTTTGTTCTGAACAAGTGTTACTGTTTTCTGCACAAAAGCGATTCTGCGAAGCAATGTGAACACTTCTGCTTCCCAGGCACAGAGAAGGTGCTAGCAGGGAATTCTCTGCCTGCCTTTCCCCAGTGCTCTGCAAGCTCTCCAGGACAACATAGAATCTGGGGCTCTGTGCTTTCTTTCCTTCTGAACAAGTGTAATTGTTTTCTGCACAAAAGCGATTCTGCGAAGCAATGTGAACACTTCTGCTTCCCAGGCACAGAGAAGGTGCTAGCAGGGAATTCTCTGCCTGCCTTTCCCCAGTGCTCTGCAAGCTCTGCAGGACAACATAAAATCTGGGGCTCTGTGCTTTCTTTCGTTCTGAACAAGTGTTATTGTTTTCTGCACAAAAGCGATTCTGCGAAGCAATGTGAAGACTTCTGCTTCCCAGGCACAGAGAAGGTGCTAGCAGGGAATTCTCTGCCTGCTTTTCCCCAGTGCTCTGCAAGCTCTCCAGGACAACATAAAATCTGGGGCTCTGTGCTTTCTTTCCTTCTGAACAAGTGTTAGTGTTTTCTGCACAAAAGCGATTCTGCGAAGCAATGTGAACACTTCTGCTTCCCAGGCACAGAGAAGGTGCTAGCAGGGAATTCTCTGCCTGCTTTTCCCCAGTACTCTGCAAGCTCTCCAGGACAACATAAAATCTGGTGCTCTGTGCGTTCTTTCGTTCTGAACAAGTGTTACTGTTTTCTGCACAAAAGCGATTCTGCGAAGTAATGTGAACAGGCACAGAGAAGGTGCTAGCAGGGAATTCTCTGCCTGCCTTTCCCCAGTGCTCTGCAAGCTCTCCAGGACAACATAAAATCTGGGGCTCTGTGCTTTCTTTCGTTCTGAACAAGTGTTACTGTTTTCTGCACAAAAGCGATTCTGCGAAGCAATGGGAACACTTCTCTTTCCCAGGCACAGAGAAGGTGCTAGCAGGGAATTCTCTGCCTGCTTTTCCCCAGTGCTCTGCAAGCTCTCCAGGACAACATAAAATCTGGTGCTCTGTGCTTTCTTTCGTTCTGAACAAGTGTTACTGTTTTCTGCACAAAAGCGATTCTGCGAAGGAATGTGAACAGGCACAGAGAAGGTGCTAGCAGGGAATTCTCTGCCTGCCTTTCCCCAGTGCTCTGCAAGCTCTCCAGGACAACATAAAATCTGGGGCTCTGTGCTTTCTTTCGTTCTGAACAAGTGTTATTGTTTTCTGCACAAAAGCGATTCTGCGAAGCAATGTGAAGACTTCTGTTTCCCAGGCACAGAGAAGGTGCTAGCAGGGAATTCTCTGCCTGCCTTTCCCCAGTGCTCTGCAAGCTCTCCAGGACAACATAAAATCTGGGGCTCTGTGCTTTCTTTCGTTCTGAACAAGTGTTACTGTTTTCTGCACAAAAGCGATTCTGCGAAGCAATGTGAACACTTCTGCTTCCCAGGCACAGAGAAGGTGCTAGCAGGGAATTCTCTGCCTGCCTTTCCCCAGTGCTCTGCAAGCTCTCCAGGACAACATAAAATCTGGGGCTCTGTGCTTTCTTTTGTTCTGAACAAGTGTTACTGTTTTCTGCACAAAAGCGATTCTGCGAAGCAATGTGAACACTTCTGCTTCCCAGGCACAGAGAAGGTGCTAGCAGGGAATTCTCTGCCTGCCTTTCCCCAGTGCTCTGCAAGCTCTCCAGGACAACATAGAATCTGGGGCTCTGTGCTTTCTTTCCTTCTGAACAAGTGTTATTGTTTTCTGCACAAAAGCGATTCTGCGAAGCAATGTGAACACTTCTGCTTCCCAGGCACAGAGAAGGTGCTAGCAGGGAATTCTCTGCCTGCCTTTCCCCAGTACTCTGCAAGCTCTCCAGGACAACATAAAATCTGGGGCTCTGTGCTTTCTTTCCTTCTGAACAAGTGTTAGTGTTTTCTGCACAAAAGCGATTCTGCGAAGCAATGTGAACACTTCTGTTTCCCAGGCACAGAGAAGGTGCTAGCAGGGAATTCTCTGCCTGCTTTTCCCCAGTGCTCTGCAAGCTCTCCAGGACAACATAAATTCTGGGGCTCTGTGCTTTCTTTTGTTCTGAACAAGTGTTACTGTTTTCTGCACAAAAGCGATTCTGCGAAGCAATGTGAACACTTCTGCTTCCCAGGCACAGAGAAGGTGCTAGCAGGGAATTCTCTGCCTGCCTTTCCCCAGTGCTCTGCAAGCTCTCCAGGACAACATAAAATCTGGGGCTCTGTGCTTTCTTTCCTTCTGAACAAGTGTTATTGTTTTCTGCACAAAAGCGATACTGCGAAGCAATGTGAACACTTCTGTTTCCCAGGCACAGAGAAGGTGCTAGCAGGGAATTCTCTGCCTGCTTTTCCCCAGTGCTCTGCAAGCTCTCCAGGACAACATAAAATCTGGGGCTCTGTGCTTTCTTTTGTTCTGAACAAGTGTTACTGTTTTCTGCACAAAAGCGATTCTGCGAAGCAATGTGAACACTTCTGCTTCCCAGGCACAGAGAAGGTGCTAGCAGGGAATTCTCTGCCTGCCTTTCCCCAGTGCTCTGCAAGCTCTCCAGGACAACATAGAATCTGGGGCTCTGTGCTTTCTTTCGTTCTGAACAAGTGTTACTGTTTTCTGCAGAAAAGCGATTCTGCCAAGCAATGTGAACACTTCTGTTTCCCAGGCACAGAGAAGGTGCTAGCAGGGAATTCTCTGCCTGCTTTTCCCCAGTGCTCTGCAAGCTCTCCAGGACAACATAAAATCTGGGGCTCTGTGCTTTCTTTCGTTCTGAACAAGTGTTAGTGTTTTCTGCACAAAAGCGATTCTGCGAAGCAATGGGAACACTTCTGTTTCCCAGGCACAGAGAAGGTGCTAGCAGGGAATTCTCTGCCTGGTTTTCCCCAGTGCTCTGCAAGCTCTCCAGGACAACATAAAATCTGGGGCTCTGTGCTTTCTTTCGTACTGAACAAGTGTTACTGTTTTCTGCACAAAAGCGATTCTGCGAAGCAATGTGAACACTTCTGCTTCCCAGGCACAGAGAAGGTGCTAGCAGGGAATTCTCTGCTTGCTTTTCCCCAGTGCTCTGCAAGCTCTCCAGCACAACATAAAATATGGGGCTCTGTGCTTTCTTTCCTTCTGAACAAGTGTTACTGTTTTCTGCACAAAAGCGATTCTGCGAAGCAATGTGAACACTTCTGCTTCCCAGGCACAGAGAAGGTGCTAGCAGGGAATTCTCTGCCTGCCTTTCCCCAGTGCTCTGCAAGCTCTCCAGGACAACATAGAATCTGGGGCTCTGTGCTTTCTTTCCTTCTGAACAAGTGTTATTGTTTTCTGCACAAAAGCGATTCTGCGAAGCAATGTGAACACTTCTGCTTCCCAGGCACAGAGAAGGTGCTAGCAGGGAATTCTCTGCCTGCCTTTCCCCAGTGCTCTGCAAGCTCTGCAGGACAACATAAAATCTGGGGCTCTGTGCTTTCTTTCGTTCTGAACAAGTGTTAGTGTTTTCTGCACAAAAGCGATTCTGCGAAGCAATGTGAACACTTCTTTTTCCCAGGCACAGAGAAGGTGCTAGCAGGGAATTCTCTGCCTGGTTTTCCCCAGTACTCTGCAAGCTCTCCAGCACAACATAAAATATGGGGCTCTGTGCTTTCTTTCCTTCTGAACAAGTGTTACTGTTTTCTGCACAAAAGCGATACTGCTAAGAAATGTGAACACTTCTGTTTCCCAGGCACAGAGAAGGTGCTAGCAGGGAATTCTCTGCCTGCTTTTCCCCAGTGCTCTGCAAGCTCTCCAGGACAACATAAATTCTGGGGCTCTGTGGTTTCTTTTGTTCTGAACAAGTGTTACTGTTTTCTGCACAAAAGCGATTCTGCGAAGCAATGTGAACACTTCCGCTTCCCAGGCACAGAGAAGGTGCTAGCAGGGAATTCTCTGCCTGCCTTTCCCCAGTGCTCTGCAAGCTCTGCAGGACAACATAAAATCTGGGGCTCTGTGCTTTCTTTCGTTCTGAAAAAGTGTTAGTGTTTTCTGCACAAAAGTGATTCTGCGAAGCAATGTGAACACTTCTGTTTCCCAGGCACAGAGAAGGTGCTAGCAGGGAATTCTCTGCCTGGTTTTCCCCAGTACTCTGCAAGCTCTCCAGCACAACATAAAATATGGGGCTCTGTGCTTTCTTTCCTTCTGAACAAGTGTTACTGTTTTCTGCACAAAAGCGATACTGCTAAGAAATGTGAACACTTCTGTTTCCCAGGCACAGAGAAGGTGCTAGCAGGGAATTCTCTGCCTGCTTTTCCCCAGTGCTCTGCAAGCTCTCCAGGACAACATAAATTCTGGGGCTCTGTGGTTTCTTTTGTTCTGAACAAGTGTTACTGTTTTCTGCACAAAAGCGATTCTGCGAAGCAATGTGAACACGTCCGCTTCCCAGGCACAGAAAAGGTGCTAGCAGGGAATTCTCTGCCTGGCTTTCCCCAGTGCTCTGCAAGCTCTCCAGGACAACATAAAATCTGGGGCTCTGTGCTTTCTTTCGTTCTGAACAAGTGTTATTGTTTTCTGCACAAAAGCGATTCTGCCAAGCAATGTGAACACTTCTGTTTCCCAGGCACAGAGAAGGTGCTAGCAGGGAATTCTCTGCCTGCTTTTCCCCAGTGCTCTGCAAACTCTCCAGGACAACATAAAATCTGGGGCTCTGTGCTTTCTTTTGTGCTGAACAAGTGTTACTGTTTTCTGCACAAAAGCGATTCTGCCAAGCAATGTGAACACTTCTGCTTCCCAGGCACAGAGAAGGTGCTAGCAGGGAATTCTCTGCCTGCCTTTCCCCAGTGCTCTGCAAGCTCTCCAGGACAACATAAAATCTGGGGCTCTGTGCTTTCTTTCGTTCTGAACAAGTGTTACTGTTTTCTGCAGAAAAGCGATTCTGCCAAGCAATGTGAACACTTCTGTTTCCCAGGCACAGAGAAGGTGCTAGCAGGGAATTCTCTGCCTGCTTTTCCCCAGTGCTCTGCAAGCTCTCCAGGACAACATAAAATCTGGGGCTCTGTGCTTTCTTTCGTTCTGAACAAGTGTTAGTGTTTTCTGCACAAAAGCGATTCTGCGAAGCAATGGGAACACTTCTGTTTCCCAGGCACAGAGAAGGTGCTAGCAGGGAATTCTCTGCCTGCTTTTCCCCAGTGCTCTGCAAGCTCTCCAGGACAACATAAAATCTGGGGCTCTGTGCTTTCTTTCGTTCTGAACAAGTGTTACTGTTTTCTGCACAAAAGCGATTCTGCGAAGCAATGTGAACACTTCTGTTTCCCAGGCACAGAGAAGGTGCTAGCAGGGAATTCTCTGCCTGCTTTTCCCCAGTGCTCTGCAAGCTCTCCAGGACAACATAGAATCTGGGGCTCTGTGCTTTCTTTTGTTCTGAACAAGTGTTATTGTTTTCTGCACAAAAGCGATTCTGCGAAGCAATGTGAACACTTCTGCTTCCCAGGCACAGAGAAGGTGCTAGCAGGGAATTCTCTGCCTGCCTTTCCCCAGTGCTCTGCAAGCTCTCCAGGACAACATAAAATCTGGGGCTCTGTGCTTTCTTTTGTTCTGAACAAGTGTTACTGTTTTCTGCACAAAAGCCATTCTGCGAAGCAATGTGAACACTTCTGCTTCCCAGTCACATAGAAGGTGCTAGCAGGGAATTCTCTGCCTGCCTTTCCCCAGTGCTCTGCAAGCTCTCCAGGACAACATAAAATCTGGGGCTCTGTGCTTTCTTTCGTCTCAACAAGTGTTACTGTTTTCTGCACAAAAGCGATTCTGCGAAGCAATGTGAACAGGCACAGAGAATGTGCTAGCAGGGAATTCTCTGCCTGCCTTTCCCCAGTGCTCTGCAAGCTCTCCAGCACAACATAAAATCTGGGGCTCTGTGCTTTCTTTCGTTCTGAACAAGTGTTACTGTTTTCTGCACAAAAGCGATTCTGCGAAGCAATGGGAACACTTCTCTTTCCCAGGCACAGAGAAGGTGCTAGCAGGGAATTCTCTGCCTGCTTTTCCCCAGTACTCTGCAAGCTCTCCAGGACAACATAGAATCTGGGGCTCTGTGCTTTCTTTCGTTCTGAACAAGTGTTATTGTTTTCTGCACAAAAGCGATTCTGCCAAGCAATGTGAACACTTCTGCTTCCCAGGCACAGAGAAGGTGCTAGCAGGGAATTCTCTGCCTGCCTTTCCCCAGTGCTCTGCACGCTCTGCAGGACAGCATAAAATCTGGGGCTCTGTGCTTTCTTTCGTTCTGAACAAGTGTTACTGTTTTCTGCACAAAAGCGATTCTGCGAAGCAATGGGAACACTTCTGTTTCCCAGGCACAGAGAAGGTGCTAGCAGGGAATTCTCTGCTTGCTTTTCCCCAGTGCTCTGCAAGCTCTCCAGGACAACATAAAATCTGGGGCTCTGTGCTTTCTTTCGTCTGAACAAGTGTTACTGTTTTCTGCACAAAAGCGATTCTGCGAAGGAATGTGAACAGGCACAGAGAAGGTGCTAGCAGGGAATTCTCTGCCTGCCTTTCCCCAGTGCTCTGCAAGCTCTCCAGGACAACATAAAATCTGGGGCTCTGTGCTTTCTTTCGTCTCAACAAGTGTTACTGTTTTCTGCACAAAAGCGATTCTGCGAAGCAATGTGAACAGGCACAGAGAAGGTGCTAGCAGGGAATTCTCTGCCTGCTTTTCCCCAGTACTCTGCAAGCTCTCCAGCACAACATAAAATCTGGGGCTCTGTGCTTTCTTTCGTTCTGAACAAGTGTTACTGTTTTCTGCACAAAAGCGATACTGCCAAGCAATGTGAACACTTCTGTTTCCCAGGCACAGAGAAGGTGCTAGCAGGGAATTCTCTGCCTGCTTTTCCCCAGTGATCTGTAAGCTCTCCAGGACATCATAAAATCTGGGGCTCTGTGCTTTCTTTCGTTCTGAACAAGTGTTACTGTTTTCTGCACAAAAGCGATTCTGCGAAGGAATGTGATAAGGCACAGAGAAGGTGCTAGCAGGGAATTCTCTGCCTGCCTTTCCCCAGTGCTCTGCAAGCTCTCCAGGACAACATAAAATCTGGGGCTCTGTGCTTTCTTTTGTTCTGAACAAGTGTTACTCTTTTCTGCACAAAAGCGATTCTGCGAAGCAATGTGAACACTTCTGCTTCCCAGGCACAGAGAAGGTGCTAGCAGGGAATTCTCTGCCTGCCTTTCCCCAGTGCTCTGCAAGCTCTCCAGGACAACATAAAATCTGGGGCTCTGTGCTTTCTTTCGTTCTGAACAAGTGTTACTGTTTTCTGCACAAAAGCGATTCTGCCAAGCAATGTGAACACTTCTGCTTCCCAGGCACAGAGAAGGTGCTAGCAGGGAATTCTCTGCCTGCCTTTCCCCAGTGCTCTGCAAGCTCTCCAGGACAACATAAAATCTGGGGCTCTGTGCTTTCTTTCGTCTGAACAAGTGTTACTGTTTTCTGCACAAAAGCGATTCTGCGAAGTAATGTGAACAGGCACAGAGAAGGTGCTAGCAGGGAATTCTCTGCCTGCCTTTCCCCAGTGCTCTGCAAGCTCTCCAGGACAACATAAAATCTGGGGCTCTGTGCTTTCTTTCGTTCTGAACAAGTGTTACTGTTTTCTGCACAAAAGCGATTCTGCCAAGCAATGTGAACATTTCTGCTTCCCAGGCACAGAGAAGGTGCTAGCAGGGAATTCTCTGCCTGCTTTTCCCCAGTACTCTGCAAGCTCTCCAGCACAACATAAAATCTGGGGCTCTGTGCTTTCTTTCCTTCTGAACAAGTGTTACTGTTTTCTGCACAAAAGCGATACTGCTAAGAAATGTGAACACTTCTGTTTCCCAGGCACAGAGAAGGTGCTAGCAGGGAATTCTCTGCCTGCTTTTCCCCAGTGCTCTGCAAGCTCTCCAGGACAACAGCAAATCTGGGGCTCTGTGCTTTCTTTTGTTCTGAACAAGTGTTAGTGTTTTCTGCACAAAAGCGATTCTGCGAAGCAATGTGAAGACTTCTGCTTCCCAGGCACAGAGAAGGTGCTAGCAGGGAACTCTCTGCCTGCCTTTCCCCAGTGCTCTGCAAGCTCTCCAGGACAACATAAAATCTGGGGCTCTGTGCTTTCTTTCGTTCTGAACAAGTGTTACTGTTTTCTGCACAAAAGCGATTCTGCGAAGCAATGGGAACACTTCTGTTTCCCAGGCACAGAGAAGGTGCTAGCAGGGAATTCTCTGCCTGCTTTTCCCCAGTGCTCTGCAAGCTCTCCAGCACAACATAGAATCTGGGGCTCTGTGCTTTCTTTCGTTCTGAACAAGTGTTATTGTTTTCTGCACAAAAGCGATTCTGCGAAGCAATGGGAACACTTCTGTTTCCCAGGCACAGAGAAGGTGCTAGCAGGGAATTCTCTGCCTGCTTTTCCCCAGTGCTCTGCAAGCTCTCCAGGACAACATAAAATCTGGGGCTCTGTGCTTTCTTTCGTCTGAACAAGTGTTACTGTTTTCTGCACAAAAGCGATTCTGCGAAGCAATGTGAACACTTCTGCTTCCCAGGCACAGAGAAGGTGCTAGCAGGAAATTCTCTGCCTGCTTTTCCCCAGTTCTCTGCAAGCTCTCCAGGACAACATAAAATCTGGGGCTCTGTGCTTTCTTTCGTTCTGAACAAGTGTTATTGTATTCTGCACAAAAGCGATTCTGCGAAGCAATGTGAACACTTCTGCTTCCCAGGCACAGAGAAGGTGCTAGCAGGGAATTCTCTGCCTGCTTTTCCCCAGTGCTCTGCAAGCTCTCCAGGA